>NW_028225183.1:47555577-47866197 GCF_052327205.1 Somniosus microcephalus
GCTCGTTGGAAAGCCCCTGCGCTGGCGCACACTATATCATCGAACTGGACCCCGGCAAGTTCGGGAAAGAGTCGCAGTCCCTTACCGGCTGCCGTGCCGTCGGTCAGCGGCAGCTTATCGGGAATAACTTCGGGAAGGAAAGTCCGATCCGGTCCTGATCAACGGCAGCTGAACCGGGTGGGGGGTCCGCACAGAGCAGTACCGGGCTTGTGTAGCTGCCCCTTTCCCCGGCCGAGGTACAGCCGTTGGCTGGTGACCGCTTTCCGACCACTGAGACGGCGGGGCAGTGGGCGGCCTGCACGCGCCGGCTGCCAGAGCAAGCCAGGGGCAAGGGGCATCCAACGGTATCTGAACGGAGTCGGCGCGACACCGGGAAGCCGGGTGCCGGACGCTCCGAATCGTGCCCGGGGTTTTCGTGCGTATAACTTAGCGGGCATTTGGACCCGGTTGTCCGGGAGCGGGCCCGCAACGGCGGGAGATTGCCTGAGTTTGGCCGGCCGGCAGTCGAACGCCTTTCGCTCCGGACTCCCGTATCCGATTTCGGTCAGGGAGGGCTCTTTGGAAAGCCCCGGCGCTGGCGAACACTATATTATCGGACTGGATCCCGACAAGTTCGGGAAAGTGTCGCCGTCCCGCAGCGGCTAACGGGCCGCCGGTCACCGGCAGCTTATTGGCGATACCTTCGGGAGGGAAAGTCCGATCCGGCCCGGCTCAATGGCAGCCGAACGGGGTCGCCGGCCCGCACAGATCAGTACCTTGCGTGTGTAGCTGCCCCTTTCCCCGGCCGAGGTACAGCCGTTGGCTGGAGACCACTTTCCGACCACTGAGGCGGCGGGGCAGGGGGCGGCCTGCAGGCGCCGGCTGTCAGAGCAAGCCAGGGGCAAGGGGCATCGAACGGTATCTGAACGGAGTCGGTCCGACACCGGGAAGCCGGGTGCCCGTCCCTCCGAATCGAGCCCGGGGTTTTCATTTCTTTAAAAAGGCGGGCATTTGGACCCGGTTGCCCGGCACCAGTCGAACGCCTGTCGTTCCCGACTCCCGTGTCCGATTTCGTTCGGGGATGGCTCGTTGGAAAGCCCCGGCTCCGGCGCACACTATATTGCCGAACTGGCCCCGGGCGAGTTCGGGAAAGTGTCGCCGTCCCGCAGCGGCTAACGGGCCGCCGGTCACCGGCAGCTTATCGCGGAGAACTTCGGGAGGGAAAGTCCGATCCGGTCCGGGTCAACGGCAGCCGAACGGAGTGGCGGGGCCGCACAGACCAGTACCGGGCTTGTGTAGCTGTCAAATGGCCTTGTGCATTGTCTGAAACACTGGTTAATGAGTTGTCAAGGTAGGAAATCATAGACCAAAACGGCATCTCATTAACTGAAATTTGTACATCGACAACTGGTTAACCAAAAGTCAGAGCGACAAATGATAAACCAAAAGGGCAACTCATTAACTGAAATTTGTACATCGACAACTGGTTAACCAAAAGTCAGAGCGACAAATGATAAACCAAAAGGGCAACTCATTAACTGAATACTTGGCATTCACATTGGGGATGGAAGTCCTATGGGAATGTATTCGGCCGCCTTACCGGGGCTTCGGGTGCTCCTTTCCCGCTTGGGGAACCGAGTTGGGGTCGTCAAATGGCCTTGTGCATTGCCTGAAACACTGGTTAATGAGTTGTCAAGGTAGCAAATGATAAACCAAAAGGGCAACTCATTAACTGAAATTTGTACATCAACAACTGGTTAACCAAAAGTCAGAGCGACAAATGATAAACCAAAAGGGCAACTCATTAACTGAATACATGGCATTCACATTGGGGATGGAAGTCCTATGGGAATGTATTCGGCCACCTTACCGGGGTTTGTGGTGCTGCATTCCCGCTTGGGGAACCGAGTTGGGGTCGTCAACTGGCCTTGTGCAGTTTCTGAAGCACTGGTTAATGAGTTGTCAAGGTAGCAAATGATAAACCAAAAGGGCAACTGATTAACTGAATACTTGGCATTCACATTGGGGACGGAAGTCTGGAATGGAATGTATTCGGCCGCCTTACCGGGGCTTGGGGTGCTGCATTCCCGTTTGGGGAACCGAGTTGGGGTCGGCAAACGGCCTTGTGCATTGGATTCGGGACCAGCAGACACGAATTTAGGAAAATTGTGTGGAGGCGGGATGGAGGCGGGTTTGGGCCCGCACGCCAGTTTTGCGATTTTTATCCCCCACACGCCTCCAATCCCGCCTCCCCGGCCCTAGCAAAATCCAGCCCTACATATGTCACCATAAATACACACAAGGGTTTGTTTACATATAACCGCTTACCGTTTGGTGTCTCATCTAGTCCAGCTATCTTCCAGAGGACAATCGAAGGTGTACTGCAAGGGATTCCACATGTTTCCATCTATCTGGATGACATTCTGGTGAAGGGAAGAACCGACCAGGAGCATCTGAGCACTCTGAGAGAGGAACTACAGAGATTGGAGAGGGCAGGGTTCCGGCTGAAGAGGAGTAAGTGCACTTTCCTGGGGATTGAGGCAGTGTTCCTGGGACACAGAGTGGATGCCACCGGGCTCCATCCACTCAAGGACAAGGTACAAGCACTGCAGGACGCCCCTGCTCCTACAAATATGGCTGTGTTAAAAGCTTACCTGGGACTCCTGAACTATTATAAGAGATTTTTACCAAACTTTTCAACTGTGTTAGCACCTCTTCACAAACTACTGCGCAAGGAGACACAGTGGCAGTGGGGAGAGGAGCAGGGGGTTTCATTTGAACAGTCCAAGAAATTGATGCTGTCCTCGGATGTGCTGGTTCACTACAATGCAGAGAAAGACATTATTCTCTCTTGTGATGCTTCACCTTAAGGGGTGGGGGCAGTTCTTTCACACTGCACGGAAGATGGAACTGAAAGACCAATAGGGTTTATCTCCCGAACTCTAACACCAGCGGAAAAAAACTATTCCCAGTTAGACAAAGAGGGGTTAGCAGTAATATTTAGGTTACAGAGGTTCCACAAGTGCATATATGGCAGGAAGTTCAAAATATGCACCGATCATAAACCTCTTCTCTCTCTTTTCAACGAAATGAAAGCAGTTCCACAGATGGTGTCACCCCGGATCCAGAGTTGGGCAGTGACGTTGAGGGCATATGTGTATGTCATCGTCTACAAGGTGGGCAAGCACCATGGGAATGCAGATGCCTTGAGCCGTCTTCCACTGCCAGGCACACCTATCCATGCAGCTCCAGAGGTCAGAGTTTTGATGTTGGAGGACACGAACACGGCACTTGTGACTGCAGGGCAAGTAAGAACATGGACAGGTAAAGATCCAGTGCTGTCTAGAGTTCGAGAAAATGTGGTGAGGGGATGGCCACAGCATCTGGAAGGGGCTGACTTCACACCCTACAGTGTCAGGAAAACAGAGCTGAGTGTGCAGGATGGTTGCGTGTTGTGGGGAGCACAAGTGATTATTCCATGGCCAGCATGACAGTCTATCCTAGTGTCATCCTGGGGTCTCGCGTATGTAAGCCTAGGCTAGGAGCTACTTGTGGTGGCCAAAGCTAGATGAGGAGATAGAAAATCTAGTCAAGACATGCAGCACTTGTCAGGAACATTGGAAGGCACCAGCAGTAGCTCCTCTCCACCCCTGGGTGTGGCTGGATAAACCATGGAGAAGATTGCACTTAGATTATGCGAGTCCATTCATGGGGAAGGTGTTCCTCATAATGATTGATGCACATTCCAAATGGATGGATGTTTATCCTGTAAATTCTGCTTCCGCCACTACTACTATAGACTGCCTGCATTGGAGCTATAGTAATCAAGGGCGACCGGAGATCATGGTGAGTGACAATGCCACTTGTTTTGTGAGTACAGAGACAAAAGAGTTCTTGGGAAAAAATGGCATAGTGCAGGTGACCTCAGCTCCATATCATCCGTCCTCGAATGGACTTGCGGAGAGAGCCGTACAAACATTGAAGGAGATGATGAAAAAAAGTGCAAAAGGGAGTTCAGCAGCCAAAGTGTCATGGGTTCTGTTCAGCTACAGAATAACACCTCAATCCACCACAGGACTCTCTCCTGCTGAGATGTTATGAGGTCGTAGACTACGCGCCACTCTTGACCTTGTCCACCCAGACCTAAAAAGGAAAATGGAAAACAGACAAAACAAACAAAAAGAGAACCATGACCAAAGAACAAAGAGCCGAAGTTTTGGAGAAGCAGATGCGATCCTTACCAAGAATTTCAGTTCTGGACCAAAGTGGATTCCTGGCTTCATAGACTCAATGACAGGTCCAGTATCATACAAGGTTTTGTTGGGAGATGGTAGATACGCAGACATGTAGATCAGATACTTCCTAGACAAGGGGAAATTGAATTGAAGGTTACAGATACAACGACTGAAGACAGGGTTGCCCCCAGTTATCCAAGTGCATCTGTGGTGCCACCACCAGGGACAGAGATAATTCCACAGGAACCTATCCGTCAAGAGGAAACCATTGTTGCAGAGTCAGATACACTGAGCACTGCTCAGGAGCAGCTGGTGGCTTCACCACAAACAAGCAGGTACTTTACTGTTAGATGTTCACAAAGGGCTCGCAAGCCACCAGAGAGATTGATACTGAACTGTTAGATTCGTCAAGTATGGAACGTGATGAATGGAGACTCCTTATGTGACCCTCAGGAATGGTTGTTTGTTAAGAAATTCACACTGAAATGTTAAGGGGGGAGGGATATAGTAATCTGGGATGTTATGATTAAGGTTATCCACCAGGTGGTGCTGTAGCCAATGCTGCTACTAAGGTCAGAGGTTTGCTTCCTGTTAGGTCAGCACAAGGTGGAATGCCAGGATGCTGATGCAGGCTGTCTGTATACGTGTTTCCCAGTTGTTAATAAAGTACTCGTGTTAATTCTATGATATTGTCTCTTTGAGTCCTTGTTGCATTTAATGGATTTATCACAGAAAGCAAAACTGTACGCAGTATTCCAGGTGTGGCCTCACCAGTACCCTGTATAACTGAAGCAAGACTTCCCTGCTTTTATACTCCATCCCACTTGCAATAAAAGCCAAGATTCCATTGGCCTTCCTGATCACCTGCTGTACCTGCATACTAACCTTCTGTGTTTCATGCACCAGGACCCCCAGATCCCTTTGTACTGTAGCACTTTGCCGTTTCTCTCCATTTAGATGTTAACTTGCTCTTTGATTTTTTCTGCCAAAGTGCATAACCTCACACTTTCCAACAATATGTTCCATCTGCCAAATTTCTGCCCACTCACTTAGCCTGTCTATGTCCTTTTGCAGGTTTTTTATGTCCTCCTCACTCACTGCTTTCCCTCCCATCTTTGTATCGTCGGCAAACTTGGATATGTTGCACTTGGTCCCCTCCTCCAAATCGCTAATATAGATTGTAAAGATTCCAGTTCTCACTGTCGGTGCCCGCTCTATCCTAAGGCTACTTCGGATTGGTCGCTTGATTGGAATTCCATTTCCTTAACAGAACTAACTATTGGCCTCTATTGATCAATTTTAAAATAAAGTTAGAAACATTCCACCAAATTTAAAAATGAAAGACATTTATTTATAATTATAAAATTCAACCGAGACAGACATTAATTTGGAGCAGTTATACTATTGTTCTGATAATTTCCTCACCAGATTGACAGGACGTTAGCCGGAATGAATAAACTGACGAAATCAGTGCAGTAAACTGGTGGCTCCTTCAGAGAGTCTGTGGGTGGCTCTTAAAGGAGCAGTTGTGATTTCTATATTTCTGTCAGTAAATTGTAGTGTTTTACTTGGAGCTGAGGTATTTGGTCACCCCATGCTTGGCCAGCTCCCCGGACAGCACCAGACTCACGGCGGTCTGGATGTGTGGACACAATCCGCAATCTCCACACTATTAGAGGTCTCTGCCATCTATTGGCTGAGAGTGAGTGCTGCAACAAGAGACAATGGCCCAGTAATTCCTGTCAGGGGCTTGCCGCGCGTGCAAGCCCCCGATGTGCACTCACCCTGCGCGCCGACATCTGAAATCTGGCCCGCAGTGGATTTCCTGTCAGTGGCCAGGTTCTGATCCCGGCGCGCTGTGCTAACCTGACCCAGCGGCGTAGTTAGTGCGATGTGCCGGCTGGGATCAGGTGAGCACTGTTCAGCCAATCAGGGGAGGGGAAACTTCATTCATAAGTTTGATAGTAAAGACTGTCAAACTCATGAAAAGTACTGCACCCCAAAACACTATTTAAACTTTAACTAAAATTTTAAAAAGCATCCCAATAATTAAATTAACTATGAATAACTTTAAAAACTATTTTAAACAATTAATCAAATTTTTGAAAAAAATAAATTTTTAAAAAATAGGGTCTAAAACTAAACTTACCTTACTGTAGATTCTGTAAAAATAATAAACCTGTGGAAAAAAAAATTCTAAATTCTACTAAAAGACCACTTACCTGTAAAACTAAGTACTTACGTGTGGTTTTTCAATGCGTAAAAACCGGAGCCCTTTACACATGCGCAAATCTGTAAAAATACAGGAAATCCAAGTCGCACGCGCTGCCCGATACTGCGCATGCGTTCAGCCTCTTAACCCCTTGGGTCAGAGGACAGGAAATGCCGGTTTTCAGCGCATGCGCTGTGCATGCTGAAAACCGACAATTCCTCCTGGCACACGCGTGAGTACCCCGTCAGGGGTCAGGGTCAGGATGGTGTGACTAGAAGTGAGGCAGGTACGGGGATCCAGGAGATAGTTTTGGAGGAGCCGCAGCCCTTGCACTTGTCCAATAGGTTCGAGGCTCTTACTCCCTGTGAGGATGGGAACAGGGACTGCGGGGAGGATGAACAACCTGGCCACAGCACCGTGGAGCGGGGGGCCATTCAAGTGGGGGGAGTTAAAAGAAATGTTGTAGTGGTAGGGGATAGTATCGTTAGGGGGATAGATAGAGTTCTCTGCAGCCGAGAGCGAGAGTACCGAAGGCTGTGTTGCCTGCCCGGTGCCAGGGTTAAAGACATCTCTGGACTGGAGAGAAACTTGGAGTGGGAGGGGGAGGATCCAGTTGTTGTGGTCCATGTTGGTACCAACGACATAGATAGGACAAGGAAGGTGGTTCTGCTGAGGGAGTTTGAGCAGCTAGGGGCCAAATTAAAAAGCAGAACCACAAGGGTAATAATCTCTGGATTATTACCTGAGCCACGAGCGAATTTGGCTAGGACAAATAAAATTAGAGAGTTAAATGCGTGGCTCAAAGACTGGTGTGGGAGAAATGGGTTTTGCTTCCTGGGACACTGGCACCAGTACTGGGGCAGGAGGGAGCTGTTCCGTTGGGACGGTCTTCACTTGGCCAGTGCTGGGACTAGAGTCCTGGCGGATCATATAACTAGGGCTGTAGAGAGGGCTTTAATCTAACTAGTGGGGGGGAGGTTCCTAGAGAGCAAATAATAAAAATGACAACAGAGAAGGTCATGGACAAGGTAGCAGTGGGGAAATTAAGAACCAGAGCGTGTCAGGAAGGGGCAGAAGGTATGGAGTAAAAGGTAAAGTAATAAAAAGGGCAAAAGCAGGAACTAAGTGTCACAAAACATCTTTGAAAGTTCTCTATCTGAAAGCACATAGCATTCATAACAAAATAGATGAGTTAATGGCACAAATAACTACATATGGGTTTGATCTTGTGGCCGTTACAGAAACATGGCTGCAGGGTGACAATGCCTGGGAATTAAACATACCAGGTTATTTAACGATCAGGAAGGACAGGCAGGAAAGAAGGGGAGGTGGGGTGGCTATGTTAATAAAGGAAGAAATCACTGTAATACAGAGAAATGATATTGGGTCAAAAGGTCAGGACAATGAAACAGTTTGGGTGGAGGTAAGGAATAATAAGGGGAAAAAAGCACTAGTGGGCGTAGTCTATAGGCCTCCGAACTGTGGCAACTCTGTTGGACGGAGTATCAATCAGGAAATAGTTAAGGCTTGTAATAAGGGAACATCTATAATTATGGGGGATTTAACTATCATATTAATTGGACAAATCAAATTGGGCAGGGCTACCTTGAGGATGAGTTCATTGAGTGTATTAGGGATGGGTTTCTTGAGCAGTATGTAACTGAACCGACCAGGGGGCAGGCAACCTTAGATCTGGTCCTGTGTAACGAGACAGGATTAATAAAAAATGTCCTAGTAAAGGATCCCCTTGGAATGAGTGACCATAACATGGTTGAATTCCATATTCAATTAGAGGGTGAGAAGGTTGGATCTCAAACAAGCATGCTAAGCTTGAATAAAGGAGACTATGAAGGTATGAGAGCGGAATTGAGTAGTGTGGATTGGGAAAATAGATTAAAGGGTAAGACGATACATGACCAGTGGTGTACATTTAAGGAGTTATTTTCCAACTTCCAAAAAATATATATTCCACTGAGAAGAAAAGGGTGTAAAAGAAAAGACAGCCATCCGTGGATAAGTAAAGAAATTAAGGATAGCATTCGACTAAAAACAAGGGCATATAAGGCAGCCAAATCTAGTTGGAGGATAGAGGATTGGGAAAACTTTAAAAGACAGCAAAAAATAACAAAAAAATTGATTAAGAAAGGGAAGATAGATTATGAAAGTAAATTAGCAAAAAATATAAAAACAGATAGTAAGAGTTTTTATAGTTATATAAAAAGAAAAAGGGTGGCTAAACTAAATGTTGGTCCCTTAGAGGATGAGACCAGGAAATTAATGGTGGGAAATATGGAGATGGCAAAAACACTGAATGAATATTTTACATCAGTCTTTACAGTAGATGACACTAAGAATATCCCAACACTGGACAAACAGGGGGCTAAAGCGGGGGAGGAGCTAAACACGATCAAAATCACGAAGGAATTGGTACTCGGTAAAATAATGGGACTCAAGGCGGATAAATCACCTGGACCTGATGGCTTACATCCTAGGGCCTTGAGGGAAGTGGCGGTAGGGATTGTGGATGCATTGGTAATATTTTTCCAAAACTCCCTGGACTCAGCAATTGTCCCGGCAGACTGGAAAACTGCTAATGTAACACCCTTATTTAAAAAGGGCAGTAGTCAGAAGGCTGGAAACTATAGAACGGTTAGCCTAACATCTGTGGTAGGTAAAATTTTGCAGTCCATTATTAAGGAGGCAGTAACAGGACATTTGGATAATCATAATTTAATAGGACAAAGTCAGCATGGTTTTATGAAGGGGAAGTCATGTTTGACAAATTTGCTGGAGTTCTTTGAGGAAGTAACGTATAGGGTGGATAAAGGGGAACCAGTGGACGTAGTGTATTTAGAATTCGAAATGGCATTTGACAAGGTGCCACACAAAAGATTATTGCTTAAGATAAAAAATCACGTGATTGGGGGTAATATTGTGGCATGGATAGAGGATTGGCTATCTATCAGAAGGCAGAGAGTTGGGATAAATGGTTCATTCTCAAACTGGCAATCAGTAACTAGTGGTGTTCCGCAGGGGTCAGTGCTGGGACCCCAACTCTTTACAATCTATATTAACGATTTGGAGGAGGGGACCGAGTGTAATATATCAAAGTTTGCAGATGATACTAAGATGGGGGGGAAAGTAGTGAGTGAGGAGGATATAAAAAACCTTCAAGGCGACATAGACAGGCTAAGTAAGTGGGCAGAGATTTGGCAGCTGGAATACAATACTGGAAAGTGTGAGGTTATGCACTTTGGCAGGAAAAATCGTAGATCGATTATTATCTTAATGGCAAGAAACTGGAAAGTACTGAAGTCCAAAGGGATCTGGGGGTCCTGGTGCACGAAACTCAATAGGTTAGTATGCAGGTGCAGCAAGTGATTAAGAAGGCCAATGGAATGTTGGCTTTCATTGCTAGGGGGATAGAATGTAAAAATAGGGAGGTATTGCTTCAGTTGTACAAGGTATTGGTGAGACCGCACCTGGAATAGTGCGTACAGTTTTGGTGTCCATACTTAAGAAAGGACATACTTGCTCTCGAGTCAGTACAAAGAAGGTTCACTCGGTTAATCCCGGGGATGAGGTGATGGACATATGAGGAGAGGTTGAGCAGATTGGGACTCTACTCATTGGAGTTCAGAAGAATGAGAGGCGATCTTATTGAAACATATAAGATTGTGAAGGGGTTGGATCGGGTGGATGCAGGGCAGATGTTCCCGATGATGGGTGAAACTAGAACTAGGGGGCATAGTCTTAGAATAAGGGGCTGCTCTTTCAAAACTGAGATGAGGAGGAACTACTTCACTCAGAGGGTGGTAGGTCCATGGAATATGCTGCCCCAAAAAGCTGTAGAAGCTGCATCATTACATAAATTTAAAACAGAAATAGACAGTTTCCTAGAAGTAAAGGGAATTAAGGGTTACAGGGAGCGGGCAGGAATTTGGACATGAGTCTAGGTTCAGATCGGACATGGCCCTGTGGGTAGCGGAGCGGGCCCAGGGGCTGTGTAGCCTGCTCCTGCTCCTATTTCGTGTGTCTAATTCTGTTAGATTCAGGAGATGGTTCTGTGATAGTGGATTGGCGGTTAGGATCAGATCAGCCATGATCTTATTGAATGGCGGAGCAGGCTCGAGGGGCCGATTGGCCAACTCCTGCTGCTTTTTCTTATGTCCTTATGTCCTTACTCACGAGTTGTGACAGGAATTACTGGGCCATTAATTCAGCAGAAACCATATTAATTTAGGGAGAAAATACTTCAGCACCGTGTTTATGTTCAGCTTAAATCCATTGCCAAATAGTTTATTGGTCCAGCTGAAAACTCCAAACAACCATTAAAAGCAGATGGACGCGCTCACCCGATTCCAGTGTGAACAGTGTGGTTGATCATTGATTGTGGGATAGACACTGCCTCTGTCACTCTGGTACTAGATGCTAATGTGAGATTCACTGCTGAATATGGGATACTATATCTGTCACTCTCTTGTACAGTGTGGCAGTGGGATTGACAAATGTGCCTATGATAGACAACGCCTCTGTCACTGTCTGTATTGTCAGTGGCAGATTGGCTGGTGAAAAACGATCGATACTGTATCTGACACTGTCTAGTACAATGTGACATTTTTAATTGTCTGGTGAGGCTACACTAGAAACTTTATCTGTCACTCACTGGTACTGTATCAGTGTGGGATTGACAGGTGAATATAGGAAAAGCACTAGCGCTCACTCACTGGTACTGCATGTGAGTGACGGAGTGTTCGTTCATACAGGATAACAATTGTATCAGTCACTCTGTTACTGTGTGGCAGCGTCTGATTGTCAGGTGAGTGGTGGATAGATAACTTAATGGGCAAATCTGTGAATTTCAAAGTAGAATTTAAGATTTAACACGGTAAATTAGATCTCAGATAATTGTGACCCATAGAACAGAACAGGAACGAGCCCTTTCCTGGAAACTGTGGGTGGCTCTGAGAAGAGCCTTTGGGTTATTAGATTGAATCTTGTCCGCTTTACTTGCTCCTGGAGCTGGCAGTGCTGGTTTTCTTGGGCAGCAGCACCGCCTGGATATTAGGCAGCACCCCGCCCTGAGCGATGGTCACCCCTCCCAACAGCCTATTGAGCTCCTCGTCGTTGCGGACGGCCAGCTGCAGGTGTCTGGGTATCACAGAATCACAGAATCACAGAAACCCCACAGTGCAGATAGAGGCCATTTCGGCCCATCGAGCCTGCACCGACACATATCCCACCCGATCCCCGTAACCCCTACACCAACACATATCCCACCCTATCCCCGTAACCCCACGTATTTAATCCCCCTAACACTAAGGGTCAATTTATCATAGCCAATCAACCTAACTCGCACATCTTTGGACTGTGGGAGGAAACCGGAGCACCCGGAGGAAACCCACGCAAACACGGGGAGAATGTGCAAACTCCACACAGACAGTCGCCCGAGGCCGGATTCGAACCCAGGTCTCTGGCGCTGTGAGGCAACAGTGCTAACCACTATGCCACCGTGCTGCGGTATGATGCGGGTCTTCTTGTTGTCGCGGGCCGCGTTGCCGGCCAGCTCCAGGATTTCAGCGGTCAGATACTCGAGCACAGCAGCCATGTAGACCGGGGCTCCGGCACCCACACGCTCAGCGTAGTTGCCCTTTCGGAGGAGCCTGTGAACACGGCCCACAGGGAACTGCAGTCCGGCCCGGGATGACCGGGACTTGGCCTTGGCCTGAGCTTTACCGCCGGTTTTTCCTCTGCCAGACATTTCCAAAACCAACACGGTCAGAGAAAGAATGAAAGTCTCCTCCCACATCTGCCCTTCTGGAGGAATGCAGAGAGCGTACTTGTGATTGGTCTCTCTGTGGTGAATTTCATTGGTGTTTTCCGGTGACCAATCACAGTCTGTTTTTCCCAACAATGATAAGTGTGTGGAAAAAACTGTCCCCAACAGTCAGACCGCCAACGATTTTTAAAATTCGAAAAGCCCGCCAATTATTTTCCTAAACGAGCGAATTAAGTTAATAATACACCATTAGCCAAAGTTTTCAGCATTTAAAAAAAAATTCATTTTATCTTATTTCATCTCTCCCTTGCAAAGCCCAGGCTGTTACAATCAGGATTAATTTCGGGTTGAATATCGCACTTTCACGGGCGGGATTAATTCCCCATTGATTCTGTAACGGGACACATTCCAGCTCAAATTTTGTAAAAGTGAGGATTCACAGATTATCGATCGATCCTTTGCACAGGCGCTGCTGCGGGAGTGAAACCAGAACTAGGAGTCCTGCTGTGAGAAGAGAAGAGGGACAGAGTGTTCAAACTGACCGCGTTCTGGTCTCTAAGAAACCCCATTCTGGGTTGTTACACTGCAGGAATTCTCGGGTTAATAAAATGATTGACCACAACTGGCATTGAAAAAAAATGAAAATGTTTTTACAGAGATTGAGGTGACTGAAATCCGATTCTCATCTCGAAAACAAGCTTTTAATTCGTCGGAAGGCGCTGCAAGTGAACGGGTCTGAGATCAAAGGGAAAGAGCGATCAGGGACCGTGTTTGTAGTTTACGGGACGGGTAATACAACAGCGACACTAAGGTCGATCCGGCCAGTGAAACTGCTTATCTGAAGATTCAAAACTAAATCTACAGCTGGAACATCAAACGTTCTCAAACACATTCCTTAAGGAAATAATTACAGTAAATTGAGCCTAAAGGGAGATGAGTTTGTGTAGCTCTTTCAGAGAGATAGTGGGTGGCTCTTAAAAGAGCCGTTGTGTTTGGAGTTTCTTCTTCCAGGACAGCGTGGAGTTTTACTTGGAGCTGGTGTATTTGCTCCCTGCCTTTGTCCTTTCCGACACGGCGTGCTTGGCCAGCTCCCCGGGCAGCAGCAGGCGCACGGCGGTCTGGATCTCCCGGGAGCTGATGGTGTGCCGCTTGTTGTAATGAGCCAGGCGGGAAAATATCGTTCACAAACGAGTTCATGATGCCCATGGCCTTGGAGGAGATGCCGGTGTCAGGGTGAACCTGCTTCATCACTTTGTAGATGTAGATGGAGTAACTCTCCTTCCTCGACCTTCTGCGCTTCTTGCCGCCCTTCGCTGCCGGTTTAGTGACGGTTTTTTTGGCGCCCTTCTTAGCAGCTGTCTTCTTTTCGTCCACCATTCTTAAGCTCGATTTCAGCAACAAAATGAGTCAAACCCGCTCCGCGCTCGGAATATATAGGCAACCCCACAGTCCTATGCTAATGAGGGATGGGTGAAGGGAATGATTGTGATTGGCTGGTTAGGAATGATGTCAATTTCCATTCTTCTGCATATCTCTGATTGGCTTGTTTATGTATCCAATCAGATTGAGTGTTTGCCACCAGCACGCCCCCTGCAAGTGCGTGTGTGACATCTGCCCATTCACCATTTCCCAGACCATTTTCCAGGGCCGCAAACACTCCTTCCGGACGGGATAGCCATTTAGATAGATTTCCTCCAATTCGTGCACTATATTCACGCATTGCGGTGTGGTCTCCGCCACTTTAGTTCTGCATCTGCCAATCTCTAATACTGTGTGTGGGGGGATAGTTCTGTATCACTCAGTCTCTGCCGTCCTTGCGGGCTCCGTGCGTCCCAGGCAGCTAAGTGTCCTTTGCTGATTGGTGCGCTCGGCTCGTTAAGAAAAAAACATTTCACTGACTGGATTTCACTTTTTGTATTTTGTTATGTGACAAATAAAATTGAAATTGAAATTGAATTGATTTATGTAAATGTAGGAATCATTCTCAATCTCAGTCTCTGTTACGGTATGTGTGTGTGGAATCCTTTAGTTTCCTGTCCGTCACTTTTTTTTTATTCGTTCATGGGATGTGGGCATCGCTGGCAAGGCCAGCATTTATTGCCCATCCCTTATTGCCCTTTGAGAAGTTTTTGGTGAGACAGGTTCTTGAACCACTGCAGTCCGTGTGGTGAAGGTACTCTCACAGTGCTGTTAGGGAGGGAGTTCCAGGATTTTGACCCAGCGACGATGAAGGAGCAGCGATAGAATAGACAGTGCTTGATGGCTGGTGCGGACACGATGGGCCGAAGGGCCTCTTTCTGTGCTGTATAACTCTATGACTCTATGACTATGACTAAGTGTCAGGGTGGGATTCTATCTTGTACCGTGTTTCAGTGTTGGTATTGATTCTGAATCTGTCATTTTCTGGTAGAGTGTGAGTCTGAGATTCATTCTACATCTGCTTGTCACTAGGACAGTGTGCAAGTCTGAGATTCATTCTACATCTGTCCGTCACTGGTACTGATTGTGAGTGTGTGAGTCATTCTGTATCTGTCAGTCTCTGCTACTGATTGTGAGTGTGTGAGTCATTCTGTATCTGTCAGTCTCTGGTACTGATTGTGAGTGTGTGAGTCATTCTGGATCTGGCAGTCTCTGGTACTGATTGTGAGTGTGGGACTCATTCTGTATCTGTCAGTCTCTGGTACTGATTGTGAGTGTGGGACTCATTCTGTATCTGTCAGTCTCTGGTACTGATTGTGAGTGTGGGACTCATTGTGTATCTGTCAGTCTCTGCTACTGATTGTGAGTGTGGGACTCATTCTGGATCTGTCAGTCTCTGGTACTGACTTTGAGTGTGTGAGTCATTCTGGATCTGCCAGTCTCTGGTACTGATTTTGAGTGTGTGAGTCATTCTGGATCTGTCAGTCTCTGGTACTGATTGTGAGTGTGTGAGTCATTTTGTATCTGTCAGTCTCTGGTACTGATTGTGAGTGTGGGACTCATTCTGTATCTGTCAGTCTCTGGTACTGATTGTGAGTGTGTGAGTCATTCTGGATCTGTCAGTCTCTGGTACTGATTGTGAGTGTGTGAGTCATTCTGTATCTGTCAGTCTCTGGTACTGATTGTGAGTGTGTGAGTCATTCTGGATCTGTCAGTCTCTGGTACTGATTGTGAGTGTGGGACTCATTCTGTATCTGTCAGTCTCTGGTACTGATTGTGAGTGTGTGAGTCATTCTGTATCTGTCAGTCTCTGTTACTGATTGTGAGTGTGGGAGTCATTCTGGATCTGTCAGTCTCTGGTACTGATTGTGAGTGTGTGAGTCATTCTGTATCTGTCATTCTCTGGTACTGATTGTGAGTGTGTGAGTCATTCTGGATCTGTCAGTCTCTGGTACAGATTGTGAGTGTGTGAGTCATTCTGGATCTGTCAGTCTCTGGTACTGTATGTTAGTGTCCAATTAGTTCGGAATCAGTCTGTCTCTTGTACTGTCTTTCAGCGAAGAATTCTGCATGAATCTGCTACTCACTCGGATTATGAAAGTGGGAATCGTACTGCATCTATCAGTCTCTGCTACTTGATGTTAGTTTGAGATTCATTCCATTTCTGCTCGTACCTGGTACTGTATGTGGGTGTGGGACTAAATCTACATGTAAATCAATTGTACTGCATGTAATTGTGGCCTCATTCTGTATCTGCCAGGCCCTCTGATGCACTGTCTGTCAGTCTCTGTTCTGTATGTGTGTGCTAGTGTATTATATATCTGTCAATCTCTGGTACTGTATGTGAGAGTGAGATTCATTTTGCACCAATCTGTCTTTAATGTGGGATTCACTTTGTCTCTATCCTTTGCTGGTACTGTGTACGAGTGTGTATTAATTCTGGGTCTGTCACCGTCTGATAATCTGTGTCAGTGTGAGATTCATTCTCTTTCTCTGCCAATCTGTGATACTGTATGTGAGTTTGAGATTTATTCTATATCTGTCAGTTCCTGGTATGGCATGTGAGTTTCGGATTTATTCTGTACTTGTCAGTCACTGATACTGCATGCGAGATTTAGATTAATTGTGTCTCAGTCATTATCTTTTACTGTATGAGGAGAGATTGCGTCGATTTGACTTATATTCGCTAGTGTTTAGAAGAATGAGAGGGGATCTCATTGTAGCTCATAAAATTCTAACAGGACTCGACAGACTAGATGCAGGAAGGATTTTCCCGATGGCAGGGAGTTCAGAATCAGGGTTCACAGTCTAAGGATAAGGGGTAAGCCATTTAGGACTGAGCTGAGGAGGGATTGAGCTTGTGAACCTGTGGAATTCTCTGCCACACAGGGCAGTTGAGGCCAATTCATTAAATATATTCAAGAAGGAGTTGGATATATTTCTTGAGGCTAAAGGGATCAAGGGATATGGGAGAAAGCAGAGACAGGGTACTGAATTTGGATGATTAGCCATGATCTCATTAAATGGCGGAGCGGGCTCGAGGGGCCAAATGGCCTACTCCTGCTCCAAAATCTAAGTTTCTATGTATGAGAGTGTGAGATTCATGCTGAGTATCTGTCATCTCTGATACTGTATGTGAATGTCAGTTTAATTCTGTCTGTCACTGTCTGGTACTGTATGTAAGTGTGAGATTTATTCTGTGTGTCTGTCTCTGATACAAATGTAGGAAGTCACGCAACACCAGGTTATAGTCCAACAGCTTTATTTGAAATCACAAGCTTTCGGAGCGCTGCTCCTTCGTCAGGTGAAGAGGAGAAATGCATATAGACACAGCACATATAGTCAGAGAATACTGCCAGATGATTACAGGTAATCTTTCTAACTGCCCTTTATTACACCTCGGCAGAAAGATAATCACAGCAATCAAAGGTGTGAATAGTGTCTCTGATACAGTATGTGAGTGTGAGATTTATTCTGTGTGTCTGTCTCTGATACAGTATGTGAGTGTGAGATTTATTCTGTGTGTCTGTCTCTGATACAGTATGTGAGTGTGAGATTTATTCTGTGTGTCTGTCTCTGATACAGTATGTGAGTGTGAGATTTATTCTGTGTGTCTGTCTCTGATACAGTATGTGAGTGTGAGATTTATTCTGTGTGTCTGTCTCTGATACAGTATGTGAGTGTGAGATTTATTCTGTGTGTCTGTCTCTGATACAGTATGTGAGTGTGAGATTTATTCTGTGTGTCTGTCTCTGATACAGTATGTGAGTGTGAGATTTATCCTGTGTGTCTGTCTCTGATACAGTATGTGAGTGTGAGATTTATTCTGTGTGTCTGTCTCTGATACAGTATGTGAGTGTGAGATTTATTCTGTGTGTCAGTCTCTGATACAGTATGTGAGTGTGAGATTTATTCTGTGTGTCTGTCTCTGATACAGTATGTGAGTGTGAGATTTATTCTGTGTGTCTGTCTCTGATACAGTATGTGAGTGTGAGATTTATTCTGTGTGTCTGTCTCTGATACAGTATGTGAGTGTGAGATTTATTCTGTGTGTCTGTCTCTGATACAGTATGTGAGTGTGAGATTTATTCTGTGTGTCTGTCTCTGATACAGTATGTGAGTGTGAGATTTATTCTGTGTGTCTGTCTCTGATACAGTATGTGAGTGTGAGATTTATTCTGTGTGTCTGTCTCTGATACAGTATGTGAGTGTGAGATTTATTCTGTGTGTCTGTCTCTGATACAGTATGTGAGTGTGAGATTTATTCTGTGTGTCTGTCTCTGATACAGTATGTGAGTGTGAGATTTATTCTGTGTGTCTGTCTCTGATACAGTATGTGAGTGTGAGATTTATCCTGCACCTGTCAGTCTCTGACAATCTGTTTCAGTGCGGATTGATTCTGTATTAGTCAGTGTCTGATGCTCTATGTGACAGTGAGGTACATTCTGTGTCTGTCAGTTTCTGGTATTATGTTTGAGAGTGAGATTCATTCTGTATCAGACGTCTTTAATACTCTGTATCAGATTGGGATTCATTTTGTCTCGATCATTTTCTGGTTCTGTATATGAGTGTGAGATTCATTCTCTCTTTGTCAGTCTATGATTCTATATGTGAGAGTTAGATTAATTCAGTATCTGCCTGTCTCTGGTGTTGTATGAAAGTGTGGGATTCATTCGGTATATATTAGTCTCTGATCCAGTGTATGAGAGTTAAATTAATTCTGTATCTGTCAGTCTCTGGTACTGTGTGTGAGAGTGAGATTCATTCCACTTGGACTGAGCCCTCACCCCATAATGCCGAGAATTCAAACCCGAGTCAGCTCGCTAGGAAGGGCAGCTGGGCTCATCACTGTACCACCATCGCTCTAATTTTAAATTGAAAGCCTCTGTATTTACAGATCACTCTCCAAAGGTCTTTGGAGCTTTAGTCAGGACGAATAACACTTGCAATCATCTTAATCTGAACGTAAACAAGATGTTCAGGTTATTTCTCTCCAATTTAAAATAGTTGCTGATGAATGGTTATCGTGTTGCAGTACAGGCTGGCAGCCAGCAGATGGCACCAACCACTAATAGTTTGGAGTGTGCGGATTGTGTCCACACATCCAGACCGCCGTGAGTCTGGTGCTGCCCGGGGAGCTGGCCAAGCACGGGGTGTCGGAAGGGACAATGCCGGAGGCCATTGCAAATACATTTCACAACGCTCTGAAACAGCATTAATTTAGTCGAATAATTCATTCCGGCCATCGGAATCACAGAACATTAATGTGAGCGCGGGTTTTTTCTGTATCTCAGTTTCTGGTATGTGAATGTGGGTTTTATTCTGTACCTGTCTATTTCTGGCATGGAACAATGGGTAAAATGCTGTAGCTCTCAGTCTCTAGCATGTTAGTGTGGGTTTATTTTGTATTAGAAGTCTCTGGTGTGTGAATGCGGTTTTTAGCTTTCATAAATTAATGGAGTCAAAACGGCACAGAAGGAGGTCATTCGGCCCATCGAGTGCGTGCCGGCTATCTGAAGAGCAATCAGTCAGTCCCATTTCCCCGCTCTATCCCCGTAGCCCTGCAAGTTTATTTCCCTCAAGCGCCTATCCAGTCTCCCCTTGAAAACTTTGAGTGTCTCCGCTTTCACTACTTCCGTCGGCAGCGAGTAACAGGTCCTCACCAATCGCTGCGTAAAAAAGTTTTTGGTCACATCCCCCCTGTATCTCTTGCCCAAAACCTTAAATCTTAAATCTGTGTCCCCTAGTCCTTGTACCATCAACTCGTGGGACCAGCCTTTCCCCGTCTAGCCTGTCGAAATCCATCATAATCTTGCACACATCTATCAATTCACCCCTCAACCTCCTTTGCTCTAAAGAAAACAAATCCAGCTTCTCCAATCTGTCCTTGTAGCTAAGATCCCCCATTCCGGGGACCATTCTGGTAAATCTCCTCTGCAGCCTCGCAAGTGACTTCACATCCTTTCTAAAGTGTGGTGACCAGAACTGGATGCAATACTCCAGTTGTGGCCTAACTAGCACTTTATAAAGGTTTAGCATAACTTCTGTACTTTTGTACGAATACCTCTATTTATGAAGCCAAAGATCCCATATGCTTTGCTAACCACTCTCTCAAAATGTCCCCCCCCCCCACCTTCAGAGGGATCTATGCACGTTAACTCCCAGGTCCCTCTGTCCCTGCACACTCTTTAAAACTGTGCTGTGAAGTGTATATTGCCTCTCCCTGTTCCTGCTGCCAAAATGCATCACCTCACACGTCTCTGTATTAAATTCTTTCAGATTCTGGAATGTGAGTGTGGATCTTATTTTGTATCTGTCAGTCTTTGTTGTGTGTGTGGCTTTATTCTGTATCTTTCAGTATCTGCTAAGTGAGTGGTGTTTTCATTTGTATCATTCAGACTCTGCTATGTGAGTGGGATTTTATTCTGTATCTGTCAGTTTTGGTTATGAAATGTGGGTTTTAATCAGTCCATGCCGGTTTCTGGTATGTGAGATTGGCTATTTCCCTGTATCTGTAAGTTTATGATATGTGAGTGCATGTTTCATTCTGTATCTCTCAGTTTCTTTTATGTAAGTATGAGTTTTACTCTGTGTCTCTCAATCTGTGGTATGCGAGTCTGGTTTTTACTGTTTATTTCTTAATCTCTGGTACGTGATTGTGGATTTTACCCCATATCTGTGAGTTTCTGGTATGTGAGTATGGATTTCACTCTGTACCTGTCAGTCTCTGGTATGTAAGTGTGGTTTTCCTCTGTATCGTTCATGCTCTGGGATGTGAGTGTGTACACTGCAACTTTCATTTCCTCGTATTTGAGGGGGATTTTTTTCTGTACCTTTCAGTTTCTGGTGAGTTACCCCAGGTTTTGCACTGTACTTGTCAATTTATGTTATGTGAGAGTGGGTTTTAATCAGTACCTGTCAGTTTCTTTTATGTGAGTGTCTATTTGAATCTGTATTGTCAGTTTCTGGTATGTGAGTGGGATGTTGTGCTGTACCTGTCAGTTACTGGTATGTCAGTGTTTCTTCCCTCTACCTGCCAGCTTCAGGTAAGTTAGTGAAATTTTGTCCTGTACCTGTCAGTTTCTGGTATGTGAGTGGGATTTTGTCCTGTACCTGTCAGTTTCTGGTATGTTAGTGGGATTTTGCTCTGCACCTGTCAGTTTCCGGAATGTTAGTGGGATTTTGCTCTGTACTTGTCAGATTCTGGTATTTTAGTGGGATTTGCCATGTTCATGTCAGTTTCTGCTTTGTGAATGGGGTTTTGTCCCGTATATGTCAGTTTCTGGTATGTGAGTGGGGTTTTGTCCAGTACCTGTCAGTTTCTGGTATGTGAGTGGGGTTTTGTCCAGTACCTGTCAGTTTCTGGTATGTGAGTGTGGTTATTTCCTGTACCTGTCAGTTTCTGGTATGTGAATGGGGTTTTGTCCAGTACATGTCAGTTTCTGGTATGTGAATGGGGTTTTGCCCTGTACTTGTCAGTTTCTGGTATGTGAGTGGTATTTTGCCCTGTACTTGTCAGTTTCTGGTATGTGAGTGGGATTTTGTCCAGTACATGTCAGTTTCTGGTATGTGAGTGGTATTTTGCCCCGTACTTGTCAGTTTCTGATATGTGAGTGTGGTTATTTCCTGTACCTGTCAGTTTCTGGTATGTGAGTGTGGTATTGTCCTGTACCTGTTGGAAAGTGTGAGGTAATGCAATTTGACAGAAAAATCAAAGAGCAAGTTATTATCTAAATGGAGAAAAACTGCAAAGTGCTACAGTACAAAGGGATCTGGGGGTCCTGGTGCATGAAACACAAAAAGTTAGTATGCAGGTGCAGCAGGTGATCAGGAAGGCCAATGGAATCTTGGCTTTTATTGCAAGGGGGATGGGGTATAAAAACAGGGAAGTCTTGCTTCAGTTATACAGGGTATTGGTGAGGCCACACCTGGAATACTGCGTGCAGTTTTGGTTTCCATATTTAAGAAAAGATATACTTGCTCTCGAGGTGGTTCAGAGAAGTTTCACTCGGTTGATTCCGGAGATGAGGGGGTTGATGTATGAGGAAAGGTTGAGTCGGTTGGGACTCTACTCATTGGAGTTCTGAAGAATGAGAGGCGATCTTATCGAAACATATAAGATTGTGAGGGGCCTTGATCGGGTGGATGCGGGG
This sequence comes from Somniosus microcephalus, assembly GCF_052327205.1. Classification (NCBI taxonomy): domain Eukaryota; kingdom Metazoa; phylum Chordata; class Chondrichthyes; order Squaliformes; family Somniosidae; genus Somniosus; species Somniosus microcephalus. Next base: position 47,577,355 of record NW_028225183.1, read on the forward strand.
AGGATGTTTCCACTGATGGGTGAGACTGGAACTAGGGGGCATAATCTAAGAATAAGGGGCTGCGCTTTCAAAACTGAGATGAGGAGAAACTTCTTCACTCCGAGGGTAGTAAATCTATGGAATTTGCTACCCCAGAGAGCTGTGGAACCTGCAACATTGAATAAATTTAAAATGGAGATAGACAGTTTCCTAGCACATAAGGGAATTAGGGGTTACGAGGAGAGGGCAGGGAAGTGGACGTGAGTCTAGATTCGGATCATCCACGATCCTATTGAATGGCAGAGCAGGCCCGAGGGGCCGTATGGCCTACTCCTGCTCCTACTTCTTGTGTTCTTATGTTCTTATGTACCTGTCAGTTTCTGGTATGTGAGTGTGGTTATATCAAGTACCTGTCAGTTTCTGGTATGTGAGTGGTATTTTGCCCTGTACTTGTCAGTTTCTGGTTTGTGAGTGTGGTTATATCAAGTACCTGTCAGTTTCTGGTATGTGAGTGTGGTTATATCCTGTACCTGTCAGTTTCTGGTATGTGAGTGGTATTTTAGAGTCATAGAGTCATAGAGTTTTACAGCACAGAAAGAGGCCCTTCGGCCCATCGTGTCTGCGCCGCCCATCCATCCCTGTCCAGTCTAATCCCATTTTCCAGCATTTGGTCCATAGCCTTGTATGCAATGGCATTTCAAGTGATCATCCAAATGCGTCTTGAATGTTGTGAGGTATCCTGCCTCCACCACCCTTTCAGGCATTGAGTTCCACATTCCAACCACCCTCTGGGTGAAAAAGTTCCTCCTCAAATCCCCTCTAAATCTCCTGCCCCTTACCCTGAATCTATGCCCCCTTGTTATTGACCCCCCCACTAAGGGGAAAAGTTCCTCTTTATCTACCCTATCTATGCCCCTCATTATTTTGTACACCTCAATCAGGTCCCCCCTCAGCCTTCTCTGCTCCAAGGAAAACAACTCCAGCCTGTCCAGCCTCTCTTCATAGCTGAGGCGCTCCATCCCAGGTAACATCCTGGTGAATCTTCTCTGCACGCTCTCCAAAGCAATCACATCCTTCCTATAGTGAGGCGACCAGAACTGCACACAGTACTCCAGCTGTGGCCTCACCAGCGTTTTGTACAGCTGCATCATAACCTCCCTGCTCTTATATTTTATGCCTCGGCTAATGAAGGCAAGTATCCCATATGCCTTTTTAACCACCTTATCTACCTGCTCCGCTGCCTTCAGGGATCTATGTACATGTACACCAAGGTCCCTCTGACCCTCTGTACTTCCTAGGGTCCTACCACTCATTGTGTATTCCCTTGCCTTATTTGTCCGTCCAAAATGCATCACCTCGCACTTTTCAGGGTTAAATTCCATTTGCCACTTTTCCGCCCATCTGACCAACCCGTTTATATCGTCCTGTAGCCGGAGGCTTTCCTCCTCGCAATTTACCACCCCACCAATTTTCGTGTCATCTGCGAACTTACTGATCATACCTTTTACATTCTCATCCAAATCATTTATGTAGATCACAAACAATAAGGGACCCAGCACCGATCCCTGAGGTACCCCACTGGACACAGGCTTCCAGTCACAAAAGCAACCTTCGACCATCACCCTCTGCCTCCTGCCACTCAGCCAGTTTAGGATCCAACGCGCCAAGGCACCCTGGATCCCATGGGCTCTTACCTTCTTGACCAGTCTCCTATGCGGGACTTTGTCAAAAGCTTTACTGAAGTCCATGTAAACCACATCCACAGCATTTCCCTCATCCACCCCACTAGTCACCCCCTCGAAAAATTCGATCAGATTTGTTCGACATGATTTACCCTTGACAAAGCCATGCTGACTATCCCCGATTAATCCTTGCCTCTCCAAGTGGAGATTAATTTTGTCCCTCAGAATTTTTTCCAATAATTTCCCCACCACAGATGTTAGACTCACTGGCCTGTAATTCCCTGGATTATCCCTGCTACCCTTCTTGAATAATGGTACTACGTTAGCTGTTCTCCAGTCCTCTGGTACATCCCCTGTGGCCAGAGAGGTTCTGAAAATTAGTGTCAGAGCCCCTGCAATCTCCTCCCTTGCCTCCCTCCTCCTGTACTTGTCAGTTTCTGGTTTGTGAGTGTGGTTATATCCTGTACCTCTCAATTTCTGGTAAGTGACTGCGTTTTATCCTGTGCCTGTCAGCTTCTGGTATGTGAGTTGGGTTTTGTCCTGTACCTGTCAGTTTCTGGTATGTGAGTGTGATTTTACGCTGTACCTGTCAGCTTCTGGTATCTGAGTGGGGTTTTGTCCTGTACATGTCAGTTTCTGGTATGTGAGTGGGGTTTTGTCCTGTACCTGTCAATTTCTGCTATGTGAGTGGGGTTTTGTCCTGTACCTGTCAGTTTCTGGTATGTGAATGGGGTTCTGTCCTGTACCTGTCAGTTTCTGGTATGTGAATGGGGTTTTGTCCTGTACCTGTCAGTTTCTGGTATCTGTGTGGATTTTGTTCTGTACCTGTCTGATTATTGTATGTTTGTGTGGGATTTGTGCTGTAGCTCTCAGTTTGTGTTATATGAGTAAAGGTTTTATTCAGTACAGTACCAGCCAGTTCCTGGTAAGGGAGTGTCGATTTTAGTCATTATGTGTCACTCTCTCAGATATGAGTGTGAGTTTTACCCCATTTCTGCTCATCTCTTGGATGTGCGTGTGAGTTTTACTCTCTATCTGTCAGACTCTGGGATGTGAGTGTGGTTTTATTCTCTATCTGTCAGTGTGTGGGGTTTTTTATGTATCTGTCAACCTCTATTACATGAATGTGGATTTTACTCTGTGTCTGTCAGTCACTGCTGTGTGAGGTTGTGTTTGACTCTACAGCTTTCAATCTCTGTGATGTGAGAGAAGATTTATTTCTGCTAATATAGTCTCTGGAATGAGCATGCGGATTTTCCTCTGTAACTGTCAGATTCTGCCAGAATTTGTGTTTTTTTCAAGTGTGTGAGTGTGGATTTCACTCTGGACCTCTCATTAACCGGGATGCAAGTGTGGGTTGTATCTGTACCTTTCAGTTTCTGGTGAATGACTGGATTTCACTCTCTACCTGTCTGTATCTGGTATGTGAGTGTAAGTTTCTGTTTATCTGTCTGTGTGTAGTCTGGGAGTGTGGATTTTACTCTGTGACCTTCTACCTCTGTTGTGGGGGTGTGGGTTTTCCTCTGCATCTGTCAGTCATCAATCTGTTACTGGAAGTGATTATGTTTCATTCTCAATCTGTCGTTCTGTGAGTGATAATGTACTTACTGTGTGTGAGAAGGGGCTGCCTGCAATGCTCCTTTTGTTCAGGTTGGAGCAATTATCTCATTTATTCTGCCTCACTGAAGTATCTTGCTACGAGAATAATAATATGAGAACAATATTAGTTATAAGTTATGGACAGCTGCGGGTAGAATATAAAAGTGATGTTATAATTAATGTGTCTATTTATAATAAAGTAAAGTACCTGGAGAGAAGAAACCGTGATACTAACAGTGTCATTGTCTGACCTCACTGCAGTACAGCGGCACTCAGATTCTCTACACCAGCTGTGTAGGACGGTTCTATAGTAAGTTATCAGCATCCAGACACAACCCAAAGCCAGCACCGGACCATGAATGGGACCACCCTATTGGCACAGACCAGGTTTTTATCTCCCATTCCCATGGAACTACCTGTAAATTTCAAGGATGGCTTACTGGAATATAACCACAGGTACCTGGGCTGTACAAAAATTGTTTTTAATCTATTGAAAACGAATTGAGGGACTGAGTAGTTAACAGAATGTCTCAGAACTCGAGAATGGCCTCTCCCTTCCCCCACTCACTCCATGTTCCGGAACTACTTCCTGTTCCACTCTGCCTCTTTCAATCAGTCTCCCGACTGCTGCTGAATTTATCCTGAACCAAAACCATTCTGCGGACACAGACCCAATGTGATGTGCTGTTGTTTGCTCCCTTATTCCCTGGTGTGTTCAACGATCATCAGCCGAGCACAGAGGAAACGGTCCCAGCTGGCAGAGCTGGGGGAGGGGAGCCCGCATGGGGCTTCCTGTCGCTTTAAACACTGTGCGGAGAGAGGGGGAGGAGCAGACTTCTGTTTAGAGTGCAAGCGCAGTGTTTGCATCTCTTTCGTGTAGAATTAAAATATTTCGCTGTGTGAGAAACGCCCTGCACCTTGTGAGATCCCCAAGTGGATTATTCCCGCAGGATTTGTAAATTGTCCAATTAAGAAATGCCTATCCAGTCTCCCCTTGAAAACATTGCGTGTCTCCGCTTTCACCACTTCTGTCAGCTGCGAGTTCCAGGTCATCACCAATCACTGTGTAAAAAAGTTTTTGGTCACATCCCCCCTGTATCTCTTCTCCAAAACATTAAATCTTAAATCTGTCTCCCCTAGTCCTTGTATCATCAACTAGTGGGAACAGCCTTTCCCCGTCCAGCCTGTCATAATTCATCATAATCTTGTACACCTCTATCAAATCACATCACATCCACCTTTGCTCTAATGAAAACAAATCCAGCTTCTCCAACCTGTCCTTGTAGCTAAGATCCGTGATCCCCAGAACCATTCTGGTAAATCTCCTCTGCACCCTCTCAAGGCCCTTCACAATCTTCCTAAAGTGCGGTGACCAGAACTGGATGCAGCCCTCCAGTTGTGGACTAACCAGTGTTTTATAAAGGTTCAGCATAACTTCTCTACTATTGTACTCAATACCTCTATATATGAAGCCCAAGGTCCCATATGCATTGCTAACCACTCTCTCAAAATGTCCCCCCACCTTCAGAGGGGCCAATGCACATTAACTCCCAGGTCCCTCTGACCCTGCACACTCTTTAAAACTGTCTCATTAAGTGTATATTGCCTCTCTCTATTCCTGCTCCCAAAATGCCTCACCTCCCACTTCTCTGTATTAAATTCTTTCAGTTTCTGGTATGTGAGTGTGGATTTTACCCTATACCTGTGAGTTTCTGGTATGTGAGTGTGGATTTTACCCTATACCTGTGAGTTTCTGGTATGTGAGTATGGATTTCACTCTGTACCTGTCAGTCTCTGGTATGTGAGTGTGGATTTTACCCTATACCTGTGAGTTTCTGGTATGTGAGTATGGATTTCACTCTGTACCTGTCAGTCTCTGGTATGTGAGTGTGGATTTTACCCTATACCTGTGAGTTTCTGGTATGTGAGTATGGATTTCACTCTGTACCTGTCAGTTTCTGGTATGGGAGTGTGGATTTTACCCTATACCTGTGAGTTTCTGGTATGTGAGTGTGGATTTCACTCTGTACCTGTGAGTTTCTGGTATGTGAGTGTGGATTTTACTCTGTACCTGTCAGTCTCTGGTATGTGAGTATGGATTTCACTCTGTACCTGTCAGTTTCTGGTATGTGAGTGTGGATTTTACCCTATACCTGTGAGTTTCTGGTATGTGAGTATGGATTTCACTCTGTACCTGTCAGTCTCTGGTATGGGAGTGTGGATTTTACCCTATACCTGTGAGTTTCTGGTATGTGAGTGTGGATTTCACTCTGTACCTGTCAGTTTCTGTTATGTGAGTGTGGATTTCACCCTATACCTGTGAGTTTCTGGTATGTGAGTATGGATTTCACTCTGTACCTGTCAGTCTCTGGTATGTGAGTGTGGATTTTACCCTATACCTGTGAGTTTCTGGTATGTGAGTGTGGATTTCACTCTGTACCTGTGAGTTTCTGGTATGTGAGTATGGATTGCACTCTGTACCTGTCAGTCTCTGGTATGGGAGTGTGGATTTTACCCTATACCTGTGAGTTTCTGGTATGTGAGTATGGATTTCACTCTGTACCTGTCAGTCTCTGGGATGGGAGTGTGGATTTTACCCTATACCTGTGAGTTTCTGGTATGTGAGTGTGGATTTCACTCTGTACCTGTGAGTTTCTGGTATGTGAGTATGGATTTCACTCTGTACCTGTCAGTCTCTGGTATGGGAGTGTGGATTTTACCCTATACCTGTGAGTTTCTGGTATGTGAGTGTGGATTTCACTCTGTACCTGTCAGTTTCTGTTATGGGAGTATGGATTTTACCCTATACCTGTGAGTTTCTGGTATGTGAGAATGGATTTCACTCTGTACCTGTCAGTTTCTGTTATGTGAGTGTGGATTTTACCCTATACCTGTGAGTTTCTGGTATGTGAGTGTGGATTTCACTCTGTACCTGTCAGTTTCTGTTATGGGAGTGTGGATTTTACCCTATACCTGTGAGTTTCTGGTATGTGAGTGTGGATTTCACTCTGTACCTGTGAGTTTCTGGTATGTGAGTGTGGATTTTACCCTATACCTGTGAGTTTCTGGTATGTGAGTATGGATTTCACTCTGTACCTGTCAATTTCTGGTATGTGAGTGTGGATTTTACCCTATACCTGTGAGTTTCTGTTATGTGAGTATGGATTTCACTCTGTACCTGTCAGTTTCTGTTATGGGAGTGTGGATTTTACCCTATACCTGTCAGTTTCTGGTATGTGAGTATGGATTTCTCTCTGTACCTGTCAGTTTCTGTTATGGGAGTGTGGATTTTACCCTATACCTGTGAGTTTCTGGTATGTGAGTATGGATTTCACTCTGTACCTGTCAGTCTCTGGTATGTGAGTGTGGATTTCACCCTATAACTGCGAGTTTCTGGTATGTGAGTATGGATTTCACTCTGTACCTGTCAGTTTCTGTTATGTGAGTGTGGATTTTACCCTATACCTGCGAGTTTCTGGTATGTGAGTATGGATTTCACTCTGTACCTGTCAGTCTCTGGTATGGGAGTGTGGATTTTACCCTATACCTGTGAGTTTCTGGTATGGGAGTGTGGATTTCACTCTGTACCTGTCAGTCTCTGGTATGTGAGTGTGGATTTTACCCTATACCTGCGAGTTTCTGGTATGTGAGTATGGATTTCACTCTGTACCTGTCAGTCTCTGGTATGGGAGTGTGGATTTTACCCTATACCTGTGAGTTTCTGGTATGTGAGTATGGATTTCACTCTGTACCTGTCAGTCTCTGGTATGGGAGTGTGGATTTTACCCTATACCTGTGAGTTTCTGGTATGTGAGTATGGATTTCACTCTGTACCTGTCAGTCTCTGGTATGGGAGTGTGGATTTTACCCTATACCTGTGAGTTTCTGGTATGTGAGTGTGGATTTCACTCTGTACCTGTCAGTTTCTGGTATGTGAGTGTGGATTTTACCCTATACCTGTGAGTTTCTGGTATGTGAGTATGGATTTCACTCTGTACCTGTCAGTTTCTGTTATGTGAGTGTGGATTTTACCCTATACCTGTGAGTTTCTGGTATGTGAGTATGGATTTCACTCTGTACCTGTCAGTTTCTGGTATGTGAGTGTGGATTTTACCCTATACCTGTGAGTTTCTGGTATGTGAGTATGGATTTCACTCTGTACCTGTCAGTTTCTGTTATGTGAGTGTGGATTTTACCCTATACCTGTGAGTTTCTGGTATGTGAGTATGGATTTCACTCTGTACCTGTCAGTTTCTGGTATGTGAGTGTGGATTTTACCCTATACCTGTGAGTTTCTGGTATGTGAGTATGGATTTCACTCTGTACCTGTCAGTTTCTGTTATGTGAGTGTGGATTTTAACCTATACCTGTGAGTTTCTGGTATGTGAGTATGGATTTCACTCTGTACCTGTCAGTTTCTGTTATGTGAGTGTGGATTTTAACCTATACCTGTGAGTTTCTGGTATGTGAGTATGGATTTCACTCTGTACCTGTCAGTTTCTGTTATGTGAGTGTGGATTTTACCCTATACCTGTGAGTTTCTGGTATGTGAGTATGGATTTCACTCTGTACCTGTCAGTTTCTGGTATGTGAGTGTGGATTTTACCCTATACCTGTGAGTTTCTGGTATGTGAGTATGGATTTCACTCTGTACCTGTCAGTTTCTGTTATGTGAGTGTGGATTTTAACCTATACCTGTGAGTTTCTGGTATGTGAATATGGATTTCACTCTGTACCTGTCAGTTTCTGGTATGTGAGTGTGGATTTTACCCTATACCTGTGAGTTTCTGGTATGTGAGTATGGATTTCACGCTGTACCTGTCAGTTTCTGTTATGTGAGTGTGGATTTTACCCTATACCTGTGAGTTTCTGGTATGTGAATATGGATTTCACTCTGTACCTGTCAGTTTCTGGTATGGGAGTGTGGATTTTCACCTATACCTGTGAGTTTCTGGTATGTGAGTATGGATTTCACTCTGTACCTGTCATTCTCTTGTATGTTAGTGTGGTTTTCCTCTGTATCGTTCATGCTCTGAGATGTGAGTAGTACAACTTTCATTTCCTCGTATTTGAGGGGGACTTTATACTTTACCTATCAGTTTCTGGTGTGTTAGCCTTGGTTTTGCACTGCATCTGTCAATTTATGTTCTGTGATTGTGGGTTTTAATCAGTACCTCTCAGTTTCTGGTATGTGTGAGTGTTTGTTTGACACTGTATATGTCAGTGTCTTTTATGTGAGAGTTGATTTTACTCTACAGTTGCCACTCTCTGGGATGGGAGTGCGGGTTTGACTCTGTATCTGACAGTTTCTGATTTGTGAGTTTTTTTTTTCTGTACCTGTCAGTTTCAAGTACGTGAATGTGGGTTTAATTCTGTATCTATCAGTTTCTCCTATGGAAGAGCTTGTAAATGTTTACACCTGCCTGTATTTTTTATATGAGCGTGGGTTTGACACTGTATCTGTCAATTTCTAGTACGGGAATGTGTGTATAATTCAGTATCTGCTAGTTTCTGGTATTTGTGAGTGAGTGTTACTCTCTAACTGTCAGTTTCCAATATGGGAATGTGTGTTTTATTCAGTATCTGCTAGTTTCTGGTATTTGTGAGTGAGTGTTACTCTCTAACTGTCAGTTTCCAATATGGGAATGTGTGTTATAATCAGTGTCTGCCAGTTTCTGGTATTTGTGAGTGAGTGTTACTCTCTAACTGTCAGTTTCCAGTATGTGATTGTGGATTTTAATAAGAACCTGCCAGTTTCTTGTACAGAAATGTGGATTTTAGTCATATCTGCCGGTCACTGTTATGTGAGTGTGGGTTTTACACTGTATCTGTCATTTTCTAGTACGGGAATGTGTGTATAATTCAGTATCTGCCAGTTTCTGGTATTTGTGAGTGAGTGTTACTCTCTAACTGTCAGTTTCCAGTATGAGATTGTGGATTTTAATAAGAACCTGCCAGTTTCTGGTATTTGTGAGTGAGTGTTACTCTCTAACTGTCAGTTTCCAATATAGGAATGTGTGTTTTATTCAGTATCTGCCAGTTTCTGGTATTTGTGAGTGAGTGTTACTCTCTAACTGTTAGTTTCCAGTATGTGAATGTGGATTTTAATAAGAACCTGCCAGTTTCTTGTACAGAAATGTGGATTTTAGTCATATCTGCCGGTCACTGTTATGTGAGTGTATGTTTTACTCTGTTGGCCGGTGCAGACACGATGGGCCGAAATGGCCTCCTTCCGTGCTGTAACTCTCTATGATTCTATCCAGCCAGCAGCGGGCATTGAATCCATATCAGTGTCTCTCTGTTCGTGTGTGTAAGGGAGAGAAAATGGATCTGCCTGTCAGTGCGATATGTTTGGACATTGAAACAACATCTATTCCACTGCTGCAAGTGACTGTGGGATTTATAATGAAACTCTAGGAATTAGGATTACTGTGGGACTGACTGCTTCTGCTGCCTGTGATAATAGGATTGAGGACAGTTCTGTGTCTCTGCGCTCTGTGAGTGATAATGTACTTACTGTGTGTGAAAAGGAGCTGCCTGCACTGTTCCTTGTGTTCCGGGTGGAGGAAAGATTATGTTTATTCTGGCTCATTGAAGTATTTTGATACGAGATTAATAAGAGAACAATATTTGTTGTAATATATGGACAGGTGCTGGTAGAATATAAAAATAAAGTTATAATTAACATGTATGTTTATAATAAATAAAAATATCTGTAGAGGGGCAACCGCGATACAAACAGTGTCATTGTCTGTCCTCACTGCAGTACAGCGGCACTCAGATTCTCCACACCAGTTGTGTAGGACGGTTCTATATTAAGTTATCAGCATCCAGACACAACCCAAACCCAGCACTGGAGCATGAATGGGACCATCCGATTGGCACAGTCCAGGTTTATATCTCCCATTCCCAAGGGACGAAATATAAATTTCAGGAACGCTTCTTGGAATATAACCACAGGCACCTGGTCTGTACAAACAATTGTTTTCAGTCTATTGAAAGCGAGTTCTGGGCCTGTGTAGTTAACAGACTGCCACAGAGCCCGTGTCCTGATATATCTGGCGGAGCGACAATGTAACTCTCGATCACCAGCAACACGGTTCTGGAGAAGTCAACGCACCGGAACAAAATAACAATGTTTTGAAATGTCTCCTTTCACACTTCTCTCCTGCTGCCTGCAATGGAAGCTCTTTGTGAAACTTCCCACATCCTGACAGTCAGGCTGTTTTTCCACTGTTTGCTGTCCTAGAACAACAAACACGGTGAGACAGGAACCGATTCAGGAACATTCACTTCTGATTTGGGTGAAGAAAGCAGCAATGATTTGTAAGAGCGAGGTGACTTTTCTCTATGTTACATAACTCAGTACAAACACAGCCGCAGATTGGCCTCTCCCTTCCCCCCACTCACTACATGTTCTGGAACTAGTTCCTGCTCCTCTAAGCCTCTTTCAAACAGTCCCCGACTGCCGCTGAACTTACCCCCGACTCAATGCCCATCTGTGGACACAGTCCCAGTGCGATGTGCTGCTTACTCGGGCCCGTGATATCTCCGCTCCCTCATGTGTTCAACGATCATCAGCTAAGCACAGAGGAAACGGCCCCCGCTGGCAGAGCTGGGGGAGGGGGGCTCGCAGGGGCCCTTCCTGTCGGCTGAACCACTGTGTGGGGAAAGGGGGAGGAGCTGAAGCGTGAAAGCTGGAGGCGGAGCTGAAGCTCAGATGACGCGGTCTCTGCTCTGTCTGTCACTCTGATTCTGTCTCCTCCCAGCCTCTCTCACACTCTGCCTTTCTCAATCAGATCCGGGCTGGCTTCATAAATTCACCAGGACGGCGAGACTTTATCATTCATTTTATATGCCTGAATAAGAATTGTCTGGTCTGGAAGAGCAAAATAAGGAAACAGACTGGGAAAAGGGCGGAGCCGAGCACCACCGTAAAGTGCTTCGCGACAACATCCAAGGCATCACCAAACAATATTACCTAAGAAAGGATATACTTGCCATGGAGGGAGTGCAGCGAATGTTCACCAGAGTGATTCCTGGGATGGCAGGACTGTCGAATGAGGAGAGATTGGGTCGACTAGGCCTGTATTCACTCGAGTTTAGAAGAATGAGGGGGAATCTCATTGAAACTTATAATTTTATAACCGGGCTCGACAGACTGAATGAAGAGAGGGTGTTTCCCATGGCTGGGGGGGTCTAGAATGATGGGTCATTGTCTCAGGATACGGTGTAGGACATTTAGGACTGCAATGAGGAGAAATTTCTTCACTCAGAGGGTGGTGAACCTGCGGAATTCACTACCACAGAAGGCTGTGGAGGCCAATTCACTGAATATATTAAAGAAGGAGATTGATAGATTTCTAAACACATCAAGGGGTATGGGGAGAGAACGGGAATATGTTATTGCGATAGAGGGACAGTCACGATCATCTTGAATGGTGGAGCAGGCTCGAAGGGCCGAATGGCCTACTCCTGCTCCTATTTTTCTATGTTTCTATGTTTGCATTCGACTTTTATCTATCAAACAGATGATGCAATGGGGAACCGGAGCTTTCAGCATCACAATAGGTTAATCGGAGCTGCTGTGACAAGAGGCCAACTTGTGAGATTATTATCCTTCCACAGCTTGCTTCCTGCACAGATATTGTCGGGGATTATGGAATTCGAGGGTTTAAGTAAAGTCATTGGATGGACTGTAATGTCTCCAGTTCTAACTGTTGGAGCCCGCTATAACCTGAGGCTACTTCGGATTGGTCGCTTGATTGGAATCAATTTCCTTAACAGAATTAACTGTTGGCCTCAATTGATCAACGTTATATTAAGTTTTAAACATTCCGCCAAATTGAAAGACAGACTTTTATTTATAACTAGCTGGGGAAGCCCGGCTTTGCCAGGGCTGTTTTGGGCCGGGCAGTTTAAATCGAGTCCCAGGCTTTGGGGCCTCTCTGTGTCTCTCTGTGACTCTCTGTGAATCTGCTGCCGGGCAAGGTTTTAAATCGAGTCCCAGGCTTTTGGGCCCTGTCTGTGTCCCTCTCTCAATCTGCTGCCGGGCAACTTTTTAAATCGAGTGCCAGGCTTTGGGGCCTCTCTGTGTCCCTCTGTGAATCTGCTGCCGGGCAACATTTTAAATCGAGTCCCAGACTTTTGGGCCCTGTCTGTGTCCCTCTCTCAATCTGCTGCCGGGCAACAAATCTACCTTTTAATAACTTGAAAGATGAAAGTGAAAGTACGTATAAAACGTTTTTGGTAAATCTTATGTTATTTATAAAAGAGATACTAACTTTTTCAAAGCTGGATGAGCAGAGTAGTTTGAGCTGGAAGCTGAAGTAATGGCAGTGAAACAATGGCTGCCAGATCCCTGAGATGAAAACGATTAGTCCCGCCCACACACACATATCGATTGGCCAACTATCAGGGGACTGTACGGTAGGATTGGTCAATCGTGACGGCACAGGATTGGTGGAACCTTGACGTCAGTCAATCAATGCTAAGTAGCAGATAATGAGTTTAATTTTGAAGGTTTCTTGCATAAGGCGCGAACAATTTTCGTCCGACCGAAAAGTAAGTATGCTTACGACTGTCCTGGAAGCGTAAGCTTTCTTTGGAGGTCACGCGCGCGTAGGTACGCTCTATAACTTTCGAGCGCATAGCCGGACAGACGCACACGTGAGGACAGACAGACAGAAGGACAGACAGACAGAAGGACAGAGAGATAGACAGACAGATCGATTCCTTTATATATATAGATTATTGAATTCGACAAAGACAGACATAGGTTGTGGGTGGCTCTTTAAATACCCAGAAAACACAACGGCTCTTTTGTCAGTAAATTGTGGAGTTTTACTTGGAGATGGCGTACTTTGCCACCCCGTGCTTGGCCTGCTCCCCGGGCAGCACCATACACACAGCGGTCTGGATGTGTGGACACAATCCGCACACTCCAAACTATTAGAGGTTGGTGCCATCTCCTGGCTGAAAGTGAGTGCTGCAACAAAAGACAATTATTCATCAGAAATCATTTTATTTCGGAGAGAAAATATGTCAGCACCGTGCTAATGTTCAACTTAAAACCATTGCCAAGTATTTATTGGTCAAGCTGAAAACTCCAAACAATCATTAAAAGCAGATGGATGCGCTCACCCGATTCTAGTGTGAACAGTGTGGTTGATCACTGATTGTGGGATAGATACTGTCTCTGTCACTCTGGTACTAGGTGCCAATGTGAGATTCACTGCTGAATATGGGATAGTGTATCTGTCACTGTCTGGTACAGTGGGTCAGTCTTGGACGGACAGGGAGTATACGAAAGGCACTGTCTCTGTCACTCTGGTACAATGTGTCATTCTGGGATTGACAAAAGTGCATTTGTCACCCTCTGTATTGTCAGTGTCTGATTGGCTGGTGGAAAATGAGATACTGTAGCTGACACTGTCTAGTACAATGTGACATTTTTAAATGTCTGGTGAGGCTACACTAGATACTTTTCCTGTCACTCTCTGGTACTGTGTCAGTGTGGGATTGACAGGTGAGTATAGGAAAAGCACTAGCACTCAGTCACAGGTACTGCATGTGAGTGAGGAATATTCGTCAACACAGGATAGCTATTGTATCTGTCACTCTGTGATGGTATGGCAGTGTTTGATTGTCAGGTGAGTGATGGATCGATAACTTACTGGACAAAACTGTGGCAAATGAAAATTTAAGATTTAACATGTTAAATTAGATTTGGGATAATTGTGATCCATAGAACTGAACAGTAAACAGCCCTTTCACAGGTACAGTGGGTGGCTGTGAAAAGAGCCTTTGGGTTATTAGATTGATGAACCTTGTCCGCTTTACTTGCTCTTGGGGCTGGCAGTGCTGGTTTTCTTGGGCAGCAGCACCGCCTGGATATTAGGCAGCACCCCGCCTGAGCGATGGTCACCTTTCCCAGCAGCTTGTTGAGCTCCTCGTCGTTGCGGATGGCCAGCTGCAGGTGTCTGGGGTGATGCGGGTCTTCTTGTTGTCGCGGGCCGCGTTGCCGGCCAGCTCCAGGATTTCAGTAGTCAGATACTCGAGCACAGCAGCCATGTAGACCGGAGCTCCGGCACCCACATGCTCAGCATAGTTGCCCTTTCGCAGGAGCCTGTGAACCCGGCCCACAGGGAACTGCAGTCCGGCCCGGGATGACCGGGACTTGGCCTTGGCCCAAGTTTTACCGCCGGTTTTTCCTCTTCGAGACATTTCCAAAATTCACTCGTTCAGCGAAAGAATGAAAGTCTCCTTCCACATCTGCCCTTCTTATACCTTCTGGAGGAATGAAGACAGCCTACTTGTGATTGCTTTAGCTGTGGTGACTTTCATTGGTGTTTTCCGGTGACCAATCACAGTCAGCTTTTCCCGCCAATGAAAAGAGTGCGAGAATAACTGTCATCAACAGGCAGACCGCCAACGATTTTATAATTTCAAACAGCCCGCCAATATTTTCCTATACCAGTATACCAGCGAATTAAGTTAATAAATTCACTATTATCCAACGATTTCTGAACATTTTAAAAATTTCTTTTGTATGACATCTCCCCCATGCAAATTCCAGGCTGTTACAGTCAGGATTAATTTCGGAATCAATTTCAACTTGTCACGGGCGGGATTCAATCCCCATTGATTCTGTAACGGGACACATTCCAGCTCAATCTCTGTAAAAGTGAGAGTCACAGATTATCGATCGATCCTTTGCACAGGCTTTGCTGCGGGAGTGAAACCAGAACTGGGAGTCCTGCTGTGAGAAGCGAAGAGGGACAGAGTGTTCAAACTGCCCCCATTCTGGTCTCTAAGAAACCCCATTCTGGGTTATTACACTGCAGCAAACCTCCAGTGAATAAACAGATTGACTCCCAACTGGCTTTAAAAAAAAGAAAAGGTCTTGACAGAGAACGAGGTGACTGAAATCGAGTCTCATCCCCAAAACAAACGGGTCTGAGAGCAAAGTGCAACCAAGGACCGTGTTTGTAGTTTGCTGGGCGGGAAATAAAACAGCGACGCTAAAGTCGATCCGGTCAATGAAACTGCTTATCTGAGAATACAAAACTAAATCTACAGCTGGAACTTCAAACGTTCTCAAACACACTTGTTAATGAAATAATTACAGTAACTTGAGTGTAATGGGAGAAGCGTTTATGTCGCTCTTTCAGAGATATTGTGGGTGGCTCTTAAAAGAGCCGTTGTGTTTGGAGTTTGTTCTTTCAGGACAGCGTGGAGTTTTACTTGGAGCTGGTGTATTTGGTCACCGCGTTTGTCCCTTCCGACACGGTGTGCTTGGCCAGCTCCCCGGGCAGAAGGAGGCGCACGGCGGTCTGGATCTCCCGGGAGCTGATGGTGTGCCGCTTGTTGTAATGGGCCAGGCGGGAAGCCTCACCCGCGATGCGCTCGAAAATATCGTTCACAAACGAGTTCATGATGCTCATGGCCTTGGAAGAGATGCCGGTGTCGGGGTGAACCTGCTCCATCACTTTGTAGATGTAGATGGAGTAACTCTCCTTTCTCAACTTTCTGCGCTTCTTCCCGCCCTTAGGAGGTGCTTTTTTGACGATTTTCATAACGCCCTTCTTGGCAGCTGATTTCTTCTTGTCAGCCATTGTCTCGTTCAGGGAGCAATAGATTTAAGGAAACGCTGTTCCGAGCTCGTATTATATATGTTAGAAGTCACACAACACCAGGTTATAGTCCAACAGCTTTATTTGAAATCACAAGCTTTCGGAGCGCTGCTGCTTCGTCAGGTGAAGTGAAGAAATGCATATAGGCACAGCATATATAGTCAGAGAATACTGCCAGATGATTACAAGTAATCTTTCTAACTGCCCTTTATCACACCTCGGCAGAGAGATAATCACAGCAATCAAAGGTGTGAATGGTGTCCAAACAGGTCAGTCAGGAAAACATTACATCAAAGAACAATGAGGCGGGGTCACAGGGGGTCAAATGTTGCAGATGCTGGGGTCTGTATGAAAAACAAAAAACAAATAAAAAACTATTTTTTTGCTGGAAATCACAGCAGGTCCGGCCGCATTTGTGTAGAGAGAACAAGCCAACGACCACTCGAGTCTGGATGACAATAGTTTTTTGTTTGTTTTTGGGAGAACGTTTCATTAAATATATTCAAGAAGGAGTTAGATATTTTCTTAAGGCTAAAGGGATCAAGGGATAAGGGGTGAAAGCAGGGACAGGGTACTGAATTTGGATGATCAGCCATGATCTCATTAAATGGCAGAACAGTCTCGAGGGTTTGAATGGCCTACTCCTGCTCCTATCTTCTATGTTTCTATGTTTTTCTGTGTCTTCCTCCTCAGTCCTGAATGGACTACCCTTTATACTGAGGCTGTGGCCCCTGGTTCTAAATCGGGCATCTCAAATCGGGCAGAGGGTGTCCATAACTAACAATAAAAAAATAATTAATTACATAGAATGGAGCAGGTGATGAGTTACTGTTGCGAGATGTGGGAGCCGTTGAACCCCATTGAGGCTCATGGTGATTATGTCTGTGACAAGTGTCTGCTGCTACAGGAACTCCAGCTCCAGCGGTTTCAACTCGAAGCAGCTTTAGTTCAAAGAAAGAGGAACTAAGCTGCTCACAGAAAGAACAGCATCTCAGAAACAACGGCAGAGCTAAAAATGTATTCACTGTTATATCCACTGACTGTTCGTATTTTTCTTCCCCTTCTCTCTCCAAACCTCCTGAATTATACCATCATAGAAGCGAATGGCACAGAAATCCATTAGGCCCATCGTGTCTGTGCCCAGCGGCAAGAATTTTCCTTCGACCACAGGGCGCATTCCTGTTCTTTTCCACTCATTATCAAGTGATGCAGAACCGACAGGAGAACATTTAGTTGAACTGAACATCTTTGTGTAACCTCAACCCTCATCAGCTGGTATTGTGCTTCATCAGACACAAAACTAACCGTTTTACTTCAAATACTCTAAAGGTTCCCTTCTCATTTGTGAAGGTGGCGACTCAACCTGGAACACGGTTGTAAGGGCTGCCCTTTTTTGCTTTGTCCTTGGGTAGAGCGGACACTTTCCATATCTGAGCTCAGATGCTGTGTGTCCGTGAGCAGTCTGATTACAGATGGTGTAAACAGGGACCCTGACAGTGCCCTCAGTGGACATCCACTAATCAACACATTACAACAGGGCCACGAGGTGATGATCAGCAGCGGACACTCTCTCTACTTCTCTCTCCGCCCTCTGCTCAACTCTCCCAAGAAAGTAATTCCACTTGCACTCTCTCAATGTTACCCACGGAGAATTCAGGACAAACATGTAACTGCTCCAACAGCTTTCCAATCTAAAGTGGTCCACACCAAACTAGGAGTTGCTTTAATCCACTGAGGTACAGGAGAGCTGACAGCACCGCGCTCCGTGCCACTCTTCCACTTACACTTGCCCACTTTTACCTCATAGACCTGGAATCCAGTAATTTAGGTATAACATTGTGCACGACTCACCAAACAGCATTAACAAGGCGGCTCTATCCATGTTGTAATGTGAGCTACTTTGAGACATGAGAGCTGTAAGGAACAGCGACTGAGTCTCTTGCTCCGCCTCGCAAAAGATGACACCCGGAAGCGTTGAGATATGAGAGCAAACAGGGAGTCTGCGAGGAAGTGATGTGCTTCCCACAATTAAATTAACAGCACTGAGTTTTTTTGTACAAGTTGGAATTAAATATGGATTGGAACGTTGTAATGTCCAACTTGGCAACAATTGAATATTAGACAATAATCAATGAATACACAAATCAGAAAGGGTTGAAAAACGGACCGTCAATTCACTACCGCCCATTTCCCACCCGGCAGGTGTGACAATTCATCTCATACAGCACATTATCACTCTCTTCTCTGAAGTGCATTCATTATCCAGTAAACCTTTTACGACCTCCCACTTCTTTCCTGATGATTTCCCTGCCGCCAACCCATCAATTGCCCCATTTAACATTCAGTCTCCTAACCTGTTACAGTGGGATTATGAACTCATCACCTGTGGGCAACTGATTATCTGGGATGGACAATACACACTACACACATGTATGCCTCTAAAATCATAGAATCGTAGCACCATAGAGAAATTACGACTTAGCAGGAGGCTATTCGGCCCGCCGTGTCCGTTCTGGTCGGAAAAGTGCTACACAGCCTAATTCCGCCTACCTGCACTAGTTCCGTCGCCCTGTAGGTTATGACTCTTTAAGATTATATCTAAGTACTTTTTAAATGTGTTGACGATTTCTGACTCTAACACCCTTTCAGGCAGTGAGTTCCAGACCCCAAACCCACTCTGGGTGAAAAATTGTTTCCTCAGCACTCCTCGAAACCTTCCTCCAATTACTTTAAATGTATGCCCCTTGATTATTGAACCCTCTGTTAAGGGAAATTGGTCCTTTCTATCCATTCTATCCAGGACTCTGATAATTCTACACATATCAATTAAATCTCCCCTCAGCCTCCTCGACTCCAAGGAAAACAACCTCAGCCTATCCAATCTTTCCTCATAGCTAAAGTTTTCCTGGCCTGGCGATATCCTTGTAAATCTCCTCTGCCTCTTCTCCGGTGCAATCACATCCTTCCTGTAATGTGGTGACCAGAACTGCCTGCAGCACACAAGCTGTGACCTAACCCGTGTTTTATATAGTTCTACCAGAATTTCCCTGCTCTTACATTCAATGCCTTAGCTAATAAAGGTAAGCATTCCTTATGCATTTTAACTACTTTATCGACCATTAACGATCTGTGGACATACACTCCAAGGTCCTTTTGTCCCTCCACATCTCTCTGCATCCTCCCATTAATTGCGTATTCCATTTCATTGTTGTCCCTCCCCAAATGCATTACCCCACACTATTCCGGATTGAATTCTATTTGCCACTTTTCTGCAAAACTGACCAGTTCATCGATACCTTCCTGCAGTCTAAAGCTTTCCTCCTCACTGTCAACCACAGGGAAAATATTTGTATCACCTGAAAATGTCTTTATCATGCCCCTTCTTTTAAGTATAAATCATTAATATTTACCACAGAAAGACAGGGACCGAGCACTGAGCCCTGTGGAACCCTACTGGAAACACCTTACCAGTCACAAAATCACCCGTCAGACCTAAAATTTTGCTTCCTGCCACTGAGACAATTTTGGATCTATTTTGCCACTCGCCCTTAGATCCCATTGGCTTTTACTGCTTTAATCAGCCTGCCATGTGGGACCTTGTCAAAAAGCTAAAATCCATGTAGACTACATCAAACACACCGTCCTCATCGACCCTACCTGTTACCTCCGCAAATGATTCTATCAATTTAGTCAGACACGATCTTCCCTTAACAAAACCATGCTCAATGTCCCTGATTAATCTGTGTCTTTCTAAATGAAGCTTTATACTGTCCCTGAGAATTTATTCCATAATTTGCCCACCACCGATGTTAAACTAACTGGCCTGTACATGCTCGCATTATCCCTTCCTCCATTTTTAAACACTGTTACAACATTAGCAGTTCTGCAATCTTTGGCACCTCTCCTGTAGCCAGGGATGATTGGAAAATGATGGTCAGAGCCTCTGCAATGTCCTCCCTGGTTTCTTTTAATAGGCGTGGATATATTTTACCGGACCTGGCCGTTTATCTCCTTTCAAGGATGCTCATCCCCTTAATATTTCCTATCTTACTATGTTTATCCCGTCCCTTATTTCTCTATCTTTCTCCTTAACTTCAACGTCGGCATCGTCCTCCTCTTTTGTGAATTCAGCTGCAAAGTATTAATTAAGTACCTTACCCTGATCCTCCACCTCCACACATAGATCACCATTTTGGTCCCTGATAGGTCTGACACTTTCCTTAGTTATCTTCTTGCTCGTTATGTAATTATAAAATATCTTTGGGTTTTCTTTGATTCTACTTTCCAATTATTATTCATGCCCTCTTTTTGCTTTCCTAATTTCATTCTTAACTTCACCTTTAAACTTTTTTATACTCTTCTAGGCTTTCTGCAGTTTTGAGCATATGATATCTGATATAGGCTTCCCTGTCATACATGGGGCTCTAAATTTGGCAGTCCTACATGCCCCTGAGTCAGAAGGTTGTGGGTTCAAGTCCCACTCCAGGGACTTGAGAACATACAGCTAGGCTGACACACCAGTGCCGTTCTGAGGGAGTGCTGCTCTATCAGAGTCGCCGGCTTTTGGATGACACTTTAAATGGAGGCCCCGTCTGCTCTCTTTTTGCCAACTCTCCGGTAGGCGGCTGTTTGAGGGCGAGTAGTGGAGGTGTATGGATGGCCTTAGCGAGGTGTTCTTCATCATCGATGACATGTTGAACGCTGCGAAGAATAATCATCTGGCAGTGTTCTCTGACTATATATGCTGTGCCTATATGCATCTCTTCACTTCACCTGATGAAGGAGCAGCGCTCCGAAAGTTTGTGATTTCAAATAAAGCTGTTGGACTTTAACCTGGTGTTTTGTGACTTCTTACATTTTTCCACCCCAACCAATCTCCACATCATGGCTACCATCGACAACAAACTGTCGGCTCAAAGTGGAGAGGATCTCCAAGAAGATCGTGCATATCGACACAGACATCAAGTTTCTACAGAGATGCAAGAAAGCAGACAAGATACCGAAAGGACTCCAGATCATGAACCCACTCAAGTCGACCTACAACACAGACTATGCTGAGAGACTCTGCCGTCGTACCTCGTACTCCTCAAACATCTCGGACACCAGCTCTACAGCAGACGCCGCAACCTCGAAACCAAGATAGAGTCCATGTTCTCTGCCTGTGCTCAGGACACAGCAGACCAGCTATGATACATTGCCAAGCAGACGAGGGAACAGAACTACGCTGCCTACATGCAAACCAAGAACAGCAAGCTTGAGAAACTCGGCATCACCACCATCAGCAACCAAGCCTCCCCTGGTACCACGGTTGAAAACACAGGGAAGTCCATCATCAATTTGTCCGACCACACCCTTCAACCAGACGAAACCAAAGTTCTCAGTGGAGGGCTCAATTTCTGCCCCACCACCAACATGGATCCCATCGGTCTCGTGGCAGACACAGAGGAATTCATCAGGAGAATGAGGCTCCGGGAATTCTTCCACAAATCTCAAGATGTCAGCTGTGAACCCAATGAGACAATCAATGATCCAGAACAGCAGACAGAGGGATCCGCAGTGCAGCAACCGAAGAAGAAAGAGTCAAATTCGACCCCTCCGGACATGTATGCTCAAGCTGTCAGAAGATGCATCAACGCCAGATTCATCAGCCGCACTCACAAGACAGTCCAGAATGTCAAGCGACCACAACACAACGCCATCCGCGCTCTCAAGACCAATGGCAACAGCGTCATCAAACCAGCAGACAAAGGAGGAGCCATTGTCATACAGAACAGAATGGACTATTGCAAAGAAGCATACCGACAGCTGGACAACCAGGAACACTACAGACAGTTACCCACAGATCCGACCAAAGAACACACCCGCCAACTCAACAGACTGATCAAGACCTTTGATCTAGACCTTCAAAGCATCCTACACGCTCTCATCCCACGTACTCCCCGTGTGGGAGTCTTCTACTGCCTCCCAAAGATGCACAAAGCCAACACACCCGGACGTCCTATCGTATCAGGCGACGGAACCCTGTGTGAGAACCTCTCTGCATACGTCGATGGCATCCTGAAACCCATCATACAGGTAACCCCCAGCTTCTGTCACGACACCACAGACCTCTTACAGAAACTCAGCACCCACGGACCAGTTGAACCAGGAACCCTCCACGCCATGATGAATGTCTAGACTCTCTACACCAGTATCCCCCACGATGACGGCATCACTGAGACAGCCTCAGTACTCAACACCAACAACAGCCAATCTCCAGACGCCATCCTGCAACTCATCCACTTCATTCTTGACCACAATATCTTTACCTTCGACAACCAGTTCTTTAACCAAACACACAGAACAGCCATGGGGACCAAATTCGCACCCCAATACGCCAACATCTTCATGCACAAGTTCGAGCAAGACTTCTTCGCTGCACAGGACCTCCAACCAATGCTGTACACCAGATACATCGATGACATTTTCTTCGTATGGACCCACGGTGAAGAATCACTGAAAAGACTACATGATAACATCAATAAGTTCCAACCCACCACCAAACTCACCATGGACTACTCCTCAGAATCGGTTTCTTTCTTGGACACATGAATCTCAATCAAAGACGGGACACCTCAGCACTTCACTCTACTGCAAGCCCATGGAAAACCGCATGATGCTCCACTTCTCCAGCTTCCACCCTAACCACGTTAAAGAAGCCATCCCCTATGGACAAGCCCTGTGAATACACAGGATCTGCTCAGACGAGGAGGAACGCGATGGACACCTGCAGACGCTGAAAGACGCCATTGTAAGAACGGGATATGATGCTCGACTCGTCGATCGACAGTTCCGAAGGGCCACAGCAAAAAATCGTATAGACCTCCACAGAAGACAAACACGGGACACAACCAACCGAGTACCCTTCGTCGTCCAGTATTTCCCCCGAGTGGGGTAACTACGCCATGTTCTTCGCAGCCTTCAACATGTCATCGATGACGATGAACACCTCGCTAAGGCCTAACCCACGCCTCGACTATACGCCTTCAAACAGCTGCCTAACCTCAAACAGACCATCATTCACAGCAAATTACCCAGCTTTCAGGAGAACAGCGACCACGGCACCACACAACACTGCCACAGCAACCTCTGTAAGACATGCCAGATCATAAACACAGATACCATCATCACACGTGAGGACACCACCCACCAGGTACATGGTACACACTCATGTGACTCGGCCAACATTGTATACCTCATACGTTGCAGGAAAGGATGCCCCGGAGCATGGTACATCGGCGAGACCATTCAGACACTGCGACAACGGAAGAATGGACCCCGCACAACAATCGCCAGGCAGGAGTGTTCCCTCCCAGTCGGGGAACACTTCAGTAGTCAAGGACATTCAGCTTCCGACCTTCGGGTAAACATTCTCCAAGGCAGCCTTCGAGACAAAGGACAACGCAAAATCGTCGAGCAGAAACTGATAGCTAAGTTCAGCACTCATGAGAACGGCCTCAACCAGGATCTTGGGTTCATGTCACGCACATGTAACCCCACCTGACGTAGAGTCATCCAGACTCGAGTCATCATTGGCTTGTTCTCTCTGCACAGATGCGGCCGGACCTGCTGTGATTCCCAGCAAAAAAAATGTTTTTAATTTTCTTCTGTTTTTTTTTGTCATACAGACCCCAGCAACTGCAACATTTGACCCCTTGTGACCCCACCTCATTGTTCTTTGATGTATTGTTTTCCTGACTGACCTGTTTGGAAACCATTGACACCTTTGATTGCTGTGATTATCTCTCTTCCGTGCTGTGATAAAGGGCAGTTAGAAAGATTACCTGTAATCATCTGGCAGTGTTCTCTGACTATATATGCTGTGCCTATATGCATCTCTTCACTTCACCTGACGAAGGAGCAGCGCTCCTAAAGCTTGTGATTTCAAATAAAGCTGTTGGAATATAACCTGGTGTTGTGTGACTTCTCACACTTGTCCACCCCAGTCCAACACCAGCATCTCCACATCATGATCTTAATGAATTGTGGAGCAGGCTCGAGTGGACAAATGACCTACTCCTTCTCCTTTTTCTTATGTTCTTATATTCTAAGAGGATGCCCAGAAATCATTATTGCCATAAGTTGCACAGGAAATGCACGCACAGACAAAAGTGCTTTAATAATGTTAGTAAATGTTTAGTGGCTTTGCCCTTAATTACTTGTTGAACATAAGTTATTTAGCGAATTTATGAAAAACCGATGAAGTCGGGAGAGGGCATTTAGAATTTATTACAGAGAGCCACCTCGTCGCTAGAAACTCTAATTTTCTCATGAGAGCTGACTTCGCAAAATTGAATCGGAAATGTTAAAATGTTAATTTGTCACAGCAAATGTTTACACAAAAGACCGAGCAAAAATTATGTTAACTGCAAATTCGTTCTGTGAACCAGAAGTGTGCTCCCGAATAACGTGCAATTTTATGGTCAATTAGGTCATCAAGATATCAATGACAGCACAGCTGTCATCATAGGTGACTTTAACTTACATATAGATTGGACTAGCCTAATCAGTAAAAATAATGAGGAGGAGGAATTCCTTGAGTGTTTAAGGGATGGTTATCTGGATCAATATGTCGAGGAACCAACTCGGGAACAGGCTATATTGGACTGGGTACTGTGCAATGAGAAGGGACTAATCAGTAATCTTGTTGTACGGGGACCCTTGGGTCAGAGCGATCATAACATGATCGATTTCTCACTCGAAATGGAGAGCGAAGAAATTGACTCAGAGACTAAGGTCCTGAATTTAAACAAGGGGAATTATGATGCCATGAGACGGGAACTGAGTAGGTCTGATTGGACAACGTTCCTGGGAGGACTGGAGGTAGATAAACAATGGCAAACATTTAAAGATAGAATGACAAAATTGCAAAAATTGTTTATACCAATCTGGCATAAAAGGAAATCTAAAAAGGTGACTCAACCGTGGATAACAGGGGAAATTAGAGACAGCATAAAATCCAAAGATAGGGCGTATAAAATAGCCAAAAAAAGCGCCAGAGCGGAAGATTGGGAACAGTTTAAGATAGAGCAAAGGAGGGCAAAGGGCATGATCAAGAGGGGCAAAATAGCTTACGAAAACAAGCTGGCGGAAAATATAAAAACTAACTCCAAAAGCTTTTATAAATATATCAAAAGGAAAAGACTGGTGAAAACCAAAGTTGGTCCATTGCAGTCAGATACGGGGGAATATATAATGGGAAATAAGGAAATGGCAGATCAACTAAATGCATACTTTGGGTCAGTCTTTACGAAGGAAGACACAAAAAACCTCCCTGGGATATCGGGAAAAATAGGGACATTGGCAAAGGAGGAACTGACGCAAATCAATATCTCTAAGGATATGGTGTTAAGGAAGCTAAAGGGATTGAAGGTGGACAAATCCCCAGGGCCTGATAACATGCATCCTAGGGTACTGAAGGAGGTGGCCCTAGGGATAGCGGATGCACTAAGGATGATTTTTCAGAATTCATTAGACTCGGGAACAGTGCCGATGGATTGGAGGGTAGCTAACGTTACCCCACTATTCAAAAAGGGGGGTAGGGAAAAAGCAGGTAATTACAGACCTGTAAGCCTTACATCAGTTGTGGGCAAAATGCTGGAGTCCATCATTAAGGATGAAATAGCGGAGCACTTAGCAAATGGGGACAGGATAGGACAGAGTCAACATGGATTTACAAAGGGTAAATCGTGCTTGACTAATCTATTGGAATTTTTTGAGGGAGTAACTGGTAGAATAGATGGGGGAGAGCCAGTAGATGTGGTGTACCTGGACTTCCAAAAGGCCTTCGATAAGGTCCCACATAAAAGATTAGCATGGAAAATTGAGGCTCATGGGATAAAGGGGAAAGTTTTGGCGTGGATAGGGAACTGGCTGTCAGATAGAAAACAGAGAGTTGGAATAAACGGCTCATTTTCTGAATGGCAGGCAGTAACAAGTGGGGTACCACAGGGATCTGTCCTGGGCCCCCAGCTGTTCACAATTTACATTAATGACCTGGATCAGGGAGTCGGATGCAGCATTTCCAAATTTGCAGACGACACTAAACTAGGAGGGGGGGTGGGCTCAGAGGAAGAGACCAGGAAGCTCCAGAGCGATTTGGACAGACTGGGCGATTGGGCGGATAAATGGCAGATGCACTATAATGTGGACAAGTGCGAAGTTATCCACCTTGGGTGCAGGAACGGGAGGGCAAATTATTATTTAAATGGCAATAGATTGGGAGAGGGGGAAGTACAGAGAGACCTGGGTGTTCTTGTACACCAGTCACTGAAGGCGAGCATGCAGGCGCAACAGGCGGTCAAGAAGGCAAACGGTATGCTGGCCTTCATAGCAAAAGGGTTAGAATACAGGAACAGGGATACCTTGCTGCAGCTGTACAGGGCACTGGTGAGACCACACCTCGAGTACTGTGTACAGTTTTGGTCGCCTCATCTGAGGAAGGATGTTCTTGCCATGGAGGGGGTGCAGCGGCGATTCACCAGGCTGATACCAGGAATGGCGGGAATGACCTATGAGGAGAGACTATGTAGTTTAGGGATGTACACACTGGAGTTTAGAAGATTGAGAGGGGACCTCATAGAAGTGTATAAAATTCTGACAGGTCTAGACAGACTGGATGCAGAAGGAATGTTTCCCTTGGTGGGTGAGAACAGAACTAGAGGACATAATTTAAGGATAAGGGCTAAACCATTTAGGACAGAGATGAGGGGGAATTTCTTCACTCAGAGAGTGGTGAACCTGTGGAACTCATTGCCACAGAGGGCAGTGTACGCCAGCTCATTAAATATATTTAAGAGGGAATTAGATATATTTCTACGGGCAAAAGGGGTTAAGGGTTACGGAGAGAAGGCGGGGACGGGATACTGAATTAAAGGATCAGCCATGATCTCATCGAATGGCGGAGCAGGCACGAAGGGCCGAATGGCCTACTCCTGCTCCTATCTTCTATGTATCTATGTATCTATGTATCTCTTGCCTGAGCAGCCTTGATGATACCAATATACTTTATTTTCTGGTAGGTGATGTTACTGCAGTAATACATTCAGCCAAAGGGGCGACGAAGAGACTGCTGTGTAAGAAGACGATAATTAAGCTGCCATATACAAGTGATATTATTTCTGGAGCAGATTTCGTCAGTACACCGAATCGGAAACACTTGATTTTGATTTCAATCGTGGATACAAGAAATGTCTATATCTTTCTATCGATGGTTTTTGTTGTGTGTGTGTGAGATAGATAGGCAATGAAAATCATTCTCTATTATGATCCACATCAATAACGATAACATAAGCTTTTAAGCCATTAACTTTTGGAATTACTCAAATGCAGTTTAATTGTTGCAGTCTACCTGTCTTCTGGATGTGATATTGCGTCTCGAGTTTTGTAGACAGTTGCCCTGTCACTGGAGTTCGTGGAACGGAG
The DNA here is from genome assembly GCF_052327205.1 of Somniosus microcephalus. Lineage (NCBI taxonomy): Eukaryota > Metazoa > Chordata > Chondrichthyes > Squaliformes > Somniosidae > Somniosus > Somniosus microcephalus. Next base: position 47,604,713 of record NW_028225183.1, read on the forward strand.
CCAGTTTTTAAGCTTTCTTTGAGTATTACTTCTTTCAAATTGTAACCCATCTTCACTTGCATTTATTTTCAAGAGAAATTTGAGTTGGCCAAATTTCGTCGGTGAATTATGTGACAGTTGTTCTTGCATAGACAGAGCGACTGTTACATATAGGGACAAATAAGTAGTGAGAGACAGAAATACAGAGAGATAGGCAGTCAGGCAGACAGGCGGACAGAATTACAGACATAAATGAACTAATGAATTAATGACCTGGGCAGCTGAATACTGTCCATTTAATGGCTGACGCTTCTCACCTGTCATTACATTTTTGCTGAAAACCCTTTCCTCACTAAATTTTGAGATGTGTTATGTGCAGAACTGTCGAACCCACTTGTTGCCTTGTTTCGTTAAAATATGTCTCAGTGCAGCTTCATGCTGTTTAAAAATGAAAAGAATTCCAGAAATCATCATGCTCAGTGTCCCCATTTAATTATTGTATCTCTCCTGCGTTTTGTTCATTCGGTATCAAGATCACGGTTGCTCACCATTGGTAAAGAAGGGTCCGAGAGTCACAATTTAACTGTGTGATACTTCACATTGACAATAAAATGTTTCGTTTGTGTCTTCAAGCACAACAGTTAATTAAGACTTCAATTCAGAGCTAAACAAACACAGTTTTCCAAACACATCCAATAAGCTCGCTGTATGTACTCGTTATAAAGGTTTGTGATATAAAACTGTGCTAAATTCACGAATAATGCAATTTGTATTATTTATTAATGATATGAATATAAGCTCTCTCTATCTGCAGTAAAAGCTTAACAGTCCTAACAATTGTTCAACTGTTTCAGCAATAAAATAGCAATTGGAAGTGTCGCTAAATCAAGCTACACAGAAACGCTAAACCTTCAACTAACTGACCGATTCCACTGCAATCACCAGATCAAACAATTGTCCTGAATTAGGTATTATTTTGCGCAACCATGAACTAATGACAGATGCTCTGCCTGCAACGGTAAAGGTTTAGAAGTTCAGTGACCTCCTTCCTGGGCAGGTATTATGGGAAACGACGTATAAAGGATTCACTCGTTCTGTGAATTTTAACATTGCTTTTACCCTCCAGACGCGGTCCTGGTCGATCTTACCCTGGAACAACTGGAGGAAGAAAAATCAAACTCATTCTCTTTTGCCAAATGTTCCTGCTTTTTGTGACAATATGTTCCTCACTCGGTGAAAGTGCTGAGTCAACGAAGGAATGTGGGTCTTGGTGCAATCGCACTTGATTCTGAGTGAAGTTTACAACTGCATTTCTTTAACTATACTCTTCTAACCACACAGCTTTCCTTTCGGGAAATCTGAGCTCCCAGTCACAGCCTGACATGGTTCCACATGGCTGCCGAGGGGGAAAGAGGTTTAAGGAGCAGAACTGTTCAGATTTTATTCCACATCTTCATTCACATATTCCAAATGAACATCATATGTTTTGAATAAATATGATCCGTGTTGTGTTTTTATGTTGTCTGTTGTATAAAGAAATTCACTGTTCGTCAAGTGTTTGCTGTTGTCTCCAGATGTTCCCCGGTTGTGTGAAAGGGTTCCTGGTGTGTGAAGGCATTCCCTGTTATGTAAAGTTGTTAACTGTTCTGTTAAGATTTTCCTGTTGTGTAAAGGTGTTCCCTGTTGTGTAAAGATGTTCCCTGATGTGTAAAGATGTTCCCTGTTTTGCAAAAAGGTTCCTGGTGTGTGAAGACATTCCCTGTTATGTAAAGATGTTAACTCTAGTGTAAACCTGTTCCCTGTTGTTTAAAGGTGTTCCCTGTTGTGTAAAGATTTTCCCTGTTGTGTAAAAATGTTTCCTGTTATGTAAAGATGTTCCCTGTTGTGTAAATGTGTTCTCTGCTTTACAACGAAATTCCCTGCTGTGTAAAGGTTCTCCCTGTTGAGTAAATATATTTCGTGTTGTGTAAAAGTGTTCCTGGTGTGTAAAGATGTTCCCTGTTATGCAGCGATGTTCTCTGTTGTGTAAAGACATTCCCTGTTAAATGAAGACGTTTCGAGTTGTGTAAAAGGGTTCCTTCGTGTGCAATCAATGTCCTGTTTGTAAAGGATTTTACTGTTGTGTAAACTTATTTCCTGTTATGGAAACATGCTGGCCCAGAAATTCGGGTCTCCACGGGTGAGTACGCATGGGGTACTCATGCGTGTGCCCGATGGCAGTGCCGGTTTTCTGCATGCACAGCACATGCGCGGGAAACCGGCACTTCCGTTCACCTGAAAGCAGGGGTTCAGAGGTGGAATGCGTGTGATGTATGAGGCAGCACGTGTGCATTGAACCTTGGCGTTTTTGTGAATTGGTGCAGTGAGGGTAAGTCCCCAGCATTTACACATTTGAAAAGCAGGAGTAAAGCCCCCCAGAAGCTCCGTAACGCTCAGGAGGAAGAACTCTTTCAGCAGTGGAGCTTCTGAACGGCACATTTTTGGTTGTGAAAGGGAGAAAAGTTATTTTAGGAAAATCAGAGGTAAGTTCGCAAATTTAATTTTTTTTTAAAAACGGGTATTGAGTAATGTAGGTAAAAGGAGCAACTCTTGCTGTGTGTAAGGCTTAATTGAATTTGATTTGTTTATTAAATGTGAAAATAACTGTTTAAAATGAATAATGTAACATTTCCAAAATTTTTAAGAAAGAAACTTTTCATCAGCAATATATTATTTTAAGTAAGTATGTATGTATATCTGTATATATTACTTTCAGTATGTGTATGAATGTATGTATGTAATTATGACTTTCAGAAAATGTTAGTTATTGGAAAATCATTTCGGGCTGTGATATTCATCAGGCGTGTATGACGTGTTACCAAGCCGATAACGCATGTTTCCTGCCATAGCCCGGGGTGATTTTCTAGCCACTCACTTTATTAAAATTACTTTAACAACTATTTCCATTTTTTCCTTTGATGTAAGCCCCCAAAGTGCGGACTAAGTGATATACAATGTCGACGTCACTGGCTAGTTGAAAGAAAGACAGACCACTAACTGAAGTCAAAACGGTTTGCTCAGGCCTGAGGGAGAGCTTATCAGACACGTCTGAATCCAACTCCAACAAGCTTCTCAAAGTCCACACAATTATACAAAAATTAAGGCCCTGCCCTAGAGGCAGGGATAAGCTTATTAGCATATACAGAGTTATAGCTAAATTGTAATTATAAAACCGTGACATTCCATTCTTCCAGTCGCTTATAAATCTCACATTTCGTTATCAGTTGGTCCCGTTACTTTCTTATGACCCTGGGCCTCATCTTTATTACTTTACATTCATCCATTTGCTGTTGTGAGATGGCTTGGTCTGTTTAAGTGTTTCTCTAAGTTAGTAGATCTTTCCAAAGTGGGCAATCCGCAGACTTTCTGTCTCTCTCTTGAGTTATTTCTACAAGGCAAAAACACTTTAGTCATTTTGAAGAATAGAACCCTGTTGGGTTTCACACTAACAGACCCTTAAGTGCATAGGTGTGACTCGCCTGGCTGAACCCATACAACTCTCCCTCTTTCCAGGGGTAGTTTTGACAGTTTTAATCTCTCAGCATTTGACCCTTAGTCTTGTTTAAAGTTAACTGGGTTTATACAATTTTACAGACTTCTATTGTCCTACTCAAAAGCATGAATTATCCCATTCCCTCCACTTTGTATATTGGTGTTCCAAGTGAATCCTGGTTTGTCTTGCCCTATTAAATCGAATTTGTTAATATCTTACTACAGTCCCCCCTTTTGACCTTTGGACAATTGCTCCAAACAGGTCAACATGTACTTCCACTTCCTGGTGTCTGCCAGAGCGTGCACTCCCTGGCCTTCTCCCAGTTTAGGCTATACATGTGTATATATCCTATCAATTGGGAGGCCGAATTCCCTCTCCATGCAGTATGGTGGGCTTTCCTTTATGGTCGGCTTTCCTTTCCGGTTGTCTTTCCTTTACTGTGGGCTCTCCTTCTCGGGTAGCCATTCCCGGGGCCCTTTAGACCCTGCACTAATGGTTTAGGCTTTCCGCTCAGGCCTGTCCCTCATTCCCACGTTGGGTGCGTGACGTGCCAATTCGAGACTGTCATCACTCAACAATCCTCAAACATCACCTTTCTTCTGCCACCCTCCTTCTGCCACCCTCCTTCTTGTGGTTGGCCGGCCCGGTCCTTAATTACCATGCCCAATTATTCCCTCAGAATTTCAGGGCTTCCTATCACATCTTATACCATTTGCCTTGGAGAAGCGGGGGAGTTTTCCATTCTTAACTTCGCTACCTGCCTTTCCTCAAGCTCAACTTCTTTTAATGCACCAATTTCGGCTTTACGCATTCTGGTGCAGAGGCACTGGAGCAGTAAAGATACACAATATATCGTAATAACAATTATGCCTTGTATCACTGAACCGCCCAAAGTCCCTGACCATCCCGATCCCCAATTATCAAAATAGGAGGATGTGGGGGAGTCTCTAGTTTTCCTAGCCGATTCCTGTATGTGATTGGCGAGATTTTCAATCTCCTCTGAGTTATCTGGGATGTTAGTACAACATGATGGTCCTATTAGAGCACACGTCCCTCCTTCTTTAGCTAATAAGTAATCTAAGGCCATTCGGTTCTGCATTGCTACTGTACACGTGGCCACCAGTTACATAGAAACATAGAAACATAGAAGATAGGAGCAGGAGTAGGCCATTCGGCCCTTTGAGCCTGCCCCGCCATTCAATGAGATCATGGCTAATCATCCAAATTCAGTACCATGTCCCTGCCTTCTCCCCATATCCCTTGATCCCTTTAGCCTTAAGAAATATATCGAACTCTTTTTTGAATATATTTCATGAACTGGCCTCCACCGCCCTCTGTGGCAGAGACTTCCACAGGTTCACCACTCTCTGGGTGAAGAAATTCCTCCTCATTTCAGTCCTAAATGGTTTACCCCTTATCCTTAGACTATGACCCCTGGTTCTGGACTCCCCGGCCATCATAAACATCCTTCCTGCATCTGGTCTGTCCAGGCCTGGCAGAATTTTATGTTTCGATGAGATCCCCTCTCAATCTTCTAAACTCCAGTGAGTATAAGCCCAATCGACACAATCTCTCCTCATACGTCATTCCAGCCATCCCAGGTATCAGCCTGATTAATCTTCGCTGCACTCCTTCCATGGCAAGAACGTCCTTCCTCAGGTAAGGCGACCAAAACTGCACACAATACTCAAGGTGCGGTCTCACCAAGGCACTGCACAACTGTAGCAAGACATCCTTGTTCCTGTACTCGAACCCTCTTGCTACAAATGCCAACATACAAATTGCCTTCTTAACCACCTGCTGCACCTGCATGCTTACCTTCAGCGACTGGTGCACAAGAACACCCAGGTCTCTTGCACTTCCCCTTCTCCCAATCTATTGCCATTCAAATAATAATCTGCCTTCCTGTTTTTGCCACCAAAGTGGATAACCTCACATTTATCCACATTATAGTGCATTTGCCATGTTTCTGCCCAATCACCCAATCTGTCCAAATCGTACTGGACATTCACGACATCCTCCTCACAGCTTACCCTCCCACCCAGCTTTGTGTCGTCTGCAAATTTGGAGATGTTACATCCAATTCCCTCGTCCAGATCATTAATATATATTGTGAACAGCTGGGGTCCTAGGACCGATCCTTGCGGTACCCCACTAGTCACTGCCTGCCACTCGGAAAATGAACCGTTTATTCCAACTCTTTGCTTTCTGTCCACCAACCAGTTCTCTATACAAGTCAATACCTTGCCCCCAATCCCATGTGCCTTAATTTTGCACTCTAATCTCTTATGTGGGACCTTATCGAAAGCCTTCTGAAAGTCCAAATACACCACATCCACTGGTTCTCCCATATCTATTTTACCAGCTACATTCTCAAAAAATTCCAGTCGATTAGTCAAGCATGATTTACCTTTTGTAAATCCATGTTGACTTTGTCCGACCCTGTCACTGCTTACCAAGTGCTCTGCTATTACATCTTTTATAATAGATTCTAGCATTTTCCCCACTACCGATGTCTGGCTTACCGGTCTATAATTCCCTGCTTTTTCTCGACCACCTTTTTTGAATAGTGGGGTAACATTAGCTACCCTCCAATCCATGGGTACTGTTCCAGAGTCTTTCGAGTTCTGGAAGATGACCATCAATGCATTTACTATTTCTAGGGCCACTTCCTTAAGTACCCTGGGATGTAGATTATCAGGCCCTGTGGATTTATCGGCCTTTAGTCCCATCAATATTCCTAACACCATTTCCCTACAAATACTGATTTCTTTCAGTTCCACCCTTTCATCAGGCCCTATATTCCCCGGCATCACTGGGAGGTTATTTGTGTCCTCCTTTGTGAAGATAGAACCAAAGTATGAATTTAGTTGGTCTGCCATTTCTTTGTTTCCCGTTATAAATTCCCCTAATTCTGACTGTAAGGGACCTACGCTTGACTTCACCAATCTTTTTCTCTGCACATATCTATAAAAGCTTTTACAGTCAGTTTTTATGTTCCCTGCAAGCTTACTCTCATATTCTATTTTCCGTTTCTTAATCAATCCCTTTGTCCTCCTTTGTTGAATCCTAAACTGCTCCCAATCCTCAGGATTATTGCTTTATCTGGCCAATTTATATGTCGTCTCCTTCGATCTTATGCTATCCCTAATTTCCCTTGTTAGCCACGGTTGAGTCACCTTTTTTGTTTTATTTTTATGCGAAACTGGGATGAACAAATTCTGTAGCTCATCCATTCGGTCTTTGAATGTTTGCCATTGCCTATCCACCGTCAACCCTTTCAGTGCCATTCCCCAATCAATCCTACCCAACTCGCTCCTCAGACCATCGTAGTTTCCTTTATTTAAATTGAGGACCCTAGTCTCTGATTCAACTACTTCATTCTCCATCTTAATGAAGAATTCGATCATATTATGATCGCTCAGACCCAAGGGGCCTCGTACAACAAGATTGCTAATTAATCCTTTATCGTCACATAATACCCAGTCTAAGATGGCCTGATCTCTGGTTTGTTCCTCGACATATTGGTCTGGGAAACCCTCCCGTAAACACTCCAGGAATTCCTCCTCCACAGTATTGTTACTAATTTGGTTGGCCCAATCTATATGTAGATTAATGTCACCCAAGATTACTGCTGTGCCCTTATTGAACGCCTCTTTAATTTCCCTTTTAATGCCATCCCCAACCTCCGCCTTACTGTTTGGAGGTCTATATACCACTCCCACTAATGTTTTTTTCCCCTTCGTATTTCTCAATTCTTCACATACAGCTTCCACATCATCAGAGCTAATATCCTTCATTACAACTGTATTAATCCCTTCTTTAACCAGTAATGCTACACCACCTCCCTTTCCTTTTTGCCTATCTTTCCTGAATATCGAATACGCCTGGATGTTGAGTTCCCAGTCTTGGCCATCCTTGAGCCACGTTTCTGTAATCCCAACCAAATCATATTCATTTACTTCTATTTGCGCAGCCAATTCGTCCACCTTATTACAAATGCTCCTCGCATTAAGACACAAAGCCTTCAGGCTTGTTTTTTTAACGCTCTTAGACCTATTAGAATTATTATTTACTGTGGCCAAGTTTGATTTAAACCGTTGATTTCTCTGACTGCCACTTTTGATTTCTCCTTCCTTTCTTTTGCTTTTATCACTGTTTCCGTTTCCTCCGTCTCCCTGCTCAGGTTCCCAACCCCCTTCCATTTTAGATTGAACCCCCCCCAAACAGTGCTAACAAACCTCCCCGCAAGGATATTTGTCCCACTCTGGTTCAGGTGCAACCCGTCCGAATTGTACAAGTCCCACCTTCTCCAGAAGCATGCCCAGTGATCCAGGAAACTAAAGCCCTCCCTCCTGCACCAACACTTTAGCCACGCATTCATCTGCTCTATCCTCCTATTCTTATACTCACTAGCACGTGGCACCGGGAGTAATCCAGAGATTACAATCTTTGAGGTCCTGCTCTTTAATCTTGCTGCAGGACCTCATCCCTCTTCCTACCCATGTCATTGGTCCCAATGTGAACCACGACCTCTGACTGTTCACCCTCCCTCTTCAGAATGCCCTGCAGCTGTTCAGTCACATCTTTGACTCTGGCACCAGGGAGGCACCAAACCATCCTGGAGTCATGTCTACGGCCACAGAAACGCCTATCTGTACCCCTTTCGATAGAATCCCCTACCACTATTGCTCTCCCACTCTTTTTCCTCCCTTCCTGAGCAGCAGAAGCACCCCTGGTGGCGGGAAGTTCGCTGCTGCTGCCTTCCTCTGGTAAGTCATCCCCCTCAACAGTATCCAAATCGGTATACCTGTTTGAGAGGGGGATGGCCACAGGGGTCCCCTGCACTACCTGCCTGCCTCTACTGCTCTGCCTGATGGTCACCCATTTCCCTTCTGCCTGTGCAGGCCTTACCTGCGGTGTGACCAACTCACTAAATGTGTTATCCATGACCCTCTCAGCATCGTGAATGCTGCAAAGCCCATTCATCCGCAGCTCCAGCGCCGCAATGCGGTCTGCTAGTAGCCGCAGTTGGATGCATTTCTGGCACACGTGTTCATCAGGGACACCAGCAGTGTCCCTGAATTCGCACATAGAGCAAGAGGAGCATTACACGGGGCTGGGCTCTCCTGGCATGACTTACCCTTTAATTAATTTAAATTAATTCACTATCACCAATTAAATATAAACTCTAAGGCGCTTGTATGGTTTACCAACAGTCCCTGCTACACCAGAAAACCTTAGCAACTATAAACTACAGAGTTAAAGTTTAAAAAAGAGAAATACTCACCAACCAGTCACTTACCTGCTCCCTGGTGACGTCACTCTCTGATTACTTTTTACCTCTCTCCCCGCTGCTGAGTTGGTGAGCCTCGGTGCTCGCTCCTCCTTATATCCTCCACGTCGGTGCTCTCCTGGTCCGATCTGGTCGGGCCTCGGTGCTCGCTCCTCCTTATATCCTCCGCGTCGGTGCTCTCCTGGTCAGATCTGGTCGGGCCTCGGTGCTCGCTTCTCCTTATATCCTCCGCGTCGGTGCTCTCCTGGTCTGATTTGGTCGGGCCTCGGTGCTCGCTCCTCCTTATATCCTCCGCGTCGGTGCTCTCCTGGTCCGATCTGGTCGGGCCTCGCCTCGCTCCTCCTTATATACTGCCGCCTCGGTGCTCTCCTGGTCCGATCTGGTCGGGCCTCGCCTCGCTCCTCCTTATATACTGCCCCCTCGGTGCTCTCCTGGTCTGACCTGGTCGGGCCTCGCCTCGCTCCTCCTTTTATACTGCCGCCTCGGTGTTCTCCTGGTCCGATCTGGTCGGGCCTCGCCTCGCTCCTCCTTTTATACTGCCGCCTCGGTGCTCTCCTGGTCCGATCTGGTCGGGCCTCGCCTCGCTCCTCCTTTATACTGCCGCCTCGGTGCTCTCCTGGTCCGATCTGTTCGGGCCTCGCCTCGCTCCTCCTTTTATACTGCCGCCTCGGTGCTCTCCTGGTCCGATCTGGTCGGGCCTCGCCTCGCTCCTCCTTTTATACTGCCGCCTCGGTGCTCTCCTGGTCCGATCTGGTCAGGCCTCGCCTCGCTCCTCCTTTTATACCCGGCCTCGGTGTTCTCCTGGTCCGATCTGGTCGGGCCTCGCCTCGCTCCTCCTTTTATACTGCCGCCTCTGGGCTCTCCTGGTCTGATCTGGTCGGGCCTCGCCTCGCTCCTCCTTTTATACTGCCGCCTCGGTGCTCTCCTGGTCCGATCTGGTCGGGCCTCGCCTCGCTCCTCCTTTTATACTGCCGCCTCGGTGCTCTCCTGGTCCGATCTGGTCGGGCCTCGCCTCGCTCCTCCGTTATACTGCTGCCTCGGTGCTCTCCTGGTCCGTTCTGGTCGGGCCTCGCCTCGCTCCTCCTTTTATGCTGCTGCCTCGATGTTCTCCTGGTCTGATCTGGTCGGGCCTCGCCTCGCTCCTCCTTTTATACTGCCGCCTCGGTGCTCTCCTGGTCTGATCTGGTCAGGCCTCGCCTCGCTCCTCCTTTATACTGCCGCCTCGGTGCTCTCCTGGTCCGATCTGGTCGGGCCTCGCCTCGCTCCTCCTTTTATACTGCCGCCTCGGTGCTCTCCTGGTCCGATCTGGTCGGGCCTCGCCTCGCTCCTCCTTTTATACTGCCGCCTCGGTGCTCTCCTGGTCCGATCTGGTCGGGCCTCGCCTCGCTCCTCCTTTTATACTGCCGCCTCGGTGCACTCCTGGTCCGATCTGGTCGGGCCTCGCCTCGCTCCTCCTTTTATACTGCCGCCTCGGTGCTCTCCTGGTCCGATCTGGTCGGGCCTCGCCTCGCTCCTCCTTTTATGCTGCCGCCTCGGTGCTCTCCTGGTCCGATCTGGTCGGGCCTCGCCTCGCTCCTCCTTTTATACTGCCGCCTCGGTGCTCTCCTGCTCCGATCTGGTCGGGTCTCGCCTCGCTCCTCCTTTTATACTGCCGCCTCGGTGCTCTTCTGGTCCGATCTCTTCTTCATTTATTGATCTGGCTATCTCGGCTGTATCATTGGCTACTTGTTCCAATAATGTATTTAATTGGTCCGTTTCATGAATGGCCCTGTGTACCCCATAAAAAGGCTACATTATGGCTTTAACCTTTTCCCAGGTTTGTTCCACCCGCTGGCTCCTGCCCATTGAGACCTCTTGTTGTGCGTCGGTTAGGGTTCTATAGTGGGTTACAACCGGCTGTACAAAGCCGAGGTAGCATGATCCTCTTAGGTGGCAGCCAGGGGTACGCCCTTTCCCCGCATATGAAATACGTGCCATTGTAGGCGTGTACGCTTTTATTGACTTGGAACATGTCACTCCACGAATGCTGTGCAGTTTTCCCTGCACTCCACTTTTCTCCACTTTTTTTATTAATCACATTAGTCCAATTTAAGGAAATAAGATCACCTGATGGAGTGTCTACTCTATTTCTGGTTTTGTAGGTTGCCGTTACTTCAATGAAGTTATCACAAATGCTCCACCCCATGAACTGTCCCTCGCTCCTGGTTTTGTTTAGATACCATACTCCCCGGTGCGCCCCCATCAGTATCAACGAGGGAGGTGGCCTGGTTGCTTCGAAAGAAGTCAGGTACCAGCCCTCAAATTTGTTCATTGGGTATCCAGCTGTCCTCCACATCTTCGTGCACACGTTGTTTAACCATGAATAGTTACCATAGCTGACGTTTTGTCTTACCAACCATTCGACTATCTCGGGATACTCATATCCCTTGCCCGCCATCAAGGGAATTCCTCCCCTTGAGTGTGTGGGACCCTGGTACAAACCCAACAACTAGAGAGATTTAGCTGGCTGGCATACTTCCATGACATATACAGGTACCTGTTCCCAGTCGTTGCGCGATTCCATTCCACCTTGTCGAACGCCCTTAGGCCTAAAAGGCCACATAAAAAGAAATAGTTAATCATGCTGTTTGTTGTTTGCCGGCTGCTTCTTCGTCCGGCTCCTTCTCTGATGGGTTCTGTAGAAATATAAAGCTGGTCGTCACCAGCAATTGATTAATCCAGTCTTACCACTCCTAAGTGTTTGGGCTCTATATCATCCCGCTATATTTCCGGGCATGCACACAGTAATCCTGCAGTCATCTACATTATAGTAATATACACTCAATCTCTATAAATTGTTGAAGGGTGGTTACACATTTTCTAGGTTTCAATTTAGCCTTCCTAATCCGCACTCGACCAGCTTCCCAGAGGTTTTTACATATACACACTACAAAGAATACTACTAGCCTCATACAACACGATGTTATTACTGCGAATATGAGGTTATCACTTTCCTGCTGGATCCTGTTCCAGTAATCCTTGCTCTCTCGGTAATGTGTGATTTCTGGATTACTCGTTGGCTTCTTTATATAATTTGAGCTGTGTCCAGTGTTTCCATCTCCCTTTTCCCATCCCGTGTATGTCTATACACGCACATGTATCACTGGTCATTAACACCTCGTAGGGTCCTTCCAACCGGAGTCTTAGTCCCGGTTTTACTGGTAGTACTTTAGACATTACCTGGCTTCCCACCCCGGGTAACACTTTCTTTTGTTCCTCTGTGTCCTTATCTACCTCCCTAATTATCTGCTGGTCTTTGGCCTCCTGTCTTAACCCATGTAGTTCTGTGCAGAATTGTTTCACAAACCTACCAATTCGGTCTTTCAAAGGTCCTACGTCCCCCTCCCCGGTGGCTACTCCCTCGGGGAGTGCCATTGCCAGTCCGGTCATTAATTCAAACGGTGGTAATCCTTTTGTCCTATTTGGTGTAGCCCTCAGCCGCATTAAAATCGCGGGTAGCAACTCTGCCCAGCCTTGTCCTGTTTCTTCAATAGCTTTAGTGAGGGACCGTTTAAGTGTCCGGTTCATCCTCTCTACCATTGCTGAACTCTCTGGATGATATGGTATATGGAACCTTTGTTTTACTCCTAGCAGAGCACAAGCTTCCTTTTTTACCTTTCCAGTAAAATGTGTCCCGTTATCTGAATTTACTTGTAAAGGGACTCCCCACCTGGGTATTATTTCTTCTGCCATGATCCGGGCTACTGTACTTTCGGTACAGTTTTGGGTGGCGAAAGCCTCCACCCAACGGGTGAATTGGTCAATTATCACCAGGCAATACATTTTTCCTTTGCTCTTAATTAGAGGTCCTGTGAAGTCAATTTGTATTTTCTCCCAGTGTCCCTTTGGCCTCGGCTGTCTACCTCACTTTACTTTTACCAGCTTCCCGGTATTGCATTGCGCACAAACGTGTCAATCCTGGCAGTACTTTCTCACACTATTTGACAGCCCGGGCCACCACTAACATCGGCTTACATTATCTGTCATTCGGCTGGCCCCGGTGTGGGCCTGCCCATCGTACAACCTCAGTAATTCCTGTTGGATACAGCTAGGTGCACAGACTCGACCTTCTTTCCTCCACACCCCATCCCTTGACCGTGTCACTCTCTTTTCTTTCCAAATTTTTAATTCGGCTTCTGGTAAGTCCTGATGCAATTTGACAATATTATACTCAACAGGCGCAAGGGGTACTGGGGCTCTCTCTGTTGGTTTTGCGCTGGCACAGGACCCTTCAATTGCGGTTTTTGCAGCTAAATCTGCTGCCCTGTTTCCCTTTTCTTTGGGGGTCTTTCCTTTAGTATGTGCTTTGACCTTTACTACAGCTACTTCATTTGGCCCATGTGCAGCTTCCACTAATGATTTTACTACGTTTAAATGCTGGATGGGGGTTCCCCCGGAAGTGACATATCCCCTCAGACTCCAGGCGGCCATGTAGTCATGTGCTATCCCAAAGGCGTAGCGGCTATCGGTATATATATTGGCCCTTTTTCCCGCGGCCATCCTCAGGGAGCTTGTCAGGGGTGGTCAATTCTGCTACTTGAGCGGATTTATCCCCGTGGAGGGTCCCTGTTTGTACCACTGTCCCATCCACATCCACTACCGCCCAGCCTGTCCTCGGCTTTCCCTGCACTTACCTCCGGGATCCATCCACTTAAAACTCTCAGTCCGCCTCAGCCAGGGGTATTTACTTTATTCTATCAACTTCATTTTCTGGCTCCTCCTCGTTCATACATTGGTGGTCCTCCCCTGGAATAATAGGCTACTGATCTCATGCTTCCTCCATGCTCCTGGGCTACTACGGCGCTATAGTGTCCGGCATGGTTATGACAGAATATGTGATACGGTCTTCCCTGGTCCGGTGATCCTAGCACGGGAGCAGCGGTCAGGGCACGATTAAGCTTTGAAAAAGCTTCTTCCTGCACTGCTCTCCACTCAATGGGTTCTCCAGCTGCCCTACCCCCCCCTTTGTTAATTCATACAGGGGTGCTGCCTTGTGCGAGAATCCCTCTCTAAAGTTCCTGCTGAAGTTAAAGAGACCGAGTACCTGCCGTACTCCTCTCACGTCTATGGGTCTGGGCATTCGGCTGATTGCCTCTTTCCTCTCATCTGGCATAGCCCTCTTTCCCAAGCAGACCCTATACCCCAGGTACATGACTTCTGATTTTCCTATCTGAGAATTGGCTGGGTTGCCTTAAAACCACATCCCGTAGGGCTGATAAAACTTTTGTTAGGGCCTCCATATGTCCCTCGTGAGTATCTGATGCGATTAGGAGGACATCTACATATTGTAAGAGTGTACTATTTTCATCCTCTAAATCTAAGTTTTCCAAAGCTTTGGCGATGTGTCTTTATCAACTACTCCATCAAACACTCCTCGGTTTGATGCAATACGGTTTAGATACAGAGTACAGCTCTTTATACAGTGCTCCAGCAAACACTCCTTAGTTTGGTAGAGTACAGGTTAGATATAGAGTAAAGCGCTATATACACTTCTTCATCAAAAATTCCTCGGTTTGGTACAATATGGGTTAGATACAGAGTAAAGCTTTAAATACACTGCTCCATCAAGCAATCCTCAGTTTGGTACAATACGGTTACACACAGAGGAAAGCTCTTTATACACTGCTCCATCAAACGCACCTCGGTTTGGTACAATACGGGTTTGATACAGAGTAAATCTCTTTATACACTGGCCCATCAAACACTCCTCAGTTAGTGACAATACGCATTAGATAAAGAGTAAAGCTCTTTATACACTGCTCCATCAAACACTGCTCGGTTTGTGACAATGCGGGTTAGATACAGATAAAAGCGCTTTATACACTGCTCCATCAAATAATCCTCGGTTTGGTACAATACGGGTTTGATACAGCGTAAACCTCTTTATACACTGCTCCATCAAACAATCCTCGGTTTGGTCCAAAATGGGTTAGATACTGAGTAAAGCTCTTTATACACTGCTCCATCAGTCACTCCTCGGTTTGGTACAATACGGGATTGATACAGAATAAAGCTGTTTATACAATGCTCCATCAAACACTCCTCGGTTTGGTGCAATACGGGTTTGATACAGAGTAAAGCTCTCTATACACTGCTCCATCAAACGCACCTCGGTTTGGTACAATACGGGTTTGAGAAAGAGTAAATCTCTTTATACGCTGCTCCATCAAACACTCCTCGGTTTGGGACAATACGGGTTAGGATCAGTGTAAAGATCTTTTCCTCTGCTCCAACAAAAATTCCTCGCTTTGTGACAATACGGGTTTGATACAGAGTCAAGCACTTTATACACTGCTCCATCAAACACTGCTAGATTTGGAACAATACGGGTTAGATACAGAGTAAAGCGCTTAATACACTGCTCCATCAAACACTCCTCGGTTTGGTAAAACACGTGTTAGATACAGAATAAAGCTCTTTATACAATGCTCTATCAAACACTCATAGATTTGGTACATTGCGGGGTTGATGCAGCATAAAGCTCTTTATACACTGTTCCATCAAACACTCCTCGGTTTGGCACAGTACGGGTTTGATACACAGTAAAGCTTTTTATACACTGCTCCATCAAACACTCCTCGGTTTGGTAAAATACGGGTTATATACAGAGCGAAGCTCTTTATACACTGCTCCATCAAACACTCCTCGGTTTGGTGCAATACGGGTTCCATACAGAGTAAAGCTCTTCAGACACAACTCCATCAAAAACTCCTCGGTTTGGTACAATGTGGCTAGATACAGATTAACGCTATTTATACATTGCTCCATTTATCAATCCTCGGATTGTTACTATACGGGTTAGATACAGAGTAAAGATCTTTATACACTGCTCCATCAAACAATCCTCCATTTGGTACAATCCGGTTTGGATACAGAGTAAAGCTCTTTATACACTGCTCCATCAAACATTCCTCGGTTTGGTGCAATACGAGTTTGATACACAGTAAAGCTCTTTATACAATGCTCCATCAAACACTCCTCGGTTTGGTGCAACACGGGTTTGATACACAGTAAAGCTCTTTATACACTGCTCCATCAAACAGTCCTCGGTTTGTTACAATAAGGGTTTGAAATGGAGAAATGCTCTTTATAAACTGCTCCATCAAACAATCGTCGGTTTGGTACAATACGGGTTAGATATAGAGTAAAGCTCTTTATAAACTGATCCATCAAACACTCCTCATTCTGGTACAATACGAGTTAGATACAGAGTAAACCTCTTTATAAACTGCTCCATCAAACAATCCTCGGTTTGCTGCAATACGGGTTAGATACAGGTTAAAGCTCTTTATACACTGCTCCAACAAACACTCATCCGTTTGTTACAATACAAGTTCGATAAGGATTAAAGCTCTTTATAAACTGCTCCATCAAACACTCCTTGGTTTGGGTACGATACGGGTTTGATACAGAGTAAAGCTCTTTATACTGTGCTCCATCAAACACTCCTCGGATTGGTACAATACGGGTTAGATACAGAGTAAAGCTCTTTATACACTGTTCGTCAAACACGCCATGTTTGGTACAATACGGGTTAGACATAGAGTAAAGCTCATTGTACCCTGCTCTATCAAACACTCCTCGGTTTGGTAAAATATGAGTTAGACACAGAGTAAAGCTCTTTATACAGTGCTCCATCAAACACTATTCGGTTCTCTACAATGTGGGTTAGATACAGAGTAAAGCTCTTTATACACTACTCCATCAAACACTCCTCTGTTTGGTACAATACGTGTTAGATAGAGAGTAATGCGCTTTATACACTGCTCCATCAAACACTCCTCGGTTTGGTACAATACGGGAGAGATATTGAGTAAAGCTCTTTATACACTGCTCCATCAAACAGTCCTCGGTTTGGTACAATACGGGTTAGATACAGAGTAAAGCCCTTTATTCTCTGCTCCATCAAACACTCCTCGGTTTGCAATAATACGGTTTCGATGCAGAGCAAAGCTCTTTAAACACAGCTCCATCAAACATTCCTCTGTTTGGTACAATACGGTTTAGATACAGATTAAAGCTATTTATACATTGCTCCATTAATTACTCCTCGGATTGTTACTATACGGGTTAGATACAGAGTAAAGATCTTTATACACAGCTCCATCAAACAATTCTCTGTTTGGTTCAATACGGTTTAGATACAGAGTAAAGCTCTTTATGCACTTCTCCAGCAAACACTCCCCGGTTTGGTACAATACGGGATTGATACAGAGTAAAGCATTTTATACAATGCTCCATCAAACAATCCTCGGTTTGTTCAAAATGCTGGTTTGATAGACAGTAAAGCTGCTTATACAATGCTCCATCAAACACTCCTCGGTTTGGTGCAATACGTGTTGGTTACACAGTAAAGCAGTTCATAAACTGCTCCATCAAACAGTCCTCGGTTTGGTACAATACAGGTTTGATGCAGAGTAAAGCTCTTTATACACTGCTCCATCAAACACTCATCGGTTTGGTACAATACGAGTTCGATACAGAGTAAAGCTCTTTATAAAATGTTCCATCAAACAATCGTCGGTTTGGTACTATACGAGTTAGATACATGTTAAAGCGCTTTATACACTGCTCCATCAAACAATCCTCGGTTTGGTCCAAAACGGGTTAGATACAGATTAAAGCTGGTTATGCACTGCTCCATCAAACACTCCTCGGTTTGGAACAATACAGGGTTTGTACAGAGTAAAGTGCTTTATACACGGCCTGCATCAAATACTCCTCGGTTTGGTACAACACATGTTAGATACAGATTAATGCTGTTTATACAGTGCTCCATCAAACACTCATCGGTTTGGCACAGTACGGGTTTGATAAAGAGTAAAGCTCTTTATACACTGCTCCATCAAACAGTCCTCGGTTTGGTACAATACGGGTTAGATACAGAGCAAAGCTCTTTATTCCCTGCTCCATCAAACAGTCCTCGGTTTGGTGCAATACGGGTTCGATTCAGATTAAAGCAGTTTATACAATGCTCCATCAGACAATTCTCGGTTTGATACAATACGAGGTAGATACAGAGTAAAGCTCTTTATAAGCTGCTCCATCAAACACTTCTCCATTTGGTGCAGCACGGGTTGCATACAGGTTAAAGCTGTTTATACACTGCTGCATCAAACACTCCTCGGTTTGGTACAATACAGGTTCGAGAAAGATTAAAGATCTTTATACACTGCTCCATCAAACACTCGTCGGTTTGTGTATGATACGGGAGATAAATTGAGTAAAGCGCTTTATACACTGCTCTATCAAAAAGTCCACCATTTGGTTCAATACGGGTTAGATACAGATTAAAGATCTTTATAAATTGCTCCATCAAACACTGCTTGGTTTGGGTACGATACGGGTTTGATACTGTGCTCCATCAAACACTCCTCGGATTGGTACAATACGGGTTAGATACAGAATAAAGCTCTTTATGCACTGTTCCTCAAACATGCCCTGTTTGGTACAATACGGGTTAGACACAGAGTAAAGCTCTTTGTACCCTGCTCCATCAAACACTCCTCAGTTTGATAAAATATGAGTTAGACAAAGAGTAAAGCTCTTTATACACGGCTCCATCAAACACTATTCGGTTCTCTACAATGTGGGTTAGATACAGAGTAAAGCTCTTTATACACTACTCCATCAAACACTCCTCTGTTTGGTACAATACAGGAGAGATATTGAGTAAAGCGCTTTACACATTGCTCCATCAAACACTCCTCTGTTTGGTACAATACGGATTAGATACAGAGTAAAACGCTTTATACACTGCTCCTTCAAACACTCCTCCATTTGGAACAATACGTGTTAGATGCAGATTAAAGCGCTTTATACACTGCTACATCAAACACTCCTCGGTTTGGTAAAATACGGGCTTGGTACAGATATAAGCTCTTTATAAACTGCTCCATCAAGCACTCCTCGGTTTGGGACAATACGGGTTAGATACAGATTAAAGCTATTTATATACTGCTCCATTAAACACTCCTCGGATTGGTACAATACATGTTTGATACAGAGTAAAGCTCTTTATAAATTGCTCTATCAAACACTCCTCGGCTTGGTACAATACTATTTTGATACAGAGTAAATCTCTTTATACACTGTTCCATCAAGCACACCCCGGTTTGGCACAGTACGGGTTTGATACACAGTAAAGCTCTTTATAAACTGCTCCATCAAACACTCCTCGGTTTGGTACAATACGGGTTTGATAAAGAGTAAAGCTCTTTATACACTGCTTCATCAAGTAGTCCTCGGTTTGGTACAATATGGGTTAGATACAGAGTAAAGCTCTTTATGCACTGTTCCATCAAACAATCCACCGTTTGGTACAATACGGTTTAGATTCAGAGTAAAGTTATATATACTCTGCTCCATCAAACACTCCTCGGTTTGGTACAAAACTGGATTGATACAGAGTAAAGCTCTTTAAACTTTGCTCCATCATGCACTCCTCGGTTTGGTGCAATACGGGTTTGATACTGAGAAAAGTTCTTTATAAACTGCTCCATCAAACACACCTCAGTCTGGTACAGTACGAGTAAGATACAGAGTAAAGCTCTTTATAAACTACCCCATCAAACAATTCTTGGTTTGGTACAATACGCGTTAGATGCATAGTAAAGCACTTTATACACTGCTCCATTAAACACTCCTCGGAGTGGTACAATACGGGTTTGCTACAGAGTAAATCGCTTTATCAACTAGTCCATCAAACACTCCTCAGTTTGGTAGAGTACGGGTTAGATATAGAGTAAAGCACTATAGACATTTCTCCATCAAACACTCCTCGGTTTTGTACAATACGGGTTAGGTACAGAGTAAAGCTTTTTATACACTGATCCATCTAACGCACCTCGGTTTGGTACAATAAAGGTTTGATACAGAGTAAATCTCTTTACACACTTGTCCATCAAACACTCCTCGGTTTGGGACAATGCGTGTTAGATACAGAGTAAAGCTCTTTATACCCTGCTCCATCAAAAACTCTTCGCTTTGTGACAATACGGGTTTGATACAGAGTCAAGCTTTTTATACACTGCTCCATCAAACACTGCTAGGTTTGGTACAATACGGGTAAAATACAGAGTACAGCGCTTTACACACTGCTCCATCAAACAATCCTCGGTTTGGTACAATACGGGTTTGATACAGCCTACACCTCTTTATGAACTGCTCCAATAAAACAATCCTCGGTTTGCTCCAAAACGGGTTAGATACAGAGAAAAGCTCGTTATGCACGGCTCCATCAAGCACTCATCGGTTTGGTCCAATACAAGGTTTGTACAGCGTAAAGCTCTTTATACTTGGCTCCATCAAACATTCCTCTTTTTGGTACAGATTAAAGTTATTTATACATTGCTCCATTAATCACTCCTCGGATTGTTACTATACGGGTTAGATACAGAGTAAAGCACTTTATAAACTGCTCCATCAAACAATCCTCCGTTTGGTACAATACAGTTTAGAAACAGAGTAAAGCTCTTTATACACTGCTCCATCAAACACTCCTCGCTTTGGTCCAATACGGGTTTGATACAACATAAAGCTGTTTATCCAATGCTCCATCCAACACTCCTTGGTTTGGTGCAATACGGGTTTGATACAGAGAAAAGCTCTTTATACACTCTGCCTCATCCCAGTTACAAGGGATCCCACACTCTGCCACATCCCAGTTCCACGGGTTCCCACACTCTGTCAGTTCCCAATCCCACGGGTACCCACACTATGCCAGATTCCTGTCCCATGATTTCCCAAACTCTGCCAGTTTCCAGTCCCAAGTGTTCCCACACTCTGCCAGATCCCAGTTCCACGGGATCCCACACTCTGCCAGCTTCCAATCCAATGGATTCGCACACACTGCCAGATCCCAGTCCCTCGGGTTCCCCCACTTTGCCAGTTTCCATGCACACAGGTTCCCTCATTCTGATAGTTTACAGTCCCACGGGTTCCCACACTCTGCCAGTTTCCAGTCCCACGGGTTCCCACACTCTTCCAGATCCCAGTCCCAAGGATTCCCACACTCTGCCAGTTTCCATTCCCATGAAGTCCCACACTCTGCCAGCTTCCAGTCCCACGGTTTCCCTCACTTGGCCAGATACCAGTTACACGGATTCCCGCACTCTGCCAGTTATCAGTCCCAAGGATTCCCACAGTGTGCCAGTTTCCAGTCCCACGGTTTCCCACACTCTGCCACATCCCGGTTCCATGGGTCCTCGCACTCTGCCAAATCCCAATCCCACGGGTTCCCACCGTCTGCCAGATCGCAGTCCCACGGGTTCCCACAATCTGCCAGTTTCCAGTCCCACGGGTTCCCACACTCTGCCAGTTTCCATTCCCAGGGGTTCCCACTCTCTTCCAGTTTCCGAACCCACGGGTTTACACACTGTGCCAGATCCCTGTCCCAGGGTTTCCCACTCTCTGCCAGTTACCAAACCCACGGTTTCCCACACTCTGCCAGATCCCAGTCCCACGGGTTCCCTCACTCTGCCCATTAACAGTCCCACGTGTTGCCACACGCTGCCAGATCCCAGCCCCATGGATTCCCGCACTCTGCCAGATACCAGTCCCACGGTTTCCCACATTCTGCCAGCTCCCAGTCCCACGGGTTCCCGCACTCTGCCAGTTTCCAGTCCCAAGTGTTCCCAGCCTCAGCCAGTTACCAGTCACACGGGTTCCCACACTTTGCCAGTTTACAGTTCCACGGTTCCCACACTCTGCCAGTTTCGTATCCCACGGATTCCAATTCTCTGCCAGATCCCAGTCCCAGGGTTTCCCACACACTGCCAGTTTCCAATCCCAAGGGTTCCCACACTCATCAGATCCCAGTCCCAAGGATTCTCTCACTCTGCCAGATCCCAGTCCCACGGGTACACACACTCTGCCAGTTTCCAAACCCATGGATTCCCATCCTCTGCCAGATTCCAGTCCCATGGATTCCCTCATTCTGCCAGTTTCCAGTCCCACGGGATCCCAAACTCTGCCAGTTTCCAATCCCATGGTTTCCCTCACTCTGCCAGTTTCCAGTCCCACGGGTTCCCACACTCTGCCTGATCCCAGTCCCACGGGTACCCACACTCTGACCATTTCCAGTCCCATGGATTCCCACCCTCTGCCAGATCCCAGACCCACGCATTCCCGCACTCTGCCAGTTTCCAGTCCCATGGTTTCCCACACTCTAACAGTTTCCAGTCCCATGGGTTCCCACACACTGCCAGTTTCCAGTCCCATGGTTTCCCACACTCTAACAGTTTCCAGTCCCATGGGTTCCCACACTCTGCCAGTTTCCAGTCCCACGGTTTCCCACACTCTAACAGTTTCCAGTCCCATGGGTTCCCACACACTGCCAGTTTCCAGTCCCATGGTTTCCCACACTCTAACAGTTTCCAGTCCCATGGGTTCCCGCACTCTGCCAGTTTCCAGTCCCACGGTTTCCCACACTCTAACAGTTTCCAGTCCCATGGGTTCCCACACTCTGCCAGTTTCCAGTCCCATGGTTTCGAACCCTCTGCCGCTTGCCAGTCCCACGGATTCCCACAATCTGCCTGTTTCCCGTCCCACGGGTTCCCACACTCTGCCAGTTTCCAGTCCCACGAGTTCCCACTCTCTGCCAGATCCCAGTCCCAAAGATTTCCACACTCTGCCAGATCCCCGTCCCAAGGTTTTCCACACTCTGCCAGATCCCCGTCCCAAGGTTTACCACACTCTGCCAAATCCCAGTCACACGGGTTCCCACACTCTGCCACATCCCAGTTACACGGTTCCCCACACTCTGCCAGATTCCAGTCCAACGGGTTGCCGCAATCTGCCAGATCCCAGTCCCATGGGTTCCCACACTCTGCCAGTTTTCCAGTACCATGGGTTCCCACACTCTGCCAGTTTCCAGTCCCACGGGTTCTGGCACTCTGCCAGATCGCAGTCACACGGATTCCCACACTCTGCCAGTTTCCAGTCCCACGGACTTACAGACTCTGCCAGTTTCCAGTCCCATGGGTTCGCACAATCTGCCACTTCCCAGTCCCACGGTTCCCCGCACTCTGCCAGTTTCCAATCCCATGGGTTCCCACCCTCTGCCAGATTCGAGTCCCACGGGTTCCCACAATCTCCCAGCATCCAGTCCCACTGGTTCCCACACTCTGCCAGTTTCCAGTGCCATGATTGCCCTCACTCTGCCAGTTTCCAGTCCTACAGGTTCCCACACTCTGCCAGTTTCCAGTGCCATGTTTGCCCACGCTCTGCCAGTTTCCAGTCCTACAGGTTCCCACACTCTGCCAGTTTCCAGTCCCACGGTTTCCCACACTCTGCCAGTTTTGCATCCCATCTGCCAAATTCCAGTCCCAGGGATTCCCACACTCTGCCAGTTTCCAATCTCAAGTGTTCCCACACTCTGCCAGTTTCCAGTCCCACGGGTTCCCACACTCTGCCAGTTTTACATCCCATCTGCCAGATCCCAGTCACACGGGTTCCCACCCGCTGCCAGATTCCAGTCCCATGGGTTCCCACAATCTGCCAGTTTCCAGTCCCACTGGTTCCCACACTCTGCCAGTTACCAGTGCCATGGTTGCCTTCACTCTGCCAGTTTCCAGTTCCACGGGATCCTACACTCTGCAAGTATCCAATCCCACTGATTCGCACACTCTGCTAGATCCCAGTCCCTCGGGTTCCCCCACTCTGCCAGTTTCAAGCCCCACGGGTTCCCTCATTATGCCAGTTTCCAGTCCCACGTGTTCCCACATGATGCACCATCAATTACTCAAAAGACTGAGGTTGAGCGAGTCACAATCAGGCTTTTATTAACTAAAGAATGAAGGTCTTGTCTCGAGTGGTCGGCCCGTTCAGAATATTAAGGGACTGGGAGGTAGTCACTTATATACCTGGAATAGTGGGAGGAGTCAGCCGAGGCATGTCCAGACCTGTACCTAGTGGAATACACATACAGACACAGACAGGTTATAACAGTGGTTTACCACATTCACCCCTTGTTTAAAAATGAGTCCGGCGGGGTGAAGTGTATTTAAAAGTTCGTGTATTGGAGTCTCTCCGGAGGTCTTGTCTGCCGCTGTGATCGACGTGGCGACGGCAGGGGTGGTGGAGATTCCGGCGTCGCGTCCCGTGTAGGCTGGGGCCCTGGAGTGTAGTCCTCGTGGGTGACGGTCCAAGGCGAGCCGGCTGCTGGGGTTGGATATCGGGTCGTGCAGGGGGGTGGTAATGGGTGGTGGGTTACAGCGGTCCCCGAGGGTGCGAGGTCTCGTATGTAGACTGTGTCCTCCCGCCCGTCCGGGTACGCAATGTAAGCGTACTGGGGGTTGGTGTGGAGGAGGTCGACCCTCTCGACAAGGGGGTCCGTTTTATTGGCCCTCACGTGTCTTCTCAGTAGTACCGGCCCTGGGGACGTTAGCCATGGTGGTAACGATGTCCCCGATGTGGACTTCCTTGGGAAGACAAACATTTTCTCGTGAGGGGTGGCATTGGTGGCAGTGCAGAGCAGTGACCGAATCGAGTGGAGTGCATCGGGGAGCACCTCCTGCCAGCGGGAGGTCGGAAGGCCCCTAGACTTTAAGGCTAGTAGGGCGGCCTTCCAAACTGTTGCAATCTCCCTTTCCACCTGTCCGTTCCCCCGGGGGTTGTAACTGGTGGTCCTGCTTGTGGCTATACCCCTAGCGAGCAGGCACTGGCGGAGTTCATCACTCATAAACGATGAGCCCCGGTCGCTATGGATATAGCTGGGGAAACTGAACAGGGTGAAGAGGCTGTTCAGAGATTTAATGACCGTGGCACTGGTCATGTCCGGGCAGGGGATAGCGAACGGGAACCGGGAGTACTCGTCAATGATGTTGAGGAAGTACACATTGCGGTCGGAGGAGGGGAGAGGCCCTTTGAAATCGACCCTCAGGCGTTCGAAAGGGCGAGTGGCTTTTATCAGGTGGGCTCTGTCTGGTCTATAAAAGTGCGGTTTGCACTCAGCTCAGACTTGGCAGTTCTTGGTCATGGTCCTGACCTCCTCGATGGAGTAAGGCAGGTTGCGGGCCTTGATGAAGTGGAAGAACCTGGTGACCCCCGGGTGGCAGAGGTCATTGTGGAGGGCCCTCAGCCTATCAATTTGCGCGCTGGCGCAGGTGCCATGCGATAGGGCATCTGGGGGTTCATTGAGCTTCCCAGGCCGGTACAAGATCTCGTAATTGTAGGTGGAAAGTTCGATTCTCCACCTCAAGACATTGTCATTTTTGATTTTGCCCCTCTGCTTGTTGTTGAACATAAAAGCAACTGAACGCTGGTCAGTGAGCAGGGTAAATCGTTTTCCGGCCTGGTAGTGCCTCCAATGACGAACAGCCTCCACGATAGCCTGGGCCTCCTTCTCGACCGCGGAGTGTCTGGTCTCCGGGCCCTGGAGGGTTCGTGAGAAGAATGCCACAGGTCTCCCCGCCTGATTAAGGGTGGCGGCCAGAGCGAAGTCGGACGCATCGCTTTCCACCTGGAAGGGGATGGATTCGTCCACTGCGTGCATAGTGGCTTTGGCAATGTCTTCCTTGATACGGTGGAAGGCTAAGCGGGCCTCTGCCGTCACGGGAAAAGAGGTGGACTTGATCAGCGGACGGGCTTTGTCTGCATAGTAGGGGACCCACTAAACGTAGTAGGAAAAAAACCCTAGGCACCTCTTCGGAGCTTTTAGGCAGTGGGGCAGTGGGAGTTCCATAAGGGGACGCATCCGGTTACGGGTCGGGGCCGATGACCCCGTGTTCCACAACACAGCCAAGGATGGCGAGGCGGTCTGTGCGGAATATGCACTTCTCCTTGTTATATGTCAGGTTCAGGAGTTGGGCGGTGTGGAGGAATTTCTCGAGGTTTGCGTCATGGTCCTGCAAGTCATGGCCGCAGATGGTCACATTATCTAGGTAAGGGAAAGTAGCCTGCAGCTCGTTTTGATCGACCATCCGGTCCATCTCCCTTTGGAAGACGGAGACCCCGTTAGTAACGCCGAAGGGAACCCTAAGGAAGTGACAGAGGCGGCCGTTTGCCTCAAAAGCAGTATACTGGCGGTCTTCAGTGCTGATGGGGAGCTGGTGGTACGCTAATTTCAGGTCAATGGTCGAAAAGACGCGGTACTGCGCGATCTGGCTGACCATGTCAGCTATGTGGGGGAGTGCGTAGGCGTCCAGCAGGGTGTAGCGGTTTATTGTTTGGCTGTAGTCGATGACCAGGCGTTGTTTCTCGCCAGTCTTATTGACTACAACCTGGGCTCTCCAGGGGCTGGAGCTGCCCTCAATAATCCCCTCCATCAGGAGCCGTTCCACTTCGGTTTTGATGAAAACCCTGTCCCCGGCACTGTATCGCCTGCTCTTTGTGGCGATGGGCTTACAGTCGGGGGTGAGGTTAGCAAACAATGGGGGGGGTGGGACTCTGAGTGTGGAGAGGTTGCATCTGGTGCGCGGCGGGCAATTTGGAGGCTGCTGGCTGTGGACTGTGAGTGGGGGGAGGGGGCCACCGTACGCCATCGTAACGCTTTTGAGGTGGCACTGGAAATCCAGCCCCAGTAGAACGGCAGCGCAGAGGTCGGGCAGGACCAGGAGTTTAAAATTATTGAAAACAGTCCCATCTACTACAAGTGTCACCACGCAGTAGCCGCCGATGTCCGCTGACTGGAACTTGGAGGCCATAGAAATCCGCTGGTGCGCAGGCAGGACTGGGAGAGAGCAACGCCGCACCGTGTCGGGGTGGATGAAGCTCTCTGTGCTCCCGGAGTCAAAAGGGCAGTTTATTGCATGGCCGTTTACCTTAACGTTCATTTTGGACCGAGCTAGCTGGTGGGGTCACGTTTGGTCCAGCGTCACAGAGGCCAGCGTAGGGGTCGGTGTGTCGCTGCGAGTATCAGATGGGGGGGGGTTGGCGATCTGCTGCGTCCCGGCTGGTGTCCAAGATGGCGGCATCCATGATTCCCCTGTGGCTGGAGTCGTCCAAGATGGCTGCTGCTGTGGTGGTTCGCACATGGCTGGGGAGGCCCAAGATGGCGACCCGCACGGCCCACATGCAGCGCTGTTGGGTGCCCAAGATGGTGGCTCGCACGGCCCACACACGGCGCTGCTGGCGTTCGGGGTGGCTTTGGCCTTGCAGACACTGGCGTAGTGTCCCTTTTTCCTGCAGCCCGAGCAGGTCGCATTCTTCGCCGGGCAGCGCTCTCTGGGGTGTTTGGCCTGGCCACAGAAGTAGCATTTCTGGCCTTGGGATACTGCTGTCTGGCCTTGGGACACTGCTGCGGTAGTTGGGCCATTGTTGGGCTGTGGCTGGGGTGGCACGGTGCTATGGGGCTGTCCTGCCGTGTCCCAGGTTGTCGTTCCCCGCGGCATCCACGGTGCAGAGGAGTAGGCATCCATGCCCCGGAAGGCTGCGTCCAGCGCTAGTGCGATGTCGGAGGCTTTGTCGAGGGTGAGGTCACTCTGCTCCAGCAGTCGCTGTCGGGTGTAGTTGGACCTGTGGCCTGCTACGAAGGCATCCTGGATCAGTTCCTCCGTGTACTTAGTGGGCGTTACCGCCTTACACCCACAGGCCCGGCCAAGCACGGACAGTGCTTGGAGGTATTCCTCAGTCGATTCCCCAGGTTGTTGCTTGCGACTCCCCAGAAGGTGCCTAGCGTATACTTCGTTCACAGGGCACGTGTGCTGGGTCTTGAGGAGCTGGAGGGCGGCTGTGTACGAGGTCGCATCCCGGATGACTGAGTACACTCGGTGGTTCACCTTGGAGAACAGGACAGACAGTTTGTCCGCATCCGTTTCGGCTGCAGTGGAGGCAGTCAGGAATGTCTCGAAGCACGTGAGCCAGTGAGCAAACTTGCTGGAAGCGTCCGCTTCCCGACTGTCCAGGTCCAGGCATGCTGGTGTGAGGATCATCTCCATTATAAAAAATGTAGTTAATAAAATTGATGCGCCATCAATTACTCAAAAGACTGAGTTTGAGCGAGTAACAGTCAGGCTTTTATTAACTAAAGAATGAAGGTCTTGTCTCGAGTGGTCGACCCGTCCAGAATACTAAGGGACTGGGAGGTAGTCACTTATATAACTGGAATAGTGGGAGGAGTCAGCCGAGGCATGTCCAGACCTGTACCTAGTGGAATACACATACAGACAAAGACAGGTTATAACAGTGGTTTACCACACCACACTCTGCCAGTTTCCTGTCCCACGGGTTCCCACACTCTGCCAGATCCCAGTCCCACGGGTTCACGCACTCTGCCAGATCCCAGTCCCACGGGTTCCCACACTCTGCCAGTTTCCATTCCCATGCATTCACACACTCTGCCAGCTTCCTGTCCCACGGCTTCCCACACTCTGCCAAATCCCAGTTCCACGGTTCCTCGCACTCTGCCAGATACCAATCCCACCGGTTCCCACACGCTGCCAGACCACAATCCCACGGTTTCCACACTCTGCCAGATCCCAGTCACATGGTTTCCCACCGTCTGCCAGATCCCAGTCCCACGGGTTCCCACTCTCTGCCAGATCCCAGTCCCACGGGTTCCCACACTCTGCCAATTTCCAATCCCATGAATTCCCTCATTCTGCCAGTTTCCAGTCCCACGGGTTCCCACTCTCTGCCAGATCCCAGTCCCACGGGTTCCCACACTCTGCCAATTTCCAATCCCATGAATTCCCACACTCTGCCAGTTTCCAGTCCTACGGGTTCCCTAAATCTCCCAGTTTCCTCTCCTACGGTTTCCCTCACTCGGCCAGATCCCAGTCACACGGATTCCCGCACTCTGTCACTTCCCAGTCCCACGGTTCCCCGCACTCTGCCAGTTTCCAATTCCATGGGTTCCCACACTCTGCCAGATACCAGTCCCACGGGTTCCCACAATCTCCCAGTATCCAGTCCCACTAGTTCCCACACTCTGCCAGTTTCCAGTGCCATGGTTGCCCTCACTCTGCCAGTTTCCAGTCCCACGGTTTCCCACACTCTGCCAGTTTTCCATTCCATCTGCCAGATTCCAGTCCCAGGGATTCCCACACTCTGCCAGTTGCCAATCTCAAGTGTCCCCACACTCTGCCAGTTTCCAGTCCCACGGGTTCCCACACACTGCCAGTTTTGCATCCCATCCGCCAGATCCCAGTCACACGGGTTCCCACCCTCTGCCAGATTCCAGTCCCACGGGTTCCCACAATCTCCCAGTTTCCAGTCCCAATGGTTCCCACACTCTGCCAGTTACCAGTGCCATGGTTGCCCTCCCTCTGCCAGTTTCCAGTTCCACGGGATCCCACACTCTGCAATATCCAATCCCACGGATTCGCACACTCTGCTAGATCCCAGTCCCACAGGTTCCCACACTCTGCCAGTTTCAAGTCCCACGGGTTCCCTCATTATGCCAGTTTCCAGTCCCACGTGTTCCCACACTCTGCCAGTTTCCTGTCCCACGGCTTCCCACACTCTGCCAAATCCCAGTTCCACGGTTCCTCGCACTCTGCCAGATCCCAATCCCACGGGTTCCCACACTCTGCCAGACCGCAATCCCACGGTTTTCCACACTCTGCAAGATCCCAGTCACATGGTTTCCCACCGTCTGCCAGATCACAGTCCCACGGGTTCCCACACTCTGCCAGTTTCCAGTCCCACGGGTTCCCACACTCTGAAAGTTTCCAGCCCCAAGAGTTCCCACATTCTGCCAGTTTCCAGTCCCAAGACTTCCCACACTCTGCCAAATCCCAGTCCCTCGGGTTCCCCCACTCTGCCAGTTTCCAGTCCCACGGGTTCCCTCATTCTGCCAGTTTCCAGTCCCACGGGTTCCCACTCTCTGCCTGATCCCAGTCCCACGGGTTCCCACACTCTGCCAGTTTCCATTCCCATGAATTCCCACACTCTGCCAGTTTCCAGTCCTACGGTTTCCCTAAATCTCCCAGTTTTCTGTCCTACGGCTTCCCTCACTCGGCCAGATCCCAATCCCACGGGTTCCCACCGTCTGCCAGATTACAGTCCCACGGGTTCCCACACTCTGCCTGTTTCCAGTCCCATGGGTTCCAACCCACTGCCAGTTTCCAGTTCCACGGGTTCCCACACTCTGCCAGTTTCCATTCCCATGCATTCGCACACTCTGCCAAATCCCTGTTCCACGGTTCCTCACACTCTGCCAGATCCCAATCCCACGGGTTCCCACACGCTGCCAGACCACAATCCCACGGTTTTCCACACCCTGCCAGATCCCAGTCACATGGTTTCCCACCGTCTGACAGATCACAGTCCCACGGCTTCCCACACTCTGCCAGCTTCCTGTCCCACGGGTTCCCACACTCTGCCAGATCCCAGTCCCACGTGTTCCCAAACTCTGCCAGTTTCCATTCCAATGAATTCGCACACTCTGCCAGTTTCCAGTCCCACGGGTTCCCACACTCTGCCAATTTCCTGTCCCACGGGTTCCCACACTCTGCCAGATCCCAGTCCCACGGGTTCCCACACTCTGCCAGTTTCCATTCCCATGAATTCGCAAACTCTGCCAGTTTCCTGTCCCACGGTTTTCCACACTCTGCCAGATCCCATTCACATGGTTTCCCACCATCTACCAGATCACAGTCCCACGGGTTCCCAAACTCTGCCAGTTTCCAGTCCCACGGGTTCCCACACTCAGCCAGAACCCAGTCCCTCAGGTTCCCACACTCTGCCGGTTTCCAGTCCCACGGGTTCCCACCGTCTGCCAGATCCCAGTCCCACGGGTTCCCACTCTCTGCCAGATCCCAGTCCCACGGGTTCCCACACTCTGCCAATTTCCAATCCCATGAATTCCCACACTCTGCCAGTTTCCAGTCCTACGGGTTCCCTAATTCTCCCAGTTTCCTGTCCTACAGTTTCCCTCACTCGGCCAGATCCCAGTCACACGGATTCCCGCACTCTGCCACTTCCCAGTCCCACGGTTCCCCGCACTCTGCCAGTTTCCAATCCCATGGGTTCCCACCCTCTGCCAGATTCCAGTCCCACGGGTTCCCACAATCTCCCAAGATCCAGTCCCACTAGTTGTCACACTCTGCCAGTTTCCAGTGCCATGGTTGCCCTCACTCTGCCAGTTTCCAGTCCCACGGTTTCCCACACTCTGCCAGTTTTCCATTCCATCTGCCAGATTCCAGTCCCAGGGATTCCCACACTCTGCCAGTTTCCAATCTCAAGTGTTCCCACACTCTGCCAGTTTCCAATCCCACGGGTTCCCACACTCTGCCAGTTTTGCATCCCATCTGCCACATCCCAGTCACACGGGTTCCCACCCTCTGCCAGATTCCAGTCCCACGGGTTCCCACAATCTGCCAGTTTCCAGTCCCACTGGTTCCCACACTCTGCCAGTTACCAGTGCCATGGTTGCCCTCACTCTGCCAGTTTCCAGTTCCACGGGATCCCACACTCTGCAAGTATCCAATCCCACGGATTCGCACACTCTGCTAGATCCCAGTCCCTCGGGTTCCCCCACTCTGCCAGTTTCATGTCCCACGGGTTCCCTCATTATGCCAGTTTCCAGTCCCACGTGTTCCCACACTCTGCCAGTTTCCTGTCCCACGGCTTCCCACACTCTGCCAAATCCCAGTTCCATGGTTCCTCGCACTCTTCCAGATCCCAATCTCACGGGTTCCCACACTCTGCCAGACTGCAATCCCACGGTTTTCCACACTCTGCAAGATCCCAATCTCACGGGTTCCCACACTCTGCCAGACTGCAATCCCACGGTTTTCCACACTCTGCCAGATCACAGTCCCACCGGTTCCCACACTCTGCCAGTTTCCAGTCCCACGGGTTCCCACACTCTGCCAGTTTCCAGTCCCACGGGTTCCCACATTCTGCCAGATTCCAGTCCCATGGGTTGACACTCTCTGCCAGATCCCAGTCCCACGGGTTCCCACTCTCTGACAGTTTCCAGTCCCACGGGTTCCCTCATTCTGCCAGATCCCAGTCCCACGGGTTCCCACACTCTGCCAGTTTCCAGTCCCACGGGTTCCCTCATTCTGCCAGATTCCAGTCCCACGGGTTCACACTCTCTGCCAGATCCCAGTCCCACGGGTTCCCACACTCTGCCAGTTTCCATTCCCATGAATTCCCACTCTGACAGTTTCCAGTCCTACGGGTTCCCTAAATCTCCCAGTTTTCTGTCCTACGGTTTCCCTCACTCGGCCAGATCCCAATCCCATGGGTTCCCACCATCTGCCAGTTTCCAGTCCCACGGGTTCCAACCCACTGCCAGTTTCCAGTCCCACGGGTTTCAACCCACTGCCGGTTTCCAGCTCCACGTGTTCCCACACTCTGCCAGTTTCCTGTCCCACGGGTTCCCACACTCTGCCAGATCCCAGTCCCACGGGTTCCCAAACTCTGCCAGTTTCCTGTCCCACGGCTGCCCACACTCTGCCAAATCCCAGTTCCACGGTTCCTCGCACTCTGCCGGATCCCAATCCCACGGGTTCCCACACACTGCCAGACCACAATCCCACGGTTTTCCACACTCTGCCAGATCCCAGTAACATGGTTTCCCACCATCTGCCAGATCGCAGTCCCACGGGTTCCCACCATCTGCCAGATCGCATTTCCACAGATCCCACACTCTGCCAGTTTCCAGTCCCACGGGTTCCCTCATTCTGCCAGTTTCCTGTCCTATGGTTTCCCTCACTCGGCCAGATCCCAGTCACACGGATTCCCACAATCTGCCAGACCACAGTCCCACGGTTTTCCACACTCTGCCACATCCCAGTTCCAATGGTCCTCGCACTCTGCCAGATCCCAATCCCACGGGTTCCCACCGTCTGCCAGATCACAGTCCAACGGGTTCCCACACCCTGCCAGATTCCAGTCCCACGGGTTCCCAAAATCTCCCAATATCCAGTCCCACTAGTTCCCACATTCTGCCAGTTTCCAGTGCCATGGTTGCCCACACTCTGCCAGTTTTCCATTCCATCTGCCAGATTCCAGTCCCAGGGATTCCCACACTCTGCCAGTTTCCAATCTCAAGTGTTCCCACACTCTGCCAGTTTCCAGTCCCACGGGTTCCCACACTCTGCCAGTTTTGCATCCCATCTGCCACATCCCAGTCACACGGGTTCCCACCCTCTGCCAGATTCCAGTCCCACGGGTTCCCACAATCTGCCAGTTTCCAGTCCCACTGGTTCCCACACTCTGCCAGTTACCAGTGCCATGGTTGCCCTCACTCTGCCAGTTTCCAGTTCCACGGGATCCCACACTCTGCAAGTATCCAATCCCACGGATTCGCACACTCTGCTAGATCCCAGTCCCTCGGGTTCCCCCACTCTGCCAGTTTCATGTCCCACGGGTTCCCTCATTATGCCAGTTTCCAGTCCCACGTGTTCCCACACTCTGCCAGTTTCCTGTCCCACGGTTTCCCACACTCTGCCAAATCCCAGTTCCACGGTTCCTCGCACTCTTCCAGATCCCAATCTCACGGGTTCCCACACTCTGCCAGACTGCAATCCCACGGTTTTCCACACTCTGCAAGATCCCAATCTCACGGGTTCCCACACTCTGCCAGACTGCAATCCCACAGTTTTCCACACTCTGCCAGATCACAGTCCCACCGGTTCCCACACTCTGCCAGTTTCCAGTCCCACGGGTTCCCACACTCTGCCAGTTTCCATTCCCATGAATTCCCACTCTGCCAGTTTCCAGTCCTACGGGTTCCCTAAATCTCCCAGTTTTCTGTCCTACGGTTTCCCTCACTCGGCCAGATCCCAATCCCATGGGTTCCCACCCACTGCCAGTTTCCAGTCCCACGGGTTCCAACCCACTGCCGGTTTCCAGTTCCACGTGTTCCCACACTCTGCCAGTTTCCTGTCCCACGGGTCCCACACTCTGCCAGATCCCAGTCCCACGAGTTCCCAAACTCTGCCAGTTTCCTGTCCCACGGCTGCCCACACTCTGCCAAATCCCAGTTCCACGGTTCCTCGCACTCTGCCAGATCCCAATCCCACGGGTTCCCACACTCTGCCAGATCACAGTCCAACGGGTTCCCACACTCTGCCAGTTTCCAGTCCCACGGATTCCAACCCTCTGCCAGTTTCCTGTCCCACGGGTTCCCACACTCTGCCAGGTCCCAGTCCCACGTGTTCCCACACTCTGCCAGATCACAGTCCAACGGGTTCCCACACTCTGCCAGTTTCCAGTCCCACGGATTCCAACCCTCTGCCAGTTTCCAGTCCCACGGGTTCCCACACTCTGGCAGTTTCCTGCCCCACGGGTTCCCACACTCTGCCAGGTCCCAGTCCCACGTGTTCCCACACTCTGCCAGTTTCCCATTCCACGGGTTCCCACACTCTGCCAGTTTCCCAGTCCCACGTGTTCCCACACTCTGCCAGTTTCCATTCCCATGAATTCGCACACTCTGCCAGTTTCCAGTCACACGGGTTCCCACACTCTGCCAGTTTCCTGTCCCATGGCTTCGCACACTCTGCCAAATCCCAGTTCCACGGTTCCTCGCACTCTGCCAGATCCCAATCACACGGGTTCCCACACTCTATCCAGACCACAATCCCACGGTTTTCCACACTCTGCCACATCCCAGTTACAAGGGTCCCCACACTCTGGCAGATTCCAGTCCAACGGGTTGCCGCAATCTGCCAGATCCTAGTCCCACAGGTTCCCACACTCTGCCAGTTTCAAGTCCCACGGGTTCCCTCATTATGCCAGTTTCCAGTCCCACGTGTTCCCACACTCTGCCAGTTTCCTGTCCCACGGCTTCCCACACTCTGCCAAATCCCAGTTCCACGGTTCCTCGCACTCTGCCAGATCCCAATCCCACGGGTTCCCACACTCTGCCAGACCGCAATCCCACGGTTTTCCACACTCTGCAAGATCCCAGTCACATGGTTTCCCACCGTCTGCCAGATCACAGTCCCACGGGTTCCCACACTCTGCCAGTTTCCAGTCCCACGGGTTCCCACACTCTGCCAAATCCCAGTCCCTCGTGTTCCCCCACTCTGCCAGTTTCCAGTCCTACGGGTTCCCTCATTCTGCCAGTTTCCAGTCCCATGGGTTCCCACTCTCTGCCTGATCCCAGTCCCACGGGTTCCCACACTCTGCCAGTTTCCATTCCCATGAATTCCCACACTCTGCCAGTTTCCAGCCCTACGGGTTCCCTAAATCTCCCAGTTTTCTGTCCTACGGTTTCCCTCACTCGGCCAGATCCCAATCCCACGGGTTCCCACCGTCTGCCAGATTACAGTCCCACGGGTTCCCACACTCTGCCAGTTTCCAGTCCCACGGGTCCTCGCACTCTGCCAGATCCCAATCCCACGGGTTCCCACACTCTGCCAGTTTCCAGTCCTACGGGTTCCCTAATTCTCCCAGTTTCCTGTCCTACGGTTTCCCTCACTCGGCCAGATCCCAGTTACATGGATTCCCACACTCTGCCAGTTTCCAGTCCCACGGGTTCCAACCCTCTGCCAGTTTCCAGTTCCACGGGTTCCCACAATCTGCCAGTTTCCAGTCCCACGGGTTCCCACACTCTGCCAGTTTCCAGTTCCACGGGTTCCCACACTCTGCCAGATCCCAGTCCCACGGGTTCCCACACTCTGCCAGTTTCCTGTCCCATGGCTTCCCACACTCTGCCAAATCCCAGTTCCACGGTTCCTCGCACTCTGCCGGATCCCAATCACACGGGTTCCCACACTCTGCCAGACCACAATCCCACGGTTTTCCACGCTCTGCCACATCCCACTTACAAGGGTCCCCACACTCTGCCAGATTCCAGTCCAACGGGTTGCCGCAATCTGCCAGATCCCAGTCTCATGGGTTGCCACACTCTGACAGTTTCCAGTCCCACGGGTTCCCACACTCTGACAGTTTCCAATCCCACGGGTTCCCACACTCTGCCAGTTTCCAGTCCCACGGGTTCCCACACTCTGCCAGTTTCCAGTCCCTCAGGTTCCCACACTCTGCCAGTTTCCAGTCCCACGGGTTCCCACACTCTGCCAGTTTCCAGTCCCTCAGGTTCCCACACTCTGCCAGTTTCCAGTCCCACGGGTTCCCTCATTCTGCCACATTCCAGTCCCATGGGTTCTCAGTCTCTGCCAGATCCCAGTCCCACGGGTTCCCACACTCTGCCAGTTTCCATTCCCATGAATTCCCACTCTGCCAATTTCCAGTCCTACAGGTTCCCTAAATCTCCCTGTTTTCTGTCCTACGGTTTCCCTCACTCGGCCAGATCCCAATCCCATGGGTTCCCACCGTCTGCCAGTTTCCAGTCCCACGGGTTCCAACCCACTGCCAGTTTCCAGTCCCACGGGTTCCAACCCACTGCCGGTTTCCAGTTCCACGTGCTCCCACACTCTGCCAGTTTCCTGTCCCACGGGTTCCCTCATTATGCCAGATCCCAGTCCCAAGGGTTCCCAAACTCTGCCAGTTTCCTGTCCCACGGCTGCCCACACTCTGCCAAATCCCAGTTCCACAGTTCCTCGCACTCTACCAGATCCCAATCCCACGGGTTCCCACACTCTGCCAGACCACAATCCCACGGTTATCCACACTCTGCCAGATCCCAGTAACATGGTTTCCCACCATCTGCCAGATCCCATTTCCACAGATCCCACACTCTGCCAGTTTCCAGTCCCACGGGTTCCCTCATTCTGCCAGTTTCCTGTCCTATGGTTTCCCTCACTCGGCCAGATCCCAGTCACACGGATTCCCACAATCTGCCAGACCACATTCCCACGGTTTTCCACACTCTGCCACATCCCAGTTCCACGGGTCCTCGCACTCTGCCAGATCCCAATCCCACGGGTTCCCACAATCTGCCAGGTCCCAGTCCCACGGGTTCCCACACTCTGCCAGTTTCCCATTCCACGGGTTCCCACACTCTGCCAGTTTCCCAGTCCCACGTGTTCCCACACTCTGCCAGTTTCCATTCCCATGAATTCGCACACTCTGCCAGTTTCCAGTCCCATGGGTTCCCACACTCTGCCAGTTTCCTGTCCCATGGCTTCCCACACTCTGCCAGTTTCCTGTCCCATGGCTTCCCACACTCTGCCAAATCCCAGTTCCACGGTTCCTCGCACTCTGCCAGATCCCAATCACACGGGTTCCCACACTCTATCCAGACCACAATCCCACGGTTTTCCACACTCTGCCACATCCCAGTTACAAGGGTCCCCACACTCTGCCAGATTCCAGTCCAACGGGTTGCCGCAATCTGCCAGATCCCAGTCCCACAGGTTCCCACACTCTGCCAGTTTTCCAGTACCATGGGTTCCCACACTCTGCCAGTTTCCAGTCCCACGGGTTCTGGCACTCTGCCAGATCCCAGTCACACGGATTCCCACACTCTGCCAGTTTCCAGTCCCACGGACTTACAGGCTCTGCCAGTTTCCAGTCCCATGGGTTCCCACCCTCTACCAGATTCCAGTTCCACGGGTTCCCACAATCTCCCAGTATCCAGTCCCACTAGTTCCCACACTCTGCCAGTTTCCAGTCCTACAAGTTACCACACTCTGCCAGTTTCCAGTCACACGGTTTCCCACACTCTGCCAGTTTTCCATTCCATCTGCCAGATTCCAGTCCCAGGGATTCCAACACTCTGCCAGTTTCCAATCTCAAGTGTTCCCACAATCTGCCAGTTTCCAGTCCCACGGGTTCCCACACTCTGCCAGTTTTGCATCCCATCTGCCAGTTTCCAGTCCCACTGGTTCCCACACTCTGCCAGTTACCAGTGCCATGGTTGCCCTCACTCTGCCAGTTTCCAGTTCCACGGGATCCCACACTCTGCAAGTATCCAACCCCACGGATTCGCACACTCTGCTAGATCCCAGTCCCTCGGGCTCCCCCACTCTGCCAGTTTCAAGTCCCACAGGTTCCCTCATTATGCCAGTTTCCTGTCCCACGGGTTCCCACACTCTGCCAGATCCCTATCCCACGGGTTCCCACACTCTGCCAGTTTCCATTCCCATGAATTCGCACACTCTGCCAGTTTCCTATCCCACGGCTTCCCACACTCTGCCAAATCCCAGTTCTACGGTTCCTCTCACTCTGCCAGATCCCAATCCCACGGGTTCCCACACTCTGCCAGACCGCAATCCCACGGTTTTCCACACTCTGCCAGATACCAGTCACATGGTTTCCCAGCGTCTGCCAGATCACAGTCCCACGGGTTCCCCCACTCTGCCAGATCCCAATCCCACGGGTTCCCACCGTCTGCCAGATCACAGTCCCACGTGTTCCCACACTCTGGCAGTTTCCTGTCCCACGGGTTCCCACACTCTGCCAGGTCCCAGTCCCACGTGTTCCCACACACTGCCAGTTTCCCATTCCACGGGTTCCCACACTCTGCCAGTTTCCCAGTCCCACGTGTTCCCACACTCTGCCAGTTTCCATTCCCATGAATTCGCACACTCTGCCAGTTTCCAGTCCCACGCGTTCCCACACTCTGCCAGTTTCCTGTCCCATGGCTTCCCACACTCTGCCAAATCCCAGTTCCACGGTTCCTCGCACTCTGCCAGATCCCAATCACACGGGTTCCCACACTCTATCCAGACCACAATCCCACGGTTTTCCACACTCTGCCACATCCCAGTTACAAGGGTCCCCACACTCTGCCAGATTCCAGTCCAACGGGTTGCCGCAATCTGCCAGATCCCAGTCCCACAGGTTCCCACACTCTGCCAGTTTCAAGTCCCACGGGTTCCCTCATTATGCCAGTTTCCAGTCCCACGTGTTCCCACACTCTGCCAGTTTCCTGTCCCACGGCTTCCCACACTCTGCCAAATCCCAGTTCCACGGTTCCTCGCACTCTGCCAGATCCCAATCCCACGGGTTCCCACACTCTGCCAGACCGCAATCCCATGGTTTTCCACACTCTGCAAGATCCCAGTCACATGGTTTCCCACCGTCTGCCAGATCACAGTCCCACGGGTTCCCACACTCTGCCAGTTTCCAGTCCCACGGGTTCCCACACTCTGAAAGTTTCCAGCCCCACGAGTTCCCACATTCTGCCAGTTTCCTGTCCCAAGATTTCCCACACTCTGCCAAATCCCAGTCCCTCGGGTTCCCCCACTCTGCCAGTTTCCAGTCCCACGGGTTCCCTCATTCTGCCAGTTTCCAGTCCCATGGGTTCCCACTCTCTGCCTGATCCCAGTCCCACGGGTTCCCACACTCTGCCAGTTTTCATTCCCATGAATTCCCACACTCTGCCAGTTTCCAGCCCTACGGGTTCCCTAAATCTCCCAGTTTTCTGTCCTACGGTTTCCCTCACTCGGCCAGATCCCAATCCCACGGGTTCCCACCGTCTGCCAGATTACAGTCCCACGGGTTCCCACACTCTGCCAGTTTCCAGTCCCACGGGTCCTCGCACTCTGCCAGATCGCAATCCCACGGGTTCCCACACTCTGCCAGTTTCCAGTCCTACGGGTTCCCTAATTCTCCCAGTTTCCTGTCCTATGGTTTCCCTCACTCGGCCAGATCCCAGTTACATGGATTCCCACACTCTGCCAGTTTCCAGTCCCACGGGTTCCAACCCTCTGCCAGTTTCCAGTTCCACAGGTTCCCACAATCTGCCAGTTTCCAGTCCCACGGGTTCCCACACTCTGCCAGTTTCCAGTTCCACGGGTTCCCACACTCTGCCAGATCCCTGTCCCATGGCTTCCCACACTCTGCCAAATCCCAGTTCCACGGTTCCTCGCACTCTGCCGGATCCCAATCACACGGGTTCCCACACTCTGCCAGACCACAATCCCACGGTTTTCCACGCTCTGCCACATCCCAGTTACAAGGGTCCCCACACTCTGCCAGATTCCAGTCCAACGGGTTGCCGCAATCTGCCAGATCCCAGTCTCATGGGTTGCCACACTCTGACAGTTTCCAGTCCCACGGGTTCCCACACTCCGACAGTTTCCAATCCCACGGGTTCCCACACTCTGCCAGTTTCCAGTCCCACGGGTTCCCACACTCTGCCAGTTTCCAGTCCCTCAGGTTCCCACACTCTGCCAGTTTCCAGTCCCACGGGTTCCCACACTCTGCCAGTTTCCAGTCCCTCAGGTTCCCACACTCTGCCAGTTTCCAGTCCCACGGGTTCCCTCATTCTGCCACATTCCAGTCCCACGGGTTCTCAGTCTCTGCCAGATCCCAATCCCATGGGTTCCCACCGTCTGCCAGTTTCCAGTCCCACGGGTTCCAACCCACTGCCAGTTTCCAGTCCCACGGGTTCCAACCCACTGCCGGTTTCCAGTTCCACGTGCTCCCACACTCTGCCAGTTTCCTGTCCCACGGGTTCCCTCATTATGCCAGATCCCAGTCCCACGGGTTCCCAAACTCTGCCAGTGTCCTGTCCCACGGCTGCCCACACTCTGCCAAATCCCAGTTCCACAGTTCCTCGCACTCTGCCAGATCCCAATCCCACGGGTTCCCACACTCTGCCAGACCACAATCCCACGATTATCCACACTCTGCCAGATCCCAGTAACATGGTTTCCCACCATCTGCCAGATCCCATTTCCACAGATCCCACACTCTGCCAGTTTCCAGTCCCACGGGTTCCCTCATTCTGCCAGTTTCCTGTCCTATGGTTTCCCTCACTCGGCCAGATCCCAGTCACACGGATTCCCACAATCTGCCAGACCACAGTCCCACGGGTTTCCACACTCTGCCACATCCCAGTTCCACGGGTCCTCGCACTCTGCCAGATCCCAATCCCACGGGTTCCCACAATCTGCCAGTTTCCAGTCCCACGGGTTCCCACACTCTGGCAGTTTCCTGTCCCACGGGTTCCCACACTCTGCCAGTTTCCCAGTCCCACGTGTTCCCACACTCTGCCAGTTTCCATTCCCATGAATTCGCACACTCTGCCAGTTTCCAGTCCCACGGGTTCCCACACTCTGCCAGTTTCCTGTCCCATGGCTTCCCACACTCTGCCAAATCCCAGTTCCACGGTTCCTCGCACTCTGCCAGATCCCAATCACACGGTTTCCCACACTCTATCCAGACCACAATCCCACGGTTTTCCACACTCTGCCACATCCCAGTTACAAGGGTCCCCACACTCTGCCAGATTCCAGTCCAACGGGTTGCCGCAATCTGCCAGATCCCAGTCCCACAGGTTCCCACACTCTGCCAGTTTTCCAGTACCATGGGTTCCCACACTCTGCCAGTTTCCAGTCCCACGGGTTCTGGCACTCTGCCAGATCCCAGTCACACGGATTCCCACACTCTGCCAGTTTCCAGTCCCACGGACTTACAGGCTCTGCCAGTTTCCAGTCCCATGGGTTCCCACACTCTGCCACTTCCCAGTCCCACGGTTCCCCGCACTCTGCCAGTTTCCAATCCCATGGGTTCCCACCCTCTACCAGATTCCAGTTCCACGGGTTCCCACAATCTCCCAGTATCCAGTCCCACTAGTTCCCACACTCTGCCAGTTTCCAGTCCTACAAGATCCCACACTCTGCCAGATTCCAGTCCCAGGGATTCCCACACTCTGCCAGTTTCCAATCTCAAGTGTTCCCACACTCTGCCAGTTTTGCATCCCATCTGCCAGATCCCAGTCACATGGGTTCCCACTCATTGCCAGTTTCCAGTCCCACTGGTTCCCACACTCTGCCAGTTACCAGTGCCATGGTTGCCCTCACTCTGCCAGTTTCCAGTTCCACGGGATCCCACACTCTGCAAGTATCCAACCCCACGGATTCGCACACTCTGCTAGATCCCAGTCCCTCGGGTTCCCCCACTCTGCCAGTTTCAAGTCCCACAGGTTCCCTCATTATGCCAGTTTCCTGTCCCACGGGTTCCCACACTCTGCCAGATCCCAGTCCCACGGGTTCCCACACTCTGCCAATTTCCATTCCCATGAATTCGCACACTCTGCCAGTTTCCTATCCCATGGCTTCCCACACTCTGCCAAATCCCAGTTCCACGGTTCCTCTCACTCTGCCAGATCCCAATCACACGGGTTCCCACACTCTGCCAGACCGCAATCCCACGGTTTTCCACACTCTGCCAGATACCAGTCACATGGTTTCCCACCGTCTGCCAGATCACAGCCCCACGGGTTCCCCCACTCTGCCAGATCCCAATCCCACGGGTTCCCACCGTCTGCCAGATCACAGTCCCACGTGTTCCCACACTCTGCCAGATCCCTGTCCCTCGGGTTCCCCCACAATGCCAGTTTCCAGTTCCACGTTTTCCCACACTCTTCCAGTTCCCAGTTCCACGGGTTCCCACATTCTGCCAGTTTCCCGGTCCCACG
Organism: Somniosus microcephalus; assembly: GCF_052327205.1. Lineage (NCBI taxonomy): Eukaryota > Metazoa > Chordata > Chondrichthyes > Squaliformes > Somniosidae > Somniosus > Somniosus microcephalus. The sequence continues at coordinate 47,646,731 of NW_028225183.1, forward strand.
TGTTCCCACAGTCTGCCAGTTTCCAGCCCCGGTGCACCAGTGGTGGAGTGTGTGAATGTTCAAGATGGTGGATTGGTTTCCAATCAAGGGGGCTGCTTTGAGCTGGTTTGGATCGAGCTGATTTTGTTTGAGTTGCTGTATTGGTATAATGTTGTACATTATTTAGTGGATTCCAGTCGTTTGAGGTGTGTTAGTAGGTCATGGTGTTGTATTAGTTTGAGTGCTTTATGAATTTGAGGTTCTTTATTAGTTTGAGTGGCTGTTACATTTGAAGTTCTCTATTAGTCTGCGGGCTGTAATTACTTTGAGGTGCTGCATTAGTTTGAGTTGTCCTTTATGTTTTAGGTGCTCTATTAGTTTGAGGTGCTGTATTAATTTGAGGTGCTCTATTAGTTTGAGGGACTATATTAGTTTGAGGTGCTGTATTAATTTGAGGTTCTCTATAGTTTGAGGGGCTGTATTAATTTGAGGTTCTCTATAGTTTGAGGGGCTGTATTGGTTTACGGTACTGTAATAAATTGAGGTTCTCTATTAGCTTGATGTGCTGCACTAGTTCCAGTTGAAAAAAGAGTTTGACGGTCTCTGTGATGTTCAGGAGCTGTAGTAGTTGAAGGGCGAGAATAGTTTGAACGTATGAGTTGGAGATTAAGTATCAATATGAGGTGTTGTATTTGTTTGAGTGACTATGAGTTGGAAATGATGTATCAGTTTGCAGTTCGGTATTACATTGAGGTGATGCATTAGATTGGTCACTTTCATGCAGTAGTTTCATTAGTTTGAGGGCATCTATTCGTTTGAAGAACACATTAATCATTTAAACTGAATGGCGACAGTTAAAGGGGACAGCCCAGCGAACAGTAGAACAGCCCTGAGGATTTGTTGTGGACTGATAGACAATTTCAATGAGCTCAGCCAAATTGTTGTGTATAGGTCTGTTCCCATGGACCACGTTGTTAGTGTTTAGTTGGAGAGTTTTTGGTCATGTCGTGTTTAGTTGCTCAGTTTCTGAGTATTTGGTCAAACTGTGGTCAGTTGATCAGTTTCTGGTTGCTCGATCAGATTTTGTTCTGTTGTTCAATTTTTTGAGCTCGGTCATGATTTGGTCAGTTGGTCGCTTTCTGATTGCTCAGTCAAGTTCTGGTCAATTGGTCAGTTCCAGCCTACGCATTCAGGAAGTGGTCATTTGTTGAGGTACTTGGTGCTCTGTTCAGTTGTGGCCAGTTGGTCATTTCATTAAGCTCGGTAAGGCTATGTCAATTTTCAGTTTATGAGTGTGCGGTCAGTTACTGTTAATTTGGTCAGATTTGGGGTGCTCGGTCAGGTTGTGGTCAATTGTTCAGTTTCTTGGTGCTTGCTTAGATTCTGGTCAGTTTCTGAAACTTCTGTCAGATTGTGGCCAGTTGGTCAGTTTCTGAGTAATTTGTCAAGTTGCCAGTTGGTCAGTTTCTGGTTTCTCAATCAGAATTTGGTCAGTTGGTCAGTTTCTGGGTACTTGTTAAGGTAGTGGTCAGTCGGCCAATTATTTTGATCTCAGTTAGATTAACTCAGTTAGCCAGTTTCTGGGTGCTCAAATTCTTTGATGTCAAATGGCCAGTATTATTAATTTTTTTATTCACGGATTGTGGGCGTCGCTGGTAAAACGAGCATTGATTGTCCATTGCTAATGGAACTTGAGAATGTGTTGTTGAGTACCTTTCTTGAACAGCTGCAGGCCGCATGGTGAAAGTGTTCCCATAATGCTGTTAGGTAGTTGGAACCAAGACTTTGAACCAGCGAGGATGAAAGAACATCGATATAGTTTCAAGTCAGGATGGTGCATGATGTGATGGGGAACCTGGAGGTTCCCATGCACCTGCTGCTCTTATCCATCCAGGTGGTAGAGGTAGTGAGCTTGGGAGGTGCTGTCGAAGAAGCCTTGGCGAGTTACAGCAGTGAATCTTGCAGATGGTACACATTGCAGACACGGTGCAATGGTGGTGGAGAAAGTGAATGTTTAAGGTAGTGGATTGGATGCCGATAATTCGGGCTACTTTGCACTTGATGCTTTCGACCTGTTTTGGTTTGAGATGCTATATTGGTTTAATGTGCTGCATTATTTTGAGTTGTCGTACGGCTTTGACTTGCTGTTTGAGTTTGAGGTGCTGTATTAGTTTGAGGGCGTGCGAGTTGGAGATGATGTATCGATTTGAATTTGAGGTGCTGTGCTACTTCGGGGTGTTGTATTAGATTGGTTATTTTTAGCATTTGTAATACTTGCAATAGTTTGTGTGTCTATATTTGTTGGAGGAGATTAATTATTTAGAGGACTGTCGACATAAATTACCTACTTTAGTTATTTAACTCAATGGACACAGTTAAAGAGGGCAGCCTCATTATATGGTGCAGCAGGGCAGCCCTGAAAGGACTATCGAACATTTGGAATTTACTTGCTGAATGGCCACAGCAGAGTGAAGGATATCACTGAAACAAGATGCGATCTAGAGATGGCCCGGATGATGTTTGAAACAACAACCCCATTGCTGGGAGAATACAGCTGGCAATTTCCATCAGTTAATTAATGTGATCAGAATTCTCCAGTCTTTGGGGCTTTCAATTTCAATCTCAGCACTAAATATATTCTGTCACGACAGGGACTGAACTCGGCTTGTGTCATTTGTTCGTTCAAATGTTAAAAATAACTATTTAGAACGATGTTGCAACCTCAGAGTCCCCGTGGATATCCCGCAGTGTATAAATTAAAGCTCTGGGAATGTATCGGCTCAGAGTATAATTCCGAGAGATTGCCTGCAGCACAAAGGGACACTTCGTTTCACACAGAAAATGCATCGACCAATTCAACTTGTCCAAAAAATATATTACACGATCCTTGCCGTCATTGGTGTTCCCGGTAAGTGACTATAACCATTAAAGTTATGTAAATCTGTGCGTGAGATTGTCTCTGATTTTGCTCTGTGACAGAAAATGTTACAAGCTGGTCCATTGGTCCCCGTTATACAGGCACCCGATCAGTGATCTCATTTCGATAATGTTCTGACTTACCTCTGCGGTTTTATTTCATTGCCTCATCTGAAAGTAAACCTCTGCTTCTAACTCACATGGTCGCTGAATTCACAAGTTATTGCTGTTTGTGGAATATCATGTATTGTTGCATCAGTCCTCACTGCGGCTGTTCTCTGAGAGATGGTATTACTGGGAGAATATGTCACTGTAGAATTTTTCTGATTGTGGGTCACTAACGGGAGTGGAACACCTGACTCCAGTGGCCATGTATTACTGGAAGTATCTGTCAGTGAGCAATTGTTCTCATTGTGTGTCACTAACCGGAGTGGAACAACTGACCCCGGTGGCCATGTATTACTGGAAGTATCAGTCGCTGTAGATCTGTACTGAATGTGGGTCACTAACCGGAATGGAACACCTGATGGCAGCGGCAATGTATTACTGGGAGTGTCTGTCACTGTAGAACTGTACTGAGTGTGGGTCACTAACCGGAGTGGAACACCAGACCCCAGTGGCCATGTATTACTGGGAGTATCTCTCACTGTAGAACTGAACTGAGTGTGGCTCACAATCCAGAGTGGAACATCTGATCCCAGTGGCCATGTATTACTGGGAGTACCTGTCACTGTAGAACTGTACAGAGTGTGGGTCACTGACCGGAGTGCAACACCTGACACCCGTGGCCATGTAATACTGGGAGTATCTCCCATTGTTGAAATATACTGAATGTGGTTCACTAACTGGAGGTTAACAGCTGACCGCAGTGGCCATGTATTACCGGGTGTATCTGGCACTGTAGTACTGTACTGGCTGTGGGTCACTAACAGGAGTGGAACACCTGACCCCAGTGGCCATGTATTACTGGGACTTTTGTCACTGTAGAGATGTACTGAGTGTGGGTCAATAACTGGAATTGAACACCTGACCGCAGTGGCCATGTACTACTGGGAGTATCTTTCACTGTAGAACTGTTCTGAGTGTGGGTCACTAAGCAGAGTGGAACATCTGACACCAGTGGTCATGTGTTATTGGGAGTGCCTGTCACTATAGAACTGTACTGAGTGTGGCACACTGACCAGAGTGGAAAACCTGACCCCAGTGGTCACATATTACTGGGAGTATCTGTCACTTGAGGACTGTCCTGAGGGTGTGTCACTAACCGGAGTGGAACACCTAAGCCCAGTGGCCATGTAATACTGGGAGTGTATATCACTGTAGAACTGTACTGAGTGTGGTAAACTAACCGGAGTGGAACACCTGACCCCAGTGGCCATGTATTACTGGGAGTGTCTGTCACTCTATAACTCTACTGAGTGTGGGTCACTAACCGGAGTGGAACACCTGAGCCCAGAGGCCATGTACTACTGGGAGTGTCTGTCACTGTAGAACTGTCCTGAGTGTGGGTCACTAACCGGAGTCGAAGTAAATGGATCTACTTTGAAATCATTGTTTCAGGTCACTGCTCTCGCCACTCCATGGCGCTGCTTTCGTGTGTTTTGAATTTAATCGATGGCAAAACGGGATTATTTTTGCTGCTGGTTGAAGAGGCTGGGAATACTTTTTTAAAGTGAAATGCGTTGATGATATACTGTTTCCTATTGAAATGCACCAGCAGAAATGAATGTTATCTATTCAAATCATTCAAATCATCTGCATAATGACGTATTTGTACTCAAAGTATAGTTACTTTAAAGACTTTAATTGTTTGAGTGCTGCTTAATCTCCTTCCCCAACAAGGTCCTAAGAATCTGTAGGTTATGTGTGCTGAATTTTAATATCTAGCTATTAGACAGGATGAATATTGGCATGCGGTTGTTAATTACTCCATCGGTAGCTGATTATGTTTGATGAACGCGTTCTTATCTATGATTCGGAGTCTACACAGTTAACCTGCACCGATCTCTGCCCTTAGCTCAGTGTGTTGCATCCCTGCAAGGAGAGACACATATAACAGAATAACATAAATATCGGGTTTCCATAATGCAGAAATCAGCTCGGAGGCAGTAAAACTTTACATTATTAAACTCTTAATAATGAAATAATTAGTGCACTGCTTCCATAATTAAACTATTCAATACGTGCAATGTTATGGAACTGTTGACTGTGCTTAATTAATATTCTATGTACACAGAATTACATAGAATGTACTGCCCGGAAACTGGCCATTCTGCCCAACTTGTTTATCTCTGTCTTTATTCTCCACACGAGCCTCTCTCCATCCCAGCCCTTCTAACCATATCAGCATATCCTTCTGTTCCATTCTCCCTCAAGCACGTGTCTATCTTCCCTTAATTGCATCTATGCTGTTCACCTCAACTATTCCTTGTTGTAGTAGGTTCCACATTATACCCACTCTTTGAGAAAAGAAATTTCTCCTGAATTCCAGATTGATTTTATTGGTGTCTATCTTATATTGATGATCTCTTGATTTTGACTCATTCACAAATGGAAATATCTTGTCTACGTCTTCACAATTATGTTACACCTTCACAATTTCAAAGGCCTCTATTAGGTCACCCTCAGCCTTGTCTTAGCTAGTGAAAAGGGCCCCAGCCTGTTCAGGCTTTCTTGATAGGTACAACCTCTCAGTTCTGGAATGATCCTTGTAAAAGATGTTGCACCTTCACCAGTGCCTCGATGGGCTTTTTGTAAGATGGAGTTCAGAAGTTCGCTCAGTGTGGTCCAACCAAGTCTGATTTCATTTTAATATAACCTCTCTGCTTTTCAGTCTACTCTAGATATGACCCACAGAGCTTTGTTTGAATTTCATGGCCTTCTCTCCCTGCATTTCTATTGTGAGTGTAATATGTACGCTTGGACCCCATTGTCCCTTTGCTTACTTCACCCAGTATCTCCCCCATACTATCTTAAATTTCCTGAAGTTGGTTGATGAATTATTCAATATTTATGTACAGTATAGTTCCGCCCCTCACAGATATCTCTGTCTTCCTCAGGCTCTGTATCCTCAGGCATTGCTTGATGGCCCTACAGTCTCTCTAAACGTGGGACTTCCTTCCTTCTGGGGACGGAGCTGTCAATCCGCACCTCGCTGGTCAAAATGCAGTAAAGACGAGTTCACCCAAATTCACAGCGGACGAGATCTTACCTGACAGACACCATGTGGTCGTTGCCCGGCCAGTTTACCTCCACCCTCTCCCACTGGCAGTTTCCGAGGGCCCCATGCAGTATTTAATCAGCTTTGCATATTATTTGAGCCCCTGCCTCGTCTTCACATGGTCCATCTCTGACACCTCCCTATCACAATATATTTAACTCAGTTTCAGCGAATCGGCTGGTAACCAATATCTACTAATAGCCCACTGACACTGACAACTATCTTGATGATAGTTCCCCTCACCCGCTTCCTGGATGGACACAATTCCATTCTCTCAATTCCTCCATCTCCGTTGCATCTCTTCTCCCACCCCAGTGCTTGTGAAATTTATGTGGACCAAAATATTGATTCATCAATTTTCCCCTTAAATTTTTGCTCTGTTTCTCTCTCCACAGATGCTGCCTGACCTGCTGAATGTTTTCAGCGCTCTCTGTTGGTTAACAGATTATCAACAGTTTCTGTATGTAAATTTGCTCGAATATTCAGGCTTGGCTATAAACAGGGCTGGTTACACAGGCAGGGTGGAGTTTCGGGATTCTGGAGATCACCCATGCTGTCCAGGTTTATCGCCGGTGTGATCCCCGACCCAGGAGTGGGGGAAGGGAGTGTCCGATTCAGGGGCTTCCATTCCGAGGCTCGGGGGCTCCGAACACAGGTGTCTTTATATGGGGGTTGGTCTAAGGGGAGGGGGAACTACTGGGGCCTTGGGGAAGAACTCTTCCACCTCCTGGCCAATAAGCGGTGCAGTGGCGTCAAATATATTATCCCCAAAGCTGTCCACGCCTCCCTTCATGTGCCAGATTTCCCGAGGCCAGAGTTAATCCTATAAAACAGGTTCAATCATTGGCTGCCCGCCTCACTAAATATTGAAATTGCCAGTCCGCCTCCTGGGAGTGGTACGCTTCCCGCCCGTGTCCCGTCTCTGTAAAACTGGGAAGCAGGAGGAATGCAGGCGGATTGGGGCTTGGATGATATTTTTTAACATTCAACCTCTGACCCATCCCAATCCACACATTTTCGGTGCTGTAATCGAGCCCTTACTGTCTGGCTTCATACATGGTGAATGTGTGATAAGTAATTTTCAGTCTCTTCTCCCTTGTCCTTTTTACAGTTAATTTAGTGGTGATTGTGATCCTGTCCCGGGGAAAGTGCGGCCTCTCCACCTGCACCACTCGCTACCTGGTGGCCATGGCAGCGGCGGATCTACTGGTCATTATCACTGAGGTGATACTGAGGCAGATCAATGGTTATTATTTCCCAGTGTCTTTCCTGGACGTCACCCCTGTGTGTAGTGTCATTGATTTCCTGGCTCATGCAGCCGTAGACTGTTCTGTCTGGTTCACCGTCACTTTCACCTTTGATCGATTTGTGGTCATTTGTTGCCTGAAGCTGAAAACAAAATATTGCACCGAGAATACTGCAGCGGTGGTTCAAGCAACAACCGGCATTCTGCTCTGTTTAAAAAACGTTCCCTTCTACTTTATACACGAACCTGCAGAGAAAATTGACAATGTACCTTGGTTCTGTGTTGTAACACCAAGCTATTTTACTGAGCCCGGATGGGTGGGATTTGACTGGTTTGATACGGTTTTAGCCCCATTGCTCCCATTCGCTTTCATTTTGTTGCTCAACGCTCTGACAGTCAGACACATTTTAGTGGCCAGTCGAGTCCGTAAGGGACTGAGGGGTGAGAGCAAGGGAGAGAATCGCAGAGACCCAGAGATGGAGAGCAGAATGCAGTCTGTGATTTTACTCTTCACCATATCCGGCAGCTTCATACTTCTGTGGTTGGTATATGTTATATATTTAATATACTATTACACTTTAGGAAATGATTTTAATTATTACAGTGTTTCATTTTCTATTTTTCGACAACTAGGATATATGCTGCGGAATTTGAGTTGCTGCACAAACACATTTATTTATGGGGTGACCCAGTCCAAGTTCAGAGAGCAGTTGAAGAGTGCAATGAAATATCCGCTTACTTCAATTATTCAGTTCATTAATAATCAGAACAACTGAGTGTAGCCCAGAGACGGGTCCCAGTGTTTCCTGTCCATGATTGTAATAATTAGCCCCAGACTGCCATCAAGTGAATTACACCAGGAATCGCTGGCGATCTGAAAAGACAACCAGCAGCGGGGCAAGCGCTGTGTTTAGGACACGGCACTTTTTCTGATTGACAGTTCCCACATTGTCTTTCAGGACAGGACCACGAGTCTGTTGCATTCCATCTGAGCTGTTCTGTAAAGAAGCACTTCAGCTATAGAGTGCAGCAATTCAATTTCACCTACTAGTGTAATAGCCTTGCCAGTAGGTAGGCAGACGAAACTGAGTTCAGAAGATTATATTACATATAATTTACAGCACAGAAACAGGCCATTCGGCCCAACTAGTTTGTGCTGGTGTTTATGCTCCACACGGGACTCCTCCCATTGCGACTCTCTCATCTCAGATTTTCAGCATATCTTTCCGTCCCGTTCTCTCTCATGTACTCGTCCAGTTTTCTTTTAAAAACACCTAAGCTATTTGCCTCAACCACTTGCCAAGGCGGCGAGTTCCACCTTACATCCACTCTGATTATTGCACCTTATTTCCATATTGATATTTCAGTAAATATATTGCAATTATTGTCCCTTGTTTTGGATTCATCCACAAGTCTAAAAATTCTTTACAAATCGTCCTTTCCAACCCAGTCATAGCTTAAGAATCTCTATCAGGTTTCCTCTAATTCTTCCTATTTCTAAAATGAAAAGGCCCAACCTGGTCAATCTTCCCACTAGATGAAATCTCTCAGTTCTGGCGGCGTCCAACTACACATTGGGAAGACTGGAGACATTGGCCAAGATATTCTGCTTTGATAACAACCTGCGGGTGATACCACGGCCGAAGTTAACGGCCGCCGAAATTAATTGCACTGGCAGGACCGGTAAACTGCTGCTGGTTGCTGATTAACATTAGCCTAGCGCTGAACTCACAGTCATTGGCCCTTTTCCTGGCGCTAGTCCACGCAGGAGGCCGCAATACAGCATGGCCATAGCGACATTGCTTCAAAAACAGCGTTCTCCTAAAGCAAGGCTGTCTTTTTAGACAGCAGTGCGCTCCTTTTAAGGATAACTGCATTCTAAAATGAAAAAAAAAATGACAATGGGCAGTTTTTAGACCTTAAAGCTCAACTGCCTTCTGAAACAAATAAAACATTACACAGAATTTAAAAACAGGAATATCCAGTTCTGAAAGCTGAATTGAATTCAGCCCTTAACAAAATGGGAATACTGCTTCAGCACCAATACAAATGGTCAGCAAGTCAGGGAAAGGCACCCAGGGTCTCTCATCTAGCACTCCAGCTTTGGCTAGGAGGGAAACAATGGAGAGAATTCCGTAACCCAGGAGGCGATCCAGATAGAACGAAGTTGGACCACAACACTGAGGCCTGCAGTGCCACCATTGCCGCCCCCACGACCTGGCTCCAGTGCCCAAAGAAGCTTCATGACCTGTGAACAATGGTCAAGGTTAGTGAATGCATCTTGAAACACCATCTCTTACCAACTGCGCCACTAGCCTTACACATTCCTCAATGCACGACCCCCATCCCAATCCCTCACGTACCAATAAGCTGTAGAAAACACGAGGCACATCTCCCATTCTGAGCTTCACCTCACCCCCTTGGAGGAATCGGTGCTGGCCCTTCTTGACAGTGGCATGGCTGAGCCCTTGGCCAGCGGCAGGGCTGAATGGATACAAGATGCTGGTATCCTAATATGTTATTCTCCTTCTTGCATGTACCACTTCCTTTCTCGCCCTCCTGTCACCGCAACTCCAGACTTGTGCCATCCTCGTTTCACACACCAACCATTGGCCTGCCCAGCCAATGGTTGAACAAAAAGAGGGAGAGGAGTTGAAGAAGAAGGAGAAACACAATCACTCTGTTTCACAATCGCAGGGACCAGTTTCTCAAGGTAGACCAGCAAAGCGATGTGCAGCCTCCCTCACTGAAATTCAGCAGCCTTCCATCAGCCATGCTGCAGCCACTGGTGTAGCGCTGCGTGACATCAGTATGATAGACAAAGGCACACACAAGACAATTACTAAGGGAATGCATAAGGGTGATTAGTTCACTACTTGATGCATATTGGAAGGATAGATGTATAAATTTGGATTGGAATGGTACCTTTGTGGTGGCTTTTAGTTCATCATTGTGGCCAGGAGGACGCTGTGATGGTCAGCAACAGAGGAAAGATAAAGTGGGAATAATGCTCAAAGAGGAATTTGGGTTGTGGCCCCTGGTACCGCAGGCGGATGATTCCATCCCAGGCATCACAGCCAGAAAAGGACTATCAAGGTTGGATCTTTCCTTCTGCATCCTCCTCTTCATTATGATCTTCTTCTGCATCCTCCGATTCTGTGTCTTCCTGTTCTGCATCTTTCACTTCTATTTTGTCATCGTCCATCTACGAGCAGAGGATGTCATTAAGAACTAAATGTGGAAAGTGCTAAAAATAATCAGCAGGACAGGCAGCATCTCGGCCTGTGATGTGAACACTGCTTTTATCTCCACGGATGCTGCCTGACCTGCTGAGTATTTCCATTATTTGATGTCTTCTCAGAGGCATTCGTTTAACATCCTCGACCTTGCACTCTCTGCACTCTTCAAAATACTTCATACATGTGTTGCACCACGCCACTAATTCAATAGCCTAAAAGAATCCAGTACAAAAGCTTAAATGCTAGCTGAGCTGAAAGATGTGTGCTTCCCTTTAAGAAGTGGTGACAGCGCATCTGTACATACATTCAGCCATGTTTATGTCACCTACAGACGGCCATGTTTGCGTCAACTACAGATGGCCATGTTTGTGTCACCCCAAGACGGCCATGTTTGTGTCAACTATAAACGGCCATGTTTGTGTCACCTACATAAGGCCATGAGTGTGTCACTTAAAGGCGGCCACGATTGTGTCACCTAAAGGCTGCCATGTTTGTGTGGAGTGCTGTTGTCTATATTTGTATGTCAAAACATTACTTCTTTTATTTGAAGATATCATCATTTTTATATAGCTTTCCATGTAATAACTTTAATTTAAGTGGTTATTGAAATGCTTTAATAAATAAATAAATAAATACAAATTATATTTTCAGACTCGTTTTTGTGAGTTCCTTTCAAAGCTTTCCATTTTTAAGTTGAGAACAAAAATTAGAAGTTTTCAGCACCCAAAAAGATTCATTGCTCAGTGCCGGGATCGAATCATCGACCCAGGCGTTGTTACAAACTGAGCTGACAACCCTTTTAATTTACATTACTTCTGCTTGATGTAATTTCTTTTTGCAGCCTTGTATTTCACTTTCTATACATTGTCTGCAGCTGCCAATGACACACACGCCCCTCCCGGTAACAGTCAAGGAACTTCTTGCACTTATCTCTCCGCACACATTCTGAAGCTTTAAATCAATTTCTCTCCCGGGGAATGCTAGTGAACTTCCTGCACTGATCTCTCCGCACACAATCTGAAGCTGTCAATCACTTTCTCTACCGGGACCTGTCAGTGAACTTCCTGCACTGATCTCGCCGCACACAGTCTGCAGCTGTGAATCACACTCTCTCCTCCGCAGGAACCTCCTGCCAATCTCCTTCATCTAACCAAATCAAAATATCCTGCTATATTCCTTTCTCCCTCATGTGCTTTTCTCGCTTCGCCTTAAATGCATCTGTGCTATTCACATAACCTAATCATTGCGGTAGATTATTCCACATGTAACCACGCTGACAGATTCAACCTCATGTTTAACACAACCGGTACCATTTCAAAACGCACATCATTATATAAATCATTTCCTGATTCAATTACTTCTGGTTCTTTTACATTTCGGTTATTTTGCTGGATCGGACAGGTTGCGTTCTTTCTTTGAGCTAGGATGTCTTCTTTTGGTTCCACATACGTTTTAGTGTTATAACGATCACCAGCAGCGTTTTTACTTGGCAAACGTACAGTTAATATTACTTATCAAACTAACAAATTCTTATTTTAAAATAATCTGCTGTCATTGTCGTTTAAGTTTGTATTGAAATCTTTCACAGTATTCTTTAATTACTTATTGTCCTAATGTCATACTAACTCTTTAATTGAACGATATTAATTCCATGAGCAAGATAGAGTTTGGGGATCAGGGTGTGTCCCCTCCCACCTGGCTCAGGGCAGACTTCCTGATCTCCCACATACGGGATTCCCAATCCTCCCAAGGAGCCTGCTTTAGGGTTCTTTCTCTATTACCACTGAAATTAAGCTTTTGAGAGGCTATACCACGGTTTATCACTGATTTCAAACATTACACTTTTGCGGTCATCTGCTTAGTCATGCAGGTCTTTTCGTACCTGGAGCCATGCTTTGGTAATTAAACTGCAAATTATGGCCTCCTTGTAACCCACCGACAGCTTGTAGCTGGCTTACATACAGCCATGGCCTCCTTGTCGAAACAGAGACGGTCCCTTGCAGCCGCGAAAATGATTCCCGATGGATGGGTTGCAAACCCGATGCCAGGGTCAAGGATATCTCCCCGTGGTTGGAGAAGAACTTGGAGTGGGAGGGGAAGGATCCAGTTGTTCTGTTCCAGGTAATAACCAAAGAATAGATAGAACTAAGAATGATGTAGCACTGAGGGCGATTGAGGAGCGAGCATCTAAATGAATGAGGAAAAGCACAAGGGTAATAATCCCGAGATTACTATCTGAGCCACCCGCAAATTGGCATAGGGTCAAACAGATCAGAGAGTGGTGTAGGAAGGACGGGTTTCAATTCATGGGACACTGTCACCAGTACTGGAGAAAGAGGGAGCTGTTCAGTCGTGACAGGCTTCACTTAAACCAAGCTGGGACTAGCGTGCTGTCCAATCGAATCACCAGGGCTCCTGATAGGGCTTTAATGTAATAAATTAGAAGGTGGAGGGGTCAGGTGAGGAGAAATTTGAGATCAAAAGGGAAAGGTCAAGGCAATAGAGCAGTGTAGCGATTCGGGTAATAAAATGCAGAAGGCGACAGGAAGTGGAAGAGTTTTACCATAGCAGTGCAGCACAGAATAAGGTCAGAGCAGGGGATAATGGTAAAATAATTAAATTAAAGGCTCTTTATGTGAATGCATGAAGCATTCATAACAAGGTAGCTGAACTAGTGGCACAAATAGTGATAAATGGGTTACATCTAATAGACATTACAGCGACGTGGGTCCAAAGTGAACAAGGTTGGGAAGTACATGTTCAAGGGTACATGACGTTTCGAAAAGACAGACATAATGGATAAGGTGGGGAAGTAGCCCGGATTATAAAAGATGACATAAGGATAGTAGAGAGAAAGTATCTCGGCTCTGAAGATCAGGAAGGATAATCAGTATGGGTGGAGATAAGGAATCACAAGTGGCAAAAAACACTGCTGGGAGTAGTATATAGGCCCCCTAACACTCGCTCTTGTATTGCGTAATGAGACTGGGATAATTAGCAGTCTCACAGTAAAAGATCCTCTAGGGCAGAGGTATCATGATATGATAGAATTTCTCGTTCATATTGAGAGTGACTTACCTAAGTCCAATACTAGAGTGCTAAACTTAAATAAAGCCTATTGTATAGGTATGAGGGGTGAGTTGGATAAGGTAGATTGCAAAAATAGATTAAAGCTATGGTGGTAGATAAGCAGTGGCTAGCATTTAAAGAAATATTTCATCATTCTCAAATAAATGCATTCCATTGAGAAAAAAAAGCTCCACGGCAAAAATGATCCAAACGTGGCCAACAAAAGAAGTTAAGGATAGTATTAGATTGAAAGAAGAATCTTATAATGATGTAAAGAATAATAGTAAGCCTGAGAATTGGGATATTTCAGAAACCAGCAAAGGATGACCAGAAATAGATAAAACGGGAAAAATATGAGAAAAATTGCAAGAAATATAAAAGCTGATTTTAAGAGCATCTACAAGTATGTAAAACGGAAGAGTGTAGCAAATGTAAACGTTGGTCCCTTAGACTCTAAGACAGGAGAAATTATTATTGGGAATAAGGAAATGACAGAAACGTTAACAAATATTTTGTATATGTCTTCACAGTAGAAGACACAAAAAGCATACCAAAATGATGGGTAACCAAGGGTCTATGGAGGGTGAGGAATCTAACGTATTTAATATAAGTAGGGAAAAAGTGCTAGAGAAACTATTGGGACTAAAGCTGACAAATCCACTCTCCTGACGGCCTACATCCATGGGTTCTAAACGGGTTGGCTGAAGGGATAGTGGGTTGTAAGGGGTCATTTTAACGAGCTTATGGTGTGCTAAATCGGTTTTGATTTTCGCACTACTCGTGAGCGGTTTCGAAGCGCTCCCCCCTCACGGTTCTAGACACTGGGCTTATTGCCAGACAACCTTTGTGTGTTGGCCCAACTCGTGACTCGGAAGACAAATGGTCATATGAGACAGATTGAGTTTTAAATCAAAACGATCTTTATTTTTGAAAGAGAATGTACACAGAGAAAAATGGCAAGAATAAATGCAGGCGATAAATGACGTTTCTCACAGAGGACTAAATTATACACTGAGAAAAATTACTTTTAAGCTTATAAACAGTTCTAAAATAGCGATAGGCTAAAAGCGGGGGTAAGGGAAGCGCACGGACACATCAAGGGATAAATCACACTCCTGACTTACAAATACACTTAACGTTACAAAACCTCCCGTTACTGAATATACCTCAATTATGTCAGTTAGATAGAGTTGGGCCTTTATGCTCACCAGAATTTCAAAACCCTTCTGGACCTTGATACTTCTTGTTACGCCTGGAATTTCCGATCTTCCTTATGGGACCGGCTCCTGGACCCTGTTACATAGATACATAGAAGATAGGAGCAGGAGTAGGCCATTCGGCCCTTCGTGCCTGCTCCGCCATTTAATGAGATCATGGCTGATCCTTTAATTCAGTATCCCGTCCCCGCCTTCTCTCCGTAACCCTTAACCCCTTTTGCCCGTAGAAATATATCTAATTCCCTCTTAAATATATTTAATGAGCTGGCATACACTGCCCTCTGTGGCAATGAGTTCCACAGGTTCACCACTCTCTGAGTGAAGAAATTCCCCCTCATCTCTGTCCTAAATGGTTTAGCCCTTATCCTTAAATTATGTCCTCTAGTTCTGTTCTCACCCGCCAAGGGAAACATTCCTTCTGCATCCAGTCTGTCTAGACCTGTCAGAATTTTATACACTTCTATGAGGTCCCCTCTCAATCTTCTAAACTCCAGTGTGTACATCCCTAAACTACATAGTCTCTCCTCATAGGTCATTCCCGCCATTCCTGGTATCAGCCTGGTGAATCGCCGCTGCACCCCCTCCATGGCAAGAACATCCTTCCTCAGATGAGGCGACCAAAACTGTACACAGTACTCGAGGTGTGGTCTCACCAGTGCCCTGTACAGCTGCAGCAAGGTATCCCTGTTCCTGTATTCTAACCCTTTTGCTATGAAGGCCAGCATACCGTTTGCCTTCTTGACCGCCTGTTGCACCTGCATGCTCGCCTTCAGTGACTGGTGTACAAGAACACCCAGGTCTCTCTGTACTTCCCCCTCTCCCAATCTATTGCCATTTAAATAATAATTTGCCCTCCCGTTCCTGCACCCAAGGTGGATAACTTCGCACTTGTCCACATTATAGTGCATCTGCCATTTATCCGCCCAATCGCCCAGTCTGTCCAAATCGCTCTGGAGCTTCCTGGTCTCTTCCTCTGAGCCCACCCCCCCTCCTAGTTTAGTGTCGTCTGCAAATTTGGAAATGCTGCATCCGACTCCCTGATCCAGGTCATTAATGTAAATTGTGAACAGCTGGGGGCCCAGGACAGATCCCTGTGGTACCCCACTTGTTACTGCCTGCCATTCAGAAAATGAGCCGTTTATTCCAACTCTCTGTTTTCTATCTGACAGCCAGTTCCCTATCCACGCCAAAACTTTCCCCTTTATCCCATGAGCCTCAATTTTCCATGCTAATCTTTTATGTGGGACCTTATCGAAGGCCTTTTGGAAGTCCAGGTACACCACATCTACTGGCTCTCCCCCATCTATTCTACCAGTTACTCCCTCAAAAAATTCCAATAGATTAGTCAAGCACGATTTACCCTTTGTAAATCCATGTTGACTCTGTCCTATCCTGTCCCCATTTGCTAAGTGCTCCGCTATTTCATCCTTAATGATGGACTCCAGCATTTTGCCCACAATGTTAATTGGTGTCGTCCGGGACCTCCGACCTTCCTTATGGGACCGGCTCCTGGACTCGCTCTCCTGTACGAACTTTGGAAGTCCTCCGAAATCCTCGAGCCGTTTTCTGTTCCGCACGGTCCTCGAACTCCTGATGGTAACAGGACTTGGACTTCACGGTGTGGACCATCTCCGGAGAAGTCTTCATTAATTGGTCGAATCTTAGACTGACTTGCTGACGATTTACCTGAACGGTTATATTCTTCTCTGGCCCTAATCTTGGCGCCAAATCAACCGCTTTCCTTTCTTAAGTTTGCTTTAACAAAAGCAAGCACATTAATTTTAACTGCTCGCAAATCGAACTAATGGGAATCCGATTATTGTCCCTTCGATTGTGTGTGCTCAGCAGTTTCTGAGATCGGTTCCCACTCTGCCAGCGATTAGCGCACCTCCAGGTGCTAATAGTTTTGTTTACTGCTGTAACCACATTACAATGTCAAAAACAGTAAGGTTCTGGATTCTTCTAATCGATGATGACTCAGACTGCTGTTAGGTACTGTGTGTGTGTCCTTTTGAACTGGGCCATGAGAACTGCCAACTCCATTCTGTGTTCTCACAATGTGGCCACTTCAGGGGCCCTACCCGTATACTGTATTTCATGGATTTTTCTGAATCCTACAGTCCCCGCTGTGATACAATGAGCATCTTCAATCGTCTTTGTATCATAAAATGTCTTTGGGTGAGCACAAATCCGTTCCCTCCCCAACTGACCTTCCCCATAATATACCTTCCTAAGGACTGTACCTCACCCGCACTTTCATCATTCCAAAGAACGAAGTTTGAGAAAACATTTCCTATTGGAGACAAACCTTTAAACAATATACAGTCTCATCTAGAGTCATAACAGAATAATCATAATACAATATTATGCGAAATCCAACAAGGTACAGAACATTCCAAATATTACAAAACCATCCAATGTACAAAACAATCCAATGGAATACCTTATACATTCATTCTAAAATAACAATAACTAAACCATATTCTCCAAAACTATATATATCTATGTACATCTGCCGCCCGTCTCCGTCTGCGGGAACTGTCGCAGGCCTCCCCCTGCGGGGTTCCCACATCAGTCTCAGCTGCAAGTCCCAGGCAGCCCGTGGCTGCTGGCTATGAACTGTCTAAAATTCCCACAGCTTTGTACGGGGGTATCTTTTACAGTAACCGGCGACCAGACCTTTTCAATGCTACACTGAGGGGCAAGACCTAAGACCTCTGGCTCCTCCCCTTCACCGCTGTCGGGGGCGGGACATTTGTCCTCCGACTCAGCTTCACTTTGGCCAGGGACAGGACCTAGGACCTCCGGCTCCTCCCCTCCTGGGTCCCAGAACAATGGGGGAGTCTCCCGTTTAGGTGAGTCCACTCCTCCCCTCACGCAGGCTGCACGTCCAGCCTGTGTGACCTGTGGCTGCAGCTCCACTACAGCGTTTAACTCTTTACTGGCCTTTTCAGCCCCTGCTGTCTGTTTCCCTGCCTCCGGCTTAAACAGCTTGCATTGTTTAATATACCTGGCAGCTAGCCAGTAATCTAGTTTTATCTCCTCTTCCCTACCCACTCCTGTACTGGGGGAAGGTATCCCCTCACCACCCGTTGCTGGTGGCTGAAAATCTTCATGAACCATTTTAAAAACCTTTAGCTGAACCTCTAAACTGCCAGCCCTCGCTGTTCACCTAGCGTTCTCCTCCCTTAAAGCCTGCTCAACTAAATTAGCCTCCGCAAACTGGCACCGCAGGTATTCCTCCATTTTACTGGAGGTCTTCTCCTGTGCATGTCTTTCTGGGGGACACAGGCCGACAGGCTGCGTTGGCTCTAGTCATTGTGGGGGGGGCAGATGTGGGGGAGGGAACTACAGCAGCTGTACTTCCCTGGCCAGTCAGAAGAGACCGCATGGCCTCTAAAAATGACTCGATCCCAGCGGGAGCAATTTCTGTCTCTGCCTTTTGGTCTGGGGCTGTGGGAACCTTTTCCCTATTATCCTTCCAAGGATTTTTGCTGTCCCTGCGCCAATGCCCTTCCTTTCCGCAACCGTAGCAAGTTTGCCTGCTTTGGTTGGGACGGCTCCCTTCCTGGCGCCACTCCTTACGGGGCTGGTCACCAGGCCTGACCTCACAAACCTTCCCATTTTTCGGGGGGGTTTCAACTATCTCTACCATTTCTAAAAGTGACTGTGAGTTGATGGATTACTGTCGCCTCCGTGGTCAGAGGGTTTTGGGGGTCCAACCAAGCCATTGACTGTATACGAATGCGGGGCAAGAAGTTATTCATAAGGCACCTTAGCCAGTGAACTAAAGGTTCCCCGTCCAGGTGCGCTCGCACCGGCATTCCCGGGCACGCATCCTGGTAGACTGGCCACAGTCTGTCCGCGAACGCCTGCGGGAGTTCCCCGGGGAGCTGGACTGTTCTCTCTACCTGGGAGAACGGACTCCCCTAGTTCATCCCCATGGCCTCCAGGATCTCTTCCTTGAGCTTGCCATAATTCTCCTGAACCCTCTTACACTCATCGGGTAGCGTCTGGAGGAGATCGCTACCCAGGGAGAACAGCATCATTTTGGCCTTTTCTGCCTCGTCACAGTCATTCACACAGGCCGCCTGCTCTATCTCCCTAAATTGCAGGGAAGGGTCCCCACCCATGGTGAGCTTGGGGATGTAGCTCACCATGGAATGCAATTGTTGCATATGGTGTGGAATCTGGAATTGGTTCTGGATGTCCCCAGTTTCGCCGTCATTACCGTGTGGTCCGTACCTCCGCTGTATAATGGGGTAAACCGGTCCCGGTCCCTGACTCTCTCTTGGGCTAGCCTGGTCTACCTGGGGTTCTTCATCCCCCACCTGCTCCTGTTCCCAGACCCCTGGAAAACTAGGGGCTAGGTGTGGTGGCTGTGCAACCTCAGGTTCCCTAACCCGTTTAGTTCTCGGGGCTGCTTGCGGGACTGCCCTGACTGGGTTGCGGTTAAATTCGGCCTGGCCGATTTTTGGTCTAATGAGACATATCATCCCCTTTGCTTTGGCCAACTCCATACGTAGGCTTTCAATTTCCTGCCTACAGGGGCCATGGCCTGCTTCCTCAAACCCCTGAGCGCAAGCCACCTTATAAGTTGCTTTTACCTCGGCTACTTTCTCCTCCTGTGCCTTAAGTTCCCCCGTGAGACTGCTAATTTCCGCCTTTAACTTCCTTTCTCTTTCCCTAGATTCTCTTGCTTGGTACTCAACATGTTCTACCCTAAAACTAGCACTCCCCTCTAACTCAGCTATCTTGCCCTTTAGCCTTTCTACCCTGGCTTGGTGCTCACGCTGTACTTCAGCGGCCTGGCTTTCCATGTGCTCTGCTTCCCCCCGATGATCCCGGACCATCGCTGCCCTCTCTTGGCTTTTTGCCTCCAGGGCCACTAGCACTTTCCCTTCTGCTGCAACCTTTTCCTGCAGCTCTTGGGACAAATGCCTAATCTTAGATTCTTTACTGGCCACCACGTGGTTCAGTACCAGAACCTGCTTTTTATAACACATGAGCCATACCGCTTTCTCAATGCCCTTGCGGTGCTTTTTACTAGCCGTCCACTGAGCGGCTGCCTTTAGGGGACGCTCGGCTCCTAACATGTCATACACCCATTTTCTCGCTACATTGACTTTCCCACACACGTAGGAAGCTAACTTATCTTCCATCACATCTGTCTCACCCGAGTCTTTGTCCACCACACAAGGTTTCAGTAGCCAGTTTCCTGCCGCGGTCGCCATTCTGTAAGGGGTCGTTTTAACGAGCTTATGGTGTGCTAAATCGGTTTTGATATTCGCAATACTCGTGAGCGGTTTCGAAGCGCTCCCCCCTCACGGTTCTAGACACTGGGCTTATTGCCAGACAACCTTTGTGTGTTGGCCCAACTCGTGACTCGGAAGACAAATGGTCAGATGAGACAGATTGAGTTTTAAATCAAAACGATCTTTATTTTTGAAAGAGAATGTACACAGAGAAAAATGGCAAGAATAAATGCAGACGAAAAATAACGTTTCTCACAGAGGAC
Source organism: Somniosus microcephalus (assembly GCF_052327205.1). Classification (NCBI taxonomy): domain Eukaryota; kingdom Metazoa; phylum Chordata; class Chondrichthyes; order Squaliformes; family Somniosidae; genus Somniosus; species Somniosus microcephalus. The sequence continues at coordinate 47,667,135 of NW_028225183.1, forward strand.
TAAATTATTTACTGAGAAAAATAACTTTAAAGCATATAAACAGTTCTAAAATAGCGAAAAGCTAAAAGGGGGGGTGAGGGAAGTGCACGGACACATCGAGGGATCAATCACACTCCTGAATTACAAATACACTTAACATTACAAAACCTCCCATTACTGAATATACCTCAATTACGTCAGTTAGGTAGAGTTGGGCCTTTATGCTCACCAGAATTTCAAAACCTTTCTGGACCTTGGTTCTTCTTGTTGTGCCTGGAATTTCCAATCTTTCTTATGGGACCGGCTCCTGGACCCTGTTACTTGGTGTTGTCCGGGACCTCCAACCTTCCTTATGGGACCGGCTCCTGGACTCGCTCTCCTGTACAAACTTTGGAAGTCCTCCGAAATCCTCGAGCCGTTTTCTGTTCCACACGGTCCTCGAACTCCTGATGGTAACTGGACTTGGACTTCACGGTGTGAACCGTCTCCGGAGGAGTCTTCCTTACTCTGGTCGAATCTTAGACTGACTTGCTGACGATTTACTTGAACGGTTATACTCTTTTCTGGCCCTAATCTTGGCACCAAATCAACCGTTTTCCTTTGGTAAGGTTGCTTTAACAAAAGGAAGCACATTAATTTTGACTGCTCGCAAATCGAACTAATGGGAATCCGATTAGTGTCCCTTCATTTGTGTGTGCTCAGCAGTTTCTGAGATCGATTACCGCTTTGCCATAATGGGAATCCGTTTAGTGTCCCTCCGTTTGTGTGTGCTCAGCAGTTTCTGAGATCGGTTACCGCTCTGCCAGCGATTACCGCACCTCCAGGTGCTAATCGTTTTGTTTGCTGCTGTAACAACAGTAAGGTTCTGGATTCTTCTAATCGATGATGACTCAGACTGCTGTTAGGTACTGTGTGTGTGTCCTTTTTAACTGGGCCATGAGAACTGCCAACTCCATTCTGTGTTCTCGCAATGTGGCCACTTCAGGGGCCCTACCCGTATACAGTATTTCAAGGATTTTTGCGAATCCTACAGGGTGCATTGGTATTGATCCTCCAAAATTCCCTAGATTCTAGAACGGTCCCGCCGGATTGGAAGATTGCAAATGTATCACCGCTATTCAAGAAAGGAGGGAGAGAGAAAGCAAGGATCTACAGGCCAGTTAGCCTGATATCTGTTGTCGGGAAAATTCTGGAGTGCATTGTTAAGGAAGTAGTATCAAGTCACTTAGAAAATTATAACATGATTAGGCATAGTCAACGTGGTTTTAGGAAACGGAAATCATGTTGGACAATTTTTTTTAGAGGTTTATGAGGATGGAACTAACAGGGCAGCTAAAGGGGAACCCGTGGATTTAGTATATTTTGATTTCCAAAAGGCATTCGATAAGTTGTCGCATTAAAGGTTATTCCACAAGATTAGGGCTCATGGAGTTGTGGTAATACAGTAGCATAAACAGTGGAGGATAGGTTATTGGGCAGAAAAGAGAGTCGGGATAAACGGATCATTTTCAGTTTGTCAGGCTGTAACTAGTGAGGTGCCGCAAAGATCAGTGTTGGAGCCTCAGCGATTTGCAATCTACATTAACGACCTTTCAAATGTTGGTATTCAGAAAGATTTGTGTGCCCTCGTGCAAGAAACACAGATATCTAGCATGCAGGTACATCAAGCAATAAGGAAGGCAAATGGCATTTTGGTTTTTATTGCAAGGGGTTTGGAGTACAAATGTAAGGAAGTCTTGCTACAATTTTACAGGGCCTTGGTGAGAACACACCTGGTGTACTGTGCAGAGTTTTGTTCTCCTTATCTAAGGAAGGATATGCTTGCCTGGGAGGCGGTGCATAAAAAGGTTCACTAGATTGATTGCTGGGACAAGACAGCTGCCTTATGAAGAGAGCTTGAGAAGAATGAGAGGTGATCTCAATGAAACATACAAGATTGTGAAGGGAATTGTCAGGGTAGATGATGAGAGATTTTTTCAACTGGACGGCGTGTCTAGTACTAAAGGAGTTAGTTCCAGGATAAGGGGTAGAACGAGATGGGAAGGAATTTATTCACTCAGAGGGTTGTGAATCTTTGGAATTCGGTGCCCCAGCGGGCTGTGAATGCTGAACCTTTGTGTATATTCAAGCTTAAGATGGACAGATTTTTGGTCTCTACGAGAATCAAGGGATATGGAGATCGGGTGGGGAAGTGCAGTTCAGGTCGATGAACAGCCATGACCTTATTAAATGTCGTAGGAGGCTCCAGTGGCCACATGGCCTAATTATATTTTCATATGTTCGTACACGAAACAGAACTTCATTAAAGAACAGAGAACATTTTTACACAACGGGACATATCTTTACACAACAGAGTACACATTTACACTAGAGGAAACAACATTACACAACAGGGAACACCTTTGCACAGCAGAAACCATCTTCATACAAGTCTCTCACTTCCTCACAATCTCTGTTTCCCTGTCGGTCTAATCTCCCTCTGTCTCCCTCGCAATCTATTTCTTTCCCTCAGACTCAAGTTAATCATTCTGTTTGACTGTCTCTCTCGGGTTTCCTCGGTGTCTTTCTCTCTCCCGCCTGTTCGAGTCCTGAAAGTCTGTTGCTGTTTGGCTGTGTGTCATTCTGTGCCTGTCCCATTGTGGGTGGTGTAATACTGAGTGTCCTTGTGACATTGTGTAGCCAGGGTGAGCCTCCTAACAGATGTGGTGCTATGTCCGGGACTCTGGGCTGTTTGAGGGCAATGCTATCGCTTTCAATCCAGCCTGGAGGCTGACATTTTTCTCGCTTACACACAGCATTGCCAGGCAGCTGGAGAGAAATAGTGTTGCACAGCTGGAGACATGCCGGGCACATAACCCAGATTCCGCTGCATCGGAACCATCTTCTGCTAGTTACACCAGCAACAAAAAACATCTATTGCCACCCACAATCACATCCCACTTATTTTTTTTCATTGTGCATTTGACGTACATCAAATTTACACGACAGGAAATATCTTTGCACAACAGAGAACCACTTTCTCACAAGCAACACATTTACACAACAGGAAACAATTTTACACAACAAGGAACGCCTTTTCACAACAGAGAACAGAAGAAGACAACAGAGATCATCCTTACAGAAAAGTAAACTTTTTTCATAACAGAGAACATCTTTACACAACAGTTACCATTTTTACACAACTGGGAACAGCTTTACATAACTTGAAAAGCATTACACAACAACGAGCAGCTTTAAACAACAGGGAACTGCTTTAAACAATAAGCAACAGCTTTACACAACAGAGAATAACTTGAAACAATGGGGAACATCTTCTAACAATAGTGACCATCTTTAAACAACAGCGAACACGTTTAAACAACAGTGAATACCTTTAAACAAGAGGAAATATCTTTAAACAACAGAGAAAAGCTTTACACAATAGGATACATACTTACACAAAAAGCAATAACTTTTCACAACAGATAACATATTTAAACAACAGGGATCACGTTTGCACAACAGGAAAATCCTTTTCACAAAAGAGAACACATTACACAACATGGAAAACTTTACATCACCGGGAACATCTTTGCACAATATGGAACAATTCCACACCAAAGGAAATATATTTGCACAATAGGGGACATATTTTCTCTTCCTCTCAGTGTCCGTTTCACTATCAGTCTATCTTTCCTTCTGTCTCTCTCGCATCTCTGACTTTCCTTCAGTCTCTCTGCCTCTCCCTCGCGTTATTTTATATCCTAAAATTCCGTTGCTGGTTTGCTGTGTGTCATCCTGTGTCTTTTCCATTGTGGGTGGTGTAATACTGAGTGTGCTTGTGATATTATGTAGCCACAGTGAGCCTCCCAGCAACTGTTTTGCAGTGCCTGGAACTCTGGGCTATGTGGGGTCGATGCTATCGCTTTCAGCACAGCCTGCAGGCTGAAATTTGTCTCGCTAGCACACAGCACTGCCAGATAGCTGGAGATTGCCAATGTCCCGCAGCAGAGTGGCGCAGGGGAAGCGTGCTTGATCGATAATCCAGAGGTCGGTGGACCAAAATCATTCTCCGCTATTAACATTTTTAATTTGAACAACGGATAACATCTATAGTTACAGAAAAGCATATCACACTTAATTTTAGCCCACTTTAAACTGCACTCACAGCAACTTTACTCAGTTGTGGTCTCCTTATCTAAGGAAGCATATATTTGCCTTGGAGGTGGTGCAACGAAGGTTCACTCGGTTGAATCAAAATGATGCATGATGGAATGAGATAGTGTGTAGAATGGGCTTATAATCTCAGGAGTTTACTGGAATGAGAGGCGATCTCACTGAAACATACATGATTCTGAGTGGGATTGACAGGGTAGATTTTGAGGGATTGATTTCCCTGGCTGGAGAGTCTGGAACTAGGGGGCATAGTCTCAGGATAATGGGTAGGCCATTTAAGACTGAGATGAGGAGGAATTCCTTCACTCAGAGATCTGTGAATCTTTGGCATTCTTTGCGCCAGAGGACTGTGAATGCTGAGTCTCTGAGTATATTTAAGGCTGAGACAGATAGATTTTGGGGAATCGAGGGCTATGGAGATCAGGCAAGAAAGTGGAGTTGCGGTCAATGATCAGTCATGATCTTATTGAATGGCAGGGCAGGATCGAGCGACCGTATGGCCTATTCCGGCTCTTTTTTCGTATGTTATTAGAACACATTTACACAGCAGAGAATATCTTCACGTAAAAGGAAATATCTTTATACAACAGATTATATCTTTACCCAATAAGGGATATATTTATGCAACAGAAAACCCATTCATATAAGTCTCCCTCTTCCTCTCAGTTAACGTTTCCCTTTCTGTCTAGCTCCCACTATGTCGCCCTCTCAGTCTCTGCCTTTTCCTCAGCCTCTGTCACTCCCTCATGATGTTCAGTCTATTTGACGGTCTCTCTCTGGTTTCCTCAGTGTCTTTCTCTATCCCTCCCTCTGTGTGTCCCGAAATTCACTTGCTGGTTTTCTGTGTGCCATTCCGTGTCTGTCCCACTGTGGATGGTGTAATACTGAGTGTCCTTCGGACATTGTACATCAGGTTGTGCCTCCCAACACGTGTGTTGCGGTGTCCGGGACTCTGGGCTACATGAGGGCAATGCTATCGCTTTCAATACAGCCTGGAGACTGAAAATTTTCTCGTTAACAGACAGCACATAACGGCATTTGAAGAGAGTTAGCAGCCCGCAATTGACTGGCGCAGCGGAATCGTGCTGGGCCCATAACCCAGCGGTCGATAGATCAAAGCCATCCTGCTCTATTTATTCTTATTTACCCCAATAAAAAACATCCCTTGATACCCACAATCACACAGTAATTATTGTTACCACACTTTAAAAATTACTTGCACCAATATAACGCAGCAGACAATATGTTTCCATAACAGGAAATAAGTTTACACAAAAGTAAAATCCTTTACACAACAGGACATTGATTACACACGAAGGAAATCCTTTACACAACACAAAGTATCTTTATTTAACAGGGAATTTCATTACACAACAGGGAATTTCTTTATACAGCAGAGAACACATTCACACAACAGGAAACATCTTTACACAACATGAAACATGTTTACACAACAGGGAACATCTTTACATAACAGGAAACATTTTTCCTAACAGGAAAATCTTTACACAACAGGGAACACCTTTAAACAACAGGGAACACCTTTAGACAACAGTTAACATCTTTACATAACAGGGAATATCTTCACACACCAGGAACCATTATACACAACAAGGAACATTTTTACACAACAGGGAATACATTTACACAACAGGGAACACCTTTACACAACAGTTAACATCTTCACATAACAGGGAATATCTTCACACATCATGAACCCTTTCACACAAAAGGGAATATCTTGAGACAACAGCAAACAGTTTACAGACAATGAATTTTTTATACAACAGATAACGCAATAACACAACAGGGAACATATTTATTCAAAACATATGATGTTCATTTGGAATATGTGATTGAAGATGTGGAAGAAAACCTGAACAGTACTGCTCCTTAAACCTCTTTTCCCCTCGGCAGCCATGCAGAACCATGTCAGACTGTAACTCGGAGTTCACATTTCCAGAAAGGAAAGCTGTGTGGTTTGAAAACTATAGTTAAAGAAGTGCAGTTATAAACGCGATTGCCCCAAGACCCAGCATTCCTTCATTGGCTCAGCACTTTCACCGAGTGAGAAACGTATTGTCACAAAAAACAGGAACTTTTGGCAAAAGAGTTTAATTTTTCTTTCTCCATTTATACCAGGAAAAGATCGACCAGGACCGTGTCTGGAGGGTAAAAGGAATGTTCAAATTCACAGAACGTCGTTTGCCGGAATACCTGCCCAGGAAGGAGGTCACGGAACGTCTGAACCTTTACCGTTGCAGGCAGAGCATCTTTCATTAGGTCATGGTTGTGCGTGAAAATCTCCTAATTCAGGACAATTGTTTGATCTGGTGATTGCAGTGGAATCGGTCAGTTAGTTGAACGTTTGACGTTTCTGTGTAGCTTGGTTTAGCGACACTTGCAATTGCTATTTTCTTGCTGAAACAGTTGAACAATTGTTAGAACGTTTAAGCTTTCACTGCAGATGAAGAGAGCTTATATTCATATCATTAATAAATAATACACATTGCCTTCTTCGTGAATTTAGCACAGTTTTATTTCACAAACCTTTATAACTAGTACATACAGCGAGCTGATTGAATGTGTTTGGAAAACTGTGTTTGTTATGATCTGAATTGAAGCCTTAATTAACAGTTGTGCTTGAGGACACAAATGAAATTTTTTATTGTCAATGTGAAGTATTACAGAGTTAAATTGTGACTCTCGGACCCTTCCTTACCAACGGTTAGCAAAAATGATCTTTATGCCGAATGAATAAAATGCGGCAGAGATAAAATACTTAAATGGGGGCACTGAGCATGAAGATTTTTGGAATCATTTTCATTTTAAACCAGCACAAAGCAGCGCTGAGTCATATTTTAATGAAACAATGCAACAAGTGGGTTCAACAGATCTGTACATATTGGCCCTGAAATTAGGATCGGGAGCTTGCCGCGCGTGCAAGCCACCGATGTTCAATCAACCGGCGCACCAACATCTGAAGCCTGGGTCTGCTTGCATTTCCTGTCACTGGCCCGGTTCAGATGTCGACGCGATTTGCTTGCCTGATCCAGCGGCATAGTTAGTGCGATGTGCCGGCTGGAAGCAGCTGAGCACTGTGCAGCAAACAGGGGAGGGGAAACTTCATTCATGAGTTTGAGAGTAAGAACTGTCTAACTCATGAAAAGTATGCGCTGCCAAAACAATACTTGAACTTTAAATAAAATTTTAAAAAACATCCCACTGATTATATCTATATATATAAAGCGGGTCTTCTGTCTGTCCCGATGTCTGTCCCGATGTCTGTCCCGATGTCTGTCTGTCCCTCCATGTTCTATACGTTTGAAAGTTACAGAGCGTACCGACGCGCGCGTCGCCTCAAAAGAAAGCTTGCGTATTTACATTTCGGCCGGACAAAAATCCCGCCCGCGGCATCCCAAAAACGTTCAGCATTCTGCTCATTAGCATCTCATTAGCGACCGTGTGATGTCGAGGTCCACCAATCGGACGGCGGGTTCCTTCCTACAGTTGAGTGCCGAGTGACTCGGCGATTGACCAATCCTACGCTTCGGTGACCTGACCGGTCGACCAATCGGTGCGTGTGTGGGCGGGCCTTATCCTTCTGAACCGAGGTGAGTGGACGCCATCTTGATTTTTCACAATTTTTTCCCCCACACTTTCTGTGTGTTAGGGAACTAAGGTAAATATTTTAATGATGTATTAGGGAATTAAATAACAATTTAATAGGGGGGGGAGAGCCTCGGGAAATCGCGGGGGGGGAGAGCCTCGGGAAATCACGGGGGGGGGAGAGCCTCGGGAAATCGCGGGGGGGGAGAGCCTCGGGAAATCGTGGGGGGGGAGAGCCTCGGGAAATCGCGGGGGGGGGAGAGCCTCGGGAAATCGCGGGGGGGGGAGAGCCTCGTGAAATCGCGGGGGGGGAGAGCCTCGGGAAATCGTGGGGGGGGAGAGCCTCGGGAAATCGCGGGGGGGGGAGAGCCTCGGGAAATCGCGGGGGGGGGAGAGCCTCGTGAAATCGCGGGGGGGGCGAGCCGCCCGCACTGACCGCGCATGCGCCACCCGCACTGACCGCGCATGCGCCGCCCGCCCGCCCACTGCGGCCGTGCATCAGCCGCACGATACGCGGGGGACCTCAGCTCCGGACCTCAGGCGCTAGGCAGGGGGAGGGGCCAGAGAGAGGGACAGAGGGAAGTGGGGGAGCGGGGGAGTGGGGGAGGGAGGGAGACAGGGGAGGCGAGGGAGAGGAGGGGAGGGAGAGGAGGGGAGGGGAGGGAAGGATAGGACAGGGAGATGACATGACAGGGAGAGGGGGGACACACAGGGGCAGGGTGACCAAGCGCCCCAAAATTGCCCTCGCAACGCGGGGCTTCCCAGCTAGTTAAGTATAAATAAGTTTTAAAAATATTTTAAACAATTAATCCAATTTTTGAAAAAAATAAATTTTAAAGAAATAGGGCCTAAAACTAAACTTACCTTACTGTAAATTCTTTAAAAATAATAAATCTGTGGAAAAAAAATTCTAAATTGTACTAAAAGACCACTTACCTGTAAAACAAAATATTTACGTCTGGTTTTTCCACGCGTAATAACCAGAGACCTTTACACTCGGGCAACTCTGAAAATAAAAAGGAATTTCACTGGGCACGCACTGCATCACAAGTCGCAAGCATTCTGCCTCTTAACCCCTTGGGTCAGAGGACAGGAAATGCTGGTTTTCAGCACATGCGCTGTGTATGTTGAAAACTGGCAATTCCGCCGGGCACACACGTGATTACTCCGTACGCACGCGTTGTGACAGGAATTACTGGGCCAATGCATCTCAACATTTTGTAAGGTAAGGTTTTTCAGCAAAAATGTAATTAGAGGTGAGAAGCGGCCGCCGTTAAATGGAGAGTATTCAGCTGCCCAGGTCATTCATTCACTTGTTCATTTTTGTCTATTTGTCTGTCCGCCTGTCTGCCTGACTGCCTAGATCTCTCTGTCTATCTGTCTCTCACTATTTATTCATCTCTCTATGTAACAATCTCTCTGTCTATGCAAGAACAACTGTCATATAATTCACTGACGAGATTTATCCAACTCAAATTTCTCTTGAAAAAATATGCAAGTGAAAATAGGTTACAATTTGACAGAAGTAATTCTCAAAGAAAGCTTAAATACCGGCTCTGTTCCACGAACTCTTGGGACAGCACAACCGTCTACAAAACTCGAGACGCAATAACACATCTATAAGAGATGTAGACTGCAAGAATTAAACTACATTTGTGTAATTCCAAGAGTTAATGTCTTAATAGCTTATGTTATCGGTATGGATGTGGATCATAAGAGAGAATGATTCTCTTTGCCTATCTATCGCACACACATACACAACAAAAAACATTGATAGCAAGAAAAGGACATTTCTTTTATCCACGTTTGAAATCAAAATCAAGAGTTTCCGATTCGGTGTACTGTCAAACTCTGCTCCGGAAATAATGTCACTTGTATATGGCATCTTAAATATCATCTGTTTACACAGCAGACTCTTCACCGCCCCATTCGACAGAATGTATTACTGCAGTAAAATCACCTACCAGAAGATAAAGTAAATGCGTATCATGAAGGCTGCTCAAGCAAGAGATGGACTGTCATTGACATCTTCATGACGAATCGACCATATAATTACATGTTATTCGGGCGCACACTTCCGCTTCACAGAACGTATCTACAGTTAAGATAACTTTTGCTCTGACTTTTGTGTAAACATTTGCTGTTGCAAATTAGCATTTGAACATTTTCCATTCAATTTTGCGAAGTCAGCAGTCATGACAAAATTAGAGTTTCTAGCCACGAGTTGGTGCCCTGTCATATATTCTAAATTCACTCTTCCGACTTCATCGGTTTTTTATAAATTCGCCAAAGAACTTATGTTCAACAAGTGATTAAGGGCAACGCCACTAAACATTTACTGCCATTATTAAAAGACTTTTGTATGTGCGTGCAATTCCTGTGCAACTTACGGCTGTAATGATTTCTGGGCATCGTCTTAGAACATAAGGACATAAGAAATAGGAGCACGAGTAAGCCATTTGGCCCCTCGAGCCTGCTCTGCAATTCATTACGACCATGGCAGATCTGGTCTTGGCCCCAACTCCACTTCCTTGCCCGCTCCCCATAACCCTTGACTCCCTTATCATTAAAAAATATGTCTATCTCCAGCTTAAACATATTCAATGACCCAGCCTCCGCAGGTCTCTGCGGTAGAGAATTCCAAAGATTCACGACCCTCTGAGAGAAGAAATTCCTCCTCATCTCCATTAATATAGATTGTTTATAGCTGAGGCCCCAGCACTGATCCCAGTGGCACCCAGCTTGTTAGAGTTTGCCAAATGAAAATGATGCATTTTCCCTGACTCTCTGTTTTCTGTTAGTTAGCCAATCCTCGATTCATGCTAATATATTACCCCAACCTCATGAGCTCTCATCTTGTGCAGTAATCTTTTATGTGGCACCTTATCGAATGCCTTCTTGAAATATAATTACACAACATCTACTGGTTCCACTCTCAGATACACTTTCTACTCCTTGCTACCCTTACCCGAGTCAGTTAGGATTTGATTGGACTCCATCGATAATAGCTAATTGCAAAATGTTATCAAATCGCTGTATTGGGAGAAAGGGATGATCGTCACCATAACAATGAATGTGTCTGTGTTGAGTCTGTTTGCGCGATGAAGATATTACTGCCTTTTAAACAGTGCATTGTGAATAACTGGTGTTCCAAATATTTAACAGGGTTGAAATGAGTTCAGCATAATTTTGCCAATAGATGTAACAGGAGGCATAGAACATTCTGATTGGTGGCAATGGGGCTGAAGTTAAGCTCTCAGAGTTCTGTCATAGCTTGCTATTAAAACTGGTAAATGTCAATAAACTGAGGGATATTTTGATATAGATATAATTGGTGTAGACAATTTAAAGGAAAATGCAAATGACCAATCTGAAAGCATTTATTTCGCTAGTTATTTACAAATCCGCCACTTTTTGTTAGGTTCCCGACAACCGTCACCTCTTTGTTGTCTTTATCGCAACATTTCTTGCACTGTCAAAGAGTGAGTGAATAAACTGCACATTATTTTCAAGGAGGAATATTATAAGGCCCTTGAGTTTCAGCATCGCAACAAACTTTAGTCGTAGTGTGGACATTTAATAATGTTAAAGTTAATACTTATTTACAGCACGGTGTGAAAAGCAAAATCTCTTCATTTATGACTTTATTCTGGAAAGAAATAATGCGGGTATCAGCAATTCTTCACATGTACCGTCACGATGTTTCTTTGCATTTATCGGTTTGCACTCTATTCTCAGTATAGTCAGAGTCCAACACAGGATAAATGCGGCGAGACGCAAACGAATTGCGATTGAATAAGATGCTAAGGAAGATCCTAGAAGATTATAGAAAGATAGAATGTTAATGGGAATTTCTCCCGTTTCCACTGCAAACACAAGTACAGGGTCACTCTGTAATCCTATCTAACCTTCGCTTGGCAAGTACGGAACAATCATGATATTCTCATTCAACATTAATGATAAGGGACAGAATCACGCTGAGATGAATGTAATTGCCATATATTTTTCTGTGTTATTCACCTTACCTAAACGTGAGCTAATCCAAAAATCTGCTACCCGTATCCTAACTCACCCCTGTGCTCGCTGAATCCCATTGGCTCCCGTTCCGACAAAGCCCCAATTTTCAAATGCACATTCCTGGTTTCAAATCTTTCCATGGCTCTCGCCCCCTCCCTACCTTTGTAACCTCCACCAGCCCTACAATTCTCATCCTACTGTTCAAATCACTCCATGGACCTTTCCCCCTCCATATCACTGTCACCTCCACCAGCCCTGCAATTCTCATTGTCGTCTTGAAATCCCTCCATGGAGCTCGCCCCACTCTCTCGCTCTGCAACCTCCTCCAGCCCGACAATTCTCATCTTCCAGTTTAAATCGCTCCAAGGCCCTCGCCCCCTCCTTATCTATGTAAACTCCTCCAGCCATTAAATTCTCATTCTCGTCCTCAAATACCTCCATGGATCTCGCATCACCCTCTCTCTGTAGCCTCCTCCTTCTTCCCTCCAAGCATCCGATATCTGGGCCCACGTCCAATTCTGACGCCATATGCACCCTTGATTTTATTTGCTGCACCATTGGGGCCGTGCCTTCAGCTGCCTGTGCCTAAGCTTTGGGATTCCCGCCCTAAACCTCTCTGACTCTCTACCACTCTTTCCTCATTTTAAGGCGCTGGTTAAAACCTCCTCTTTGACCAGACTGTTGGTCATCTGCCCACGTTCTCCTTATGTGGAGACTTGGTCTTTTGACACGCCATGGTAGGTGTTACGAGTTAAAGGTATCGTATCAATACAAGTTGTTGTTGTTGTCCCTGTAGATATCTGAATTACTGGATTCTTCCGATTTGTACAGGCAATAGCCGCTGCCGTTTAAGACTGATTGATTCATTACTTGTTTGATTTAACGAATTTTTAAAATCAAGTGCATGACCATGTACAGAGTGAAAGACTTTTGAACCAGGTTGGTGGATATTTCCAGCAGAACAACATCACTGGCATGCATTCAGTAGAAGAGTAATCAGGCGATGAGGAAGGTTATATTCCCAAAAATGCTAGTTTATTTAATTTGATTCCTACATCTAATGAATAGGAATCTCAGGCGCAATACAGTATGGAAAGAGCAGAATGTAGTATGCGTTTATGTGTCAGTGTTTGTGTGTGACTTCATGAATGTGTGTGAGTTTGTGTGTGTGTGTGTTTGTGAGTGTGTGTTTGTGAGTGAGTATTTTTGTGTGTGAGTGTGTGTATGTGTGTGTGAGTGTGTGTGTGTGTGTGTGTGTGAGTGTTTGTGTGTATGTTTGTGTGTATGCGTGAGTGTCTGTTTATGATTGTGTTTGTGCGTGCTTGTGTGTGTGAGTGAGAGTGTGTCTCAGCGTGTGTGGGTATCTGAGTGTTTTTGAGTGTTTCTTTTAGAATGTGTGTGGGTTTGTGTGAAACTGAGTGTGTGTGAGTGAATGTGTGTGTATTTTGTGTGTGTATGTGTGTGTGTGTGAGAGTGTATGAGTGTGTGTGGGTTTGAGTGTGCGTGTAAGTGTGTGTTTATGTGTGTGTTTGAATAAGCGTGTGTGTATGTTGTGTGTGTGAGTGTGTTTGAGTGGGAATGTGTGTGTGAGAGTGAGTTTAGTGTGAGTTTGCCCGTCTCTCTCTGTCTGCAATGCGAATAAACAGATCGTTACAAGGGAAGACAGGGCCATGCATTATTTACCATTACGGGGTAGTTTGTGAATATGATTAACACAAGCATAGGAGGAATCTAGCGGTACCTGTTGAAATAATTGCATTTTCGTTAGAGGGTTCTGAGTTTTGAATAATTTTGTTTAAATAGCAAGAGCGACAAACATCTCAAATTGAGCGTTTACCTGGCGGTAATATTAAACTTGTAAGATAGCTGTAACATCTGCATTAATGTATCCTGTGTTAACTGCATAGCTGTTATGCTGTTTTTCGGCAAAATATTCCAAGAGAAATTGTAACAGCAACTACCAAATTAAATGCAGAAACAATTTCCCTAAAGTCTCGTATGTCTGATTTTTGCACAGTCGTTCTGGGAGAGGGCGGGTTCACTTACACATACATTTAATGGCAATTTAATACGCACCCATCTCAAGCACAGTAGGAAGAAGCATCAAATCTACAGGAGAAGCATCAGTCCGGCGTGTTACTGGGAAAATTGCAACGACAGGATGAGAAAAATTATTTCAATCCTGCAACTCTTCATATCATTGGATATTTCTAAAGGTAATGACAACATAGTCATGTATGACTGATTGATTCACTAATTGCTTCATTGATCCATTGCATTCCTAACTATTTTACTCATACATTCATTCATTCAGTGATAAATTCATTTATTTCTTTTGTAATCAACAAATAAAGCAACTGATTCAGCCTAAATGGAAAAGAAATAAACACAGTGAATGTGTGAAGCTCACTCAACTCTTACAGTTATATGTACTGGGTCACGCAGAGCTGATGTTAGCTGTTTCCCCTCCACAGTCCCCTCATACAGACAGCTGTAATTTCCTCTTTCGGCATGATCTATATTGTTGATAGTGGAGGTGACATAATTGCTCCCTATAGCCACAGGCTGGACACCTGAGTAATTATTTTTTCCGTGCCTGTATACGTGAAATATAAAGCCAGGAAGATCCCGGGAGATTGTACTGATAAAGATAACATTTTCACCATTCACAGCAACACTGGAATCCACTGATATATTGGTTTGGGTAGACCTGTATTTCGAAATGAACAAGTATTGACAATCGATTCACAATGCAATACAGACTTACTTTATGGATCCAAAATACTAATGCTCTGGACTTGTGAATACAGAGTATAATTTCAATGTTGACAGATCACATAAACTCGTAAAGATAGTTAGATGTGAGGATGATAGAAAAACGCATGAGCAGGGCATAGTCAGTGGGGGGAATCATTGCAGATCAAATTTAACACAGAGAACTGTGAAGTGAAGATTTTTGGTATGAAGAATGAGGAGAAAGAATATAAACTACAAGGTATAACTTTAACTGGGATGGAGGAAGCAAGAGACATATCGTCGATGTAAAAAATCTTTGATGGTAGCGAAAATGATTGAGAAGGCTGTTAAAACGCTCTATCACTAAAGGCACAGAGTGCAACAGTAAGGACTTTATGATAAACCTTTGCACCTCACTGGTTAAATCCCAGCTGGAGTATTGTGTCTAATTCGGGGCATCACACTTTGGGAAGGATTCCAAAGCTAAGGCAAAGGGACTGATTGGACAGCTCTTCTCAGAGCCGACACAGTCACGATGGACCGAATGGCCTCCTTCTGTGCCCTGTGATTCTGTGATAAATGGTGCCGCTTTCAGTATAGCGTCAGCCTGTGTGTTCAGCTTCAATGGTTACAGACCTGAGCTGAGCGCAGACACCCTCTCTGTGAACATTAAACAACGTTACGTTGAAAGATGGATGGTTTCTGTACATACCAAGAGCGCTGAATATACTTATTCAAAATCTGTGCTCCCTTTCACTCACAAGCTATAGTGACTGTCAATTCTAACAACCTGCTATTGACGGAGGATCTATATTGGCATTGCTACTGCTCTCCGTGGTTTGTCGTGTTAACCAAATCACTCAGATAGGTCAGACATTTTTGGGTGAAATTAAAAATCTGGAACATAGATAGTGCAGTAATACCACACAGCCTGCAGAAATTGGTTAGACACGTGGAGAATGCTGCACAGTTCTGGTCTCCATATTATTAAAATGTTAGAGAGGCACAGGAGAAAGTGCAAAAAATGATTTTCAAGGATGACCAAAAAATCAGAGTTTAAAACTATCAGTAAATGCTGAACAGGCTGTGGAACTTTTCATTGGCTGAGAGGTGACCAGATGGAGATCTTTAAGATTATGAAAGGATTTGATAGGCTAGACTAAGTGAAAATGTTTCCACTTGTGTGGGAGTCCCAATCTGGGGGCCTTGAATATCAGAGAGTCACTAGTAAATCTCAGATTGTGGCGAGAATGTGGATATCGCTTCCACTTGGAGTGGTTGAGATGAATAATTTGGATACATTTAAGGAGTCACTCGATACACACATGAGGGTGAAGGGAATGGAATAATATGTAGATAGGATGAGATGAAGTAGTGTGGTAGGCTCGTGTGGAGCTTAAGTACCGGCTTACACCAGTTGGGCCGAATGGTGTGTTCCTGTGTGGTAAATTCTATGCCATAATATGTAATGCAACAATGCTCCATTTCCAGAACAGTAAATGCCGAATATTGACCACATTCTTCAAAGACACTTTTAATAGCGGAGTGCAGGGAGCTTCTCTGTGAAATATCTAAACAATTATCATTTAAACTGCTTAGAAATTTTAGTAAAGTACCAATATCGTTCAATAGAAATATTAACAATCTGTATTTCTCTTCACTGGCCTGCTATAGTGACCGTCACTGCGTCACTGATCTGGGACCATAACCACATGCCATTGACGGAGATTCTATATAGGCATCGGTACCGCCCTCCTTGGTTTGTCCCGTTAACCAGGAATGTTGCAATGTTGTCCCTTGTGACGATTTGGGAAGTGTCCAGCCGTTGATTAGCTTTGTAAAAGTAGATTAGACCGCGTTTCTCTCTGTTCACCGTGCAGGTAATGGTGGCCGTCTCTCCCTCTGAGTACACCCCAGTCAGTTCATCAAGTGATATCACTGGCGGGGTTAGCGGATCTGTGGTATAATAAATGGATAGAACAACATAAATGGATTCCTGCATTATCTTGTGCCATGAAAGAATGGTAACTCAGTAATGATTGTAATGTATTTAAGGTAAATGTTTGCATCGGCGACTGAGATTCTACAAAAGTAGAATTGATGGTTTCCAACAGAAGTGGGACAGAAAATAAACCAGCAGGGGATCTAGTTCCAAAACCTTGGCTTATCACTGAAATTTCCCTGCCTGATATCTGGAGAAGGGGATGGCATTGGTTTGAAATTCACATTTCTGCTAATTTAGTCCAGCCATAACTTGGGCTCTAGGATGTGGGCGTCGCTGGCAAAGCCGGAATTTAATGCCCAACCCCAGTAGCCATTAAAAAGGTGGCGGTCGGCCGTCTTCTTGAACCAAATTTTGCTCCCACAATGCTGTTCGCTACGGACTTGCAGGGATTTAAGCGAGCGACGATGAAGGAATGCCAAATATATTTCCAAGTCAGGATGGTGTGTGACTTTAAGTGGAACTGGGAGTTGATGCTGCTCCCATGCAACTAATGCCATCACCTTTTTATGAAGGTGGAGGTCGCGGGTTTGCGAGGTGTTGTCGAAATACAATCCATTGACAGATATGGAAACCTAAAATGAATATAATGAAAATATTTCACATATCAGGATGATTTTGAAAATCTCGTTCCGCAGTTTCTGTTATCTGACTGAGAATCTTTAATCTGAAAATGCCAGCCAGTCTGGTGGTGCATTTTGAGGTGAATATACAAACAGTGGAGTTAAAATTCTGTAAGAATGATGCCATTTGACATTAAACATTTCCCTGTGGTTGATGCAGAGATTTAGGGAGTAAAGCTGGAAATCAGGGACATAGATTGTGTGATGACAACAGACAGCCTTCAGTCCCCCTGTCAGAAGGTCACGACTTCACATTGCAAATTATCAGGTCTCTCAGCTCCATAACACAGCATTCCCTCAGTACTGAGTTACACTGGCAATTGTAAGCTGGCATCACATTACACTTCATTCAAGACAATGGAGGGTATCATTGGGCGGAGAGTAAAGCAGGAGGCTGATACCTATCCGCTTCTTCCCCTCTTGGAGGATGTGGTTAAATTTACCTTTAAAGTGTTGCCGCCAGCTGTTAGCTCATGCTTTTCATCGGTATTGATTTCACAAAATTCAGACGCAGTTGAGAATAAATTCGTCTTGCACAGTAGCCTAAAACACGCGATGGTTCAACGCCAACCCGCTTTACACATCAACCAGATTTTCAATTGCCTTCAATGCAATCAGAACAAAGGCGGGTGTGAAACGGGACGTCTAATCAATTTCGCACATTCTGCGCTACAGCCCGTGACGATTTTCATCCCCTTATCTCCAGTAACGCCCTTTGCCATTAATGGATGCACAGTGGGTAAATGCAGGGTCCAATATTACATGAATCCTATCTAGAGTTGAGAAAACACATTCGGTTTCCTCCCTCTCTCCTAATATTAAAACAAACATTTTGTTACAATGATTAGAGCATGATTTTATACAAAATACCGAGAGCGATGAAAAAAACATATGAAAATTCATCTGATCCCTGTCACCTACCTGCTACAGTGACCATCACAGACTCACTGCGATGACATTCTAACCGCCTTCCATTGATGGAAGTTCCTTATTTGCACTGGTAACGCCCTCCTTGGTCTTTACTGGTAACCGGGAATGTTCTAATGTTGTCCTTTGTGACGATTTGATTGGAGTACAGCCTGTGATTATCTTTGTTAAAGTAGAAGGTTATATCGCGATTATCTCTGGTCACGGTGCAGGTAATAGTGACAGTCTCTCCTACTGCATAAACCCCAGTCAGTTGATCAAACGACATCACTGGTGTTGTTAGCGAATCTGTGGTAAAATAAATGGAAAGAACAATGAGAAATGGTTCTGCGGATTTTCAGGTGCAGTGCAAGATTGGGAACCAAGTGATGATTGTGTGGTGTTGAATCGCAATTTCCCTTTGGATACAGAGATTCCACAAACGTGCGGGTTCGGAATTTGATTACAAGGAAGGAAAAACTTGCATTGCCCTAGCTTGTTTTTGACCTCGGGGCGTCCCAATGCGCTTTACCGTCAATGTTTCACTTTTGAAGTGAAGTCGCTATTGTAATGTAGGAAATCAGATGGCGGAGCCAAGGAACCTAAATCAGCTCGATTTCTCTGTCCAAAGTCCGGTTTTAGGCCGGAGATTTTACTCTGGGATACGAGCGGAACAAGGAAATGGTTGCTTTGAAATGCCCAGTGCTGCTAGTTATTCCAGGTGAAGATGCGATCAGAAAGAGTGAAGGTCGCCTTTATAACCGCACTGCGGCTGGCACCAGTGCAAGTATGAAACCTCTGCCAAGGGAAGGCTGTTAGAAACTAACCTCAGCGAGGCTGTGACCATCACACATTTCACATAATTGAGCTGCTTTGGTGGACCCGCAATTATTGTTATCATTACCGTTGTGGTAGTCGCTGATGTGGTCAGCATCTACTGTCAATCCGCACTGTCCCCTTCACGATGGTTGTAACTTGGAGGGAATCTTGCTGGTAATGGTGCTCCCATGCGCCTGCTGCCCTTGTCCTTCTCGCTGGGAGAACTCACGGGCATGGGAGGTGCTGCCGAACAATCCTTGGTGAGTTGATGCAGTGCATCTTGTAAGTGGTACACACCACAGCCACTGAGTGCCAGTGGTGGAGGGAATACTTTTTTAAGGTGGTAGACGGATGCCAAAGAATAGGGCTGCTTTAGCCAGGATGGTGTCAAACTTCCTGAGTTGCAGCTGCTCCCATCCTGGCATGTGGAAAGTATTCCATCAACCTCCAGACTTGTGGAGGCAGCCGGTGATTTTTTCATTGTAGAATTCATCGCATCTGACCTGTTCTAGTAGCCACGTTGTTTATGTGGAGGGGAACTTGGAGTTGATCATAGAATCATAGAAATTTACAGCACAGAATGACCCATCTTTCCCGTGCCGGCCAACAAAGAACTATCCACCCTAATCTCACTTTCCAGCACTTGGTCCGTTGCCTTGTAGGATATGGCACTTCAAGTGCATATCCAAGTAATTTTTAAATGTGATGAGGGTTTCTGCCTCTACCATCTCTTCAGGCAGTGAGTTCCAGATCGCCACCACCCTCTGAGTGAAATAAATTCTTCTCAAATCCCCGCTTAAACTCCAATCAATAATTTAACTTAATGTCCGTTGGTTATCGACCCTTCTTCTAAGGTAAAATTTATTTTTCCTATCCTTCTATCTAGGCCCCATATAATTTTATACACGTCAATTAGTTCTCCCTTCAGCCTCATCTGTTCCAAAGAAACCAACACCAGCCTAGACACTCTTTCCCCAGCTAGGGCAACATCCTCATAACTCTCCTCTGCACCCCCTCTAGTGCAATCACATCCTTCACGTAATGTGGTGACCAGAAATGCATGCAGAATTATAGCTGCGGCCTAATTAGTGTTTTGTACAGTTCAAGCATAACCTCCCTGCTCTTAACTATGCCTCTTCTAATAAAGGAAAGTATGCCATTTGCCCTCTTAACCACCTTTTCTGCCTGTCCGGCTACCTTCAGCGATCTGTGGACATGCACTCCATGGTCCCTCTGATCTTCTGCACTTCCATGTCCTAACATTTAAAGTGAATTCCCTTGCTTTGTTAGCTCTCCACAAATGCACTTTCTCACACTTCTGCAGATTGATTTCCATTTCCCACTGTTCTGCCCACCTGACCAGTCCATTGATATCTCCCTGCAGTCTACAGCTTCCTTCTTCAGTATCAACCACACAGCCAATTTTTGTATCAGCTGCAAACTTCTTAATCATACTTCCTACATTCAAAGCCAAATCATTGATATATGCCACAAAATGCAATGGAATCAGTACTGAGCCCTGTAGAACCCCAGTGGAAACAGCCTTCCTATCCCAAATACACCCTTCCACCATTAAACTTTGTTTCCTGCCTCTGAGCCAATTTTGGAGCAAAATTGCCACTTTGCCTTGGATCCAATGGGATATTACTTTCGTGACCAGACTGCCATGCGGGACCTTATCAAAAGCCTTGCTAAAATCCATATTGACTACGTGAAACGCATTAACCTCATCGATCCTCCTTGTTACCTCCTCAAAAAATGTAATTAAGTTAGTCAGACACGAGCTTCCCTTAACAAACCCCTGCTCACTGGCACTGATTAATCCGTGTTTTCTAAATGAAGATTTATCCTGTCAGATCAGGTAGTGGTCGCCAAATGACAAATTAGTATAGCAGGGCAGACAAGGCTAGTAATTGCACAAAATTTGCAAGATATGGGCTGCCTGGAAGCATAAATGCAAGACATATCTTCAGCTAGACTCGTTTCAGCACAAAGCCAATGGACATGTAAGAGGGGAATTTGCAGTTGATGTTCTTCCCATGCGACTGCTGCCCTTGTCCTTCTGGGAGCTGAAGGTCGCGAGTTTGTGAAGTGCTGCCGAAATGTAATGCAAATAGAAATATGGACCCCCACAAGGAAATTAGGTTAAAGTACCGCGCATAAGAGAATCATTTTGAAACTCTCGGCATGCAGATTCTGTTCTCTGACAGAGAAACCTGTAATGTGTCGAGGCCAGTCAGACTGGAGAGCTTCTTGAGGTGATGCTACACTCAGTGGAGCTAAATCCCTGGTGCCATGCTGTATTTGTGGCACTAAACATTGATAGCTCAAACATATAGGGGATTATTTTTTCTAAGGCGGATCCTTGAAACAAGTGGTCACGAGTCGATTTTACACACATAAATAAATGGAGAACTTTATCAGGCGGGGCATACAATGGACGATCGAAACCCTATCGCCCGTTTTGCACTACCGCCCGTGATCAATTTCACCGCCTTATATCCAATATTGCCCTTTGCCGGTAACAGATTCACAGCGGGTAAATGCAGTGACTTGCGTTGCATGAATCCTGTCTAGAGTTGAGCAATAATGTCAAAACACATCCGGTTATCTTCCTCTATCCTAATATTAAACCATTCATGTTGATGCAATGATTGAAACATGATTCTGTAACAGACCAAGAGCTTGGAAAAATATGAAACTCCTCTGCTTGCTGTCGCTCACCTGCTACAGTGACCGTCACAGGCTCGCTGTGATGAGATTCTAACCACCTTCCATTGATGGAAGTTCTATATCGGCACTGGTACCGACCTCCTTGATCTTTCCTGGTGAGCAGAAATGATCCAATGTTGTCCGTTGTGACGATCTGCTCGGAGTACAGCCGTTGATTATCTTTGTTAAAATAGAAGGTTTTATCGCGATAATCTCTGGTCGCGGTGCAGGTAATGGTGTTCATTTCTCCTACTATGGACAGCCCACTCAGTTGATCAAGAGCTATCACTGGGGTTGTTAGCGGATCTGTGGTAAAATAAATAGAAATAACAATGAGAAATGGATCTGTGGATTTTTAGGTACAGTACAATGTTGGGAACTCAATGATGATTGCGCTGTGTTGAAACACATTTTCACATCGGATACAGAGACTCAGCAAAAGGGGAGTTCGGAATTCATTACAAAGACACAAATAAAGACTTGTATTTCAATAGAGCCTTTCATGACCTCGGGCCGTCCCAATGTGCTTTAATGCCAATTTACTACTTTTGAAGTGTAGTCGCTCTTGTAATGTAGGAAATCAGATGGCAGAGCCAAAGAACCTAAAACAGCTCGAGTTCGCTGTCCAAAGTCTGGTTTAGGTCGGAGATTTTACTCTGGGACACGAGGGGAACAACGCAATGGTTGCTTTGATAAAACCAGTGCAGCTAATTTAGCCCAGGTGAAGATGCGATCAGAAAGAGTGAAAGGCACCGGCACCAGTGCAAGCATGAAACCTCCGACAAGAGAAGGCAGTTAGAGACCAATCCCAGCGACGCTGTAACTGTCACACATTTCACATAATCGAGCTGTTTTGGTGGGACCACAAGTATTGTTATCATTACTGTTCTGGTAGTCGCTGGCATGGCCGGCAACTGCTGTCCATCACTAGTTTCCTCTTCAGAAGCTCGTGGATGGCCTTCAAATTGAACCACAGTGAGGCCAGTGCGGTAAAAGTGCACAGCAATGCAGTGAGTTTTAAGATTTAACGATGAAGGAACAGCGATATATGTCCAAGTCAGGGTGGTATGTGACCTGGAGTGGAACGTGGTGGTGCTGGTTTTCCCATGCGCCTGCTGCCCTTATAGATGGAAGAGGTCGCATTTTTGGGAGGTGCTGCCGAAGAAGCCTTGGTGAGTTCCTGCAATGCATCTTGCAGATGGTACACATTGCAGCCACGGTACACCGGTGGTTGAGGAAGTGAATGTTTAAGGTGGTGCATGAGGTGCCTATCAAGGGGGGGCATTTTTTCTTAGGTGGCACCTTGAAGCAGCTGGTCACGATTTCATTTTACACACATTGAAAACAAAATCAGGCGGGGCTTAATATTGGCGGCCCAATCGCTATCGCCCGTGATGGTTTTCACCCCCTTATCTACAGTAACGAGCTTTGCCGGTAATAGAATCACAGTGGGTGAATGCAGGGCCCAGTGATACAGGGATCCTATCTAGATTTGAGCAATAAGATCAAAATCCATTCGGTTATCTTCCTCTCCATTAATATTAAACCATTCATTTTGTTGCTGTGATTAAAGCATGCTTTTATAAAAATACCAAGAGCGATGAAAAATACATGAAAAAATCTCTGCTCCCTGTCACTCACAGCTATAGTGACCGTCACAGACTCGCTGCGATGAGATTCTAAGTACCTTCCATTGACGGAGGCTACGTATTGGCACTGGTTCATATTCATTGGTCACCGTGAGTGTTCCAAAGTTGTCCTTTATGAAGCTTAGAGCTGTATACAGCGATTGATTAACTTTGTAAATGTAGAACATTTTATAGCGATAATCTCCTGTCATGGTGCAGGTAATGGTAACCATCTCTACTACTACATACACCCCACTCAGTTGATCAAGAGATATCACTGGTGTTGCTAGCGAATCTGTGGTAAAATAAATGGAAAGTACAATGAGAAATGCTTCTGCGGATTTTCATGTGCAGTGCAAGCTTGGGATCTCAATGATGATTTTGCGGTGTTGAAGCACAGTTTCACATCGGATAAATAGGTTCCACAAAAGGGGAGTTAGGGATTTGATCACAAGGAAACAAAGAAAACTTTTATTTCTATAGTGCCTTTCATGACCTCGGGACGTCCCAAAGCGCTTTACCACCGATTTAGTGCTTTAGAAGTGTAGTCGCTGTTGTAATGTAGGAAATCAAATGACGGAGCCAAAGAACCTAAATCAGCTCGAGGTCTCTATCCAAAGTCCGGTTTTAGGCCGGAGATTTTATTATGGGATACTAGGGGAACAAGGACATGTTTGCTTTGAAATCCCAGGTTCTAGTAATATCGCCCAGGTCTCGAGTTTGTGAAGTGCTGCCGGAATGCAATGCAGAGAGAGATATGCAAACACACAATGTAATTAGATTAAACCAAGAACCCATTGGGTGAGAGGGGGTCCGCAGACTGCTTTTCACCCCGGACTATTTTACTCTCCTCGAAGTCAAAAGAAAGTAAATTCCAAAAGGTTGTGAAAGGATTATATGCTGCACGAAGGTCAATGGAGGGTAAAATCAGGTGGAATGTAAAAGAGGAGGCCGACCTGAAACCAGCTGTTTCCTTTTTGGTGGATTAGGTCAACATTACCCATCAAGTCTCACCATGAGCTGTGAGCAGGAAAGAGCCAAGGCAATTTAACTGCCCAGCACCAGATTTCTGCTGAATGAGTAGGGTTAAAATTGCCCCCAGTGGGATCGTATATAAACAAATGGAAAGGAAAATCGGATAAAAGGGCGTCCAATTCTTTCTTTCGCCTGTTTTGCTCTTCCACCCGATATAAATTGCACCCGCATTATCTCAGTGATGCTGTTTCTTTGTTCACTTATGGGATCTGGGTGTCGGTGGTAAGGCCAGCATTTATTGCCCCTCTCTAGTTGCCCTTGAGAAGGTGTTGGTGAGCAACCTTCTTGAACCACTGAAGTCCATGTGGTGAAGGTGCTCCCACAGTGCTTTTAGGCAGGGATTTCCAGGATTTTGACCGAGATACGATGAAGGATCGGCGATAAATTTCTAAGTCAGGATAGTGTGTGACATGGAGGGGTACTTGGAGCTGGCGGTGTTCCCATGCACCTGCTGCCCCTGTCCTTCTCGGAGGAAGCAGCCGTGGGTTGGAAGGTGCTGCCAAAGAAGCCTTGGCGAGTTGCTGCAGTGCATCTTGTAGCATCATCCCAACCGATATTTGGGTAATTAAGGTCCCCCAATACCACCACTCTATAACTCTTGCACATCTCTGCGATATCCCTGTAGATTTGCTCTTTACCTCGCTCTCACTATTTAGAGGCCTATACAACCCGTAAAAGTTTGATAATACAATTTTTGCTCCTCAACTCTAACCAACTGGATTCTGTCCTTGTTCCCTCACTTTCCAAAACTATAATGTCGTCCTTAAACAGCACTACCACCCGCCTTCTTTTATTCTTCTCTATCTTTTCTGAACACATTATACCCTTGAATACTAAGTGCACAGTGCTCAACGATTTAAGTCACGTTTCCGCTCTTACCAGAACATCATACTGCCACAAGGCTAATGTTGCTTGTAGCTCACCAAACTTATTCACCAAACTTTGTGCATTTAAGCACATGCATTCTAAACCCATTTTTGAATTTTAATAGTCTTTCATGTTCTGCTCCTATCTAATGTGGTTCTAATAACTGCTCTAGTACTTTCGTCTCTAGTACTATCCAAAACACTTACAATTTTATGCACCTTCTTCCTCTTTTCTGCTCATATATGCTGGTGCCCATCGCCCTGCCAAGCTAGATTCAACCCTTCCCAATAAGCACTAGCAGACCTCCCCGGGGAAATATTGTTCCCAGCACTGTTGAGCTTTAACCTATTCGACTTGTACAGGTTCCACATCCCCCAGACATGGTCCCAATGCCACTGGAAGCTAAAGCTCTCCCCGCTGCACTATTTCTCCAGCCATGCATTCATCTGTGCTATCCTCCTGTTCCTGTACACACTAGCACAGGGCACCGGGAGTAATCTGGGGATTGCCACCCTTGAGTTCCTGCATTTTAATCTCCCTCCTAGCTCTCTAAACTCTGCCTGCAGGAACTCATTCTTCTTTCTGCCGATGGCATTGGTTTTAAAATGGTGAAGGACCTCTGGGT
This sequence comes from Somniosus microcephalus, assembly GCF_052327205.1. Classification (NCBI taxonomy): domain Eukaryota; kingdom Metazoa; phylum Chordata; class Chondrichthyes; order Squaliformes; family Somniosidae; genus Somniosus; species Somniosus microcephalus. Next base: position 47,692,848 of record NW_028225183.1, read on the forward strand.
GTTCACCCTCCCCCCACAGACTGTCCTGCAGCCGCTGAGTGCCATCCTTGATCCTGGCACCAGGGAGGCAACATACCAACCTGGAGTCAAAGCTGCGGCCGCAGAAACGCCTATTTGCTCCTCTAGCTATCGAATCCCTCACCACGATTGCTCTTCAACTCTTCTTCCTCCCCACCTGTGCAGCGGCAGGAAACGTGGTGCCATGGACTTGTCTCTGGCTGCACTCCCCAGTGGAACCACAGCTCTCACCAGTACTCAGAGCAGAATACTAGTTGGAGAGTGAGATGCTCTCCGGGGACTCTGGCACTACCTGCCTGGTACTCTGTTTCTGATTAGCCAGCACCCATTTCCACTCTGCCTGCACTCTTTTAAGCTGTGGTGTGACCACCTCCCAAAACGTACTGTCCATGGAACTCTCAGCTTCGCGAATGCATCACAGTGAATCCAGCAGCAGCTCAAGCTCGAGATTCTGCAGCTGGCGACAGCTGCTACACATATGGTTGTCCAGGGTATGCGATGTGTCCAGGACTACCACATGTCACAGGATGTGCACTCCACGGGACTGAGCTGCACTGCCATGCCTCTAGTTATTAGATTAACTAACTTAAGTATTTAGAGTAACTCACTTCCTTTAGTGAAAACCTAAAAGCTACAAACAAAGAAAAAGTGATGTTCAAAAAAAGAAATAATCGTCTAAAAAACGCACTCACCAGCTACTCACCAATCAGCTCCTTCGCTAGTGCTGACGCCACTTCTTTCGCTCTGACAACACAATTTTGAATGCTGCCTCTCAGGTTCCGCTCCCGCTCCCACACAGGTCCGCCTACTCCCGTGTCGGGCCTCCTCTGCCTCGTTCCTTTACGCCCACTCCACCTTATCTCTGGTCCCGTTGCCGCTCCCACACAGGTCCGCCTCCTCCGGTGTTGGCTCTCCTCTCAAATGGTTCAAGCAGAGTGTATAAAACTAAGACTTAATGGGGAATGAGAGAGCGAAAGTGTAGAGAAATGGGAGGGGCGAGCAAAATGAAAAGTAAGTGGAAAGGAGGTCTGAGAGAGAGAAAGTGAGAGATTGAATATTTAACTATGGCCCCTCACTCAGCACTCTGTGTCGATGATGGGCTCACCGAACTACCAATCTACCCAGCGCGAGAAACATCTCAGCATTTGGTTCGTGATCTACTGTCAGCAGGTTGTCAGTTTAGCTGAGACATTGCGAGGAAATTCTTCACACAGGGAGTGGTGAGAATGGAAACTCGCTGTCCCGTGGAGTGATTGAAGGAGATGGCATTGCTGCCTCTAAGTGGAGGCTAGATGTAGGCCAGGGGGAGATTTGGGGGCAGGGTGGGAAGAGGTGATTAAAATTTGAAGTGTGAAAACATCAGAAACTGGGGTGAATGGACATTTTTTTGACACACTTTCAGTGTAATTCCCATTAATCAAACCAATACTGAGCGGTTCTTAGTGAAGCCCGGTGCAATATTAAATCTGTAAATATCTGTTCATGATAACATAGAATCTCACAGCACAGAAGGAGGCCATTTCACCCTTGTTGCCTGTGCCAGCTCCTGCACAGAGCTATCCAAATAACTCCAATCACCACATCCCTGATCTTTCCTCATAAACCGGCAAATCTTTCTTTTTCAAGTATGTATCCAATTCCTTTCAAAATTACAATTGAATCTGCTTCCACCGCCCTTTCAGGCAGTGCAGTCCACATCATACCATTTCGCTGTCTATCAAAATTCTCCTCTTCTCCCATTGTCTGTTGAAAATGTTGGTCCAACTCCTATTGGCTGAAGTTAATGTGATATGTTACAATGCACTTTATGAGATTACTAACACTCCAGCTAATTTCCCCTGAGCATCATCCCAGATATTTTGGTTCTGTCTGCGAGTTATGTTTATCCGAACAATAGGTAATAACAGGATATTACCATAATATTCTCTTCACACTGCTATAAAGCAGCAAAACCATTGATGCAATATATTGATGTACAAACTATTTTTTTGCGGTACATTATTTCTTCTCTTTATCGATTTAATGTGTTTTGGTCCACAACACAAATGGGCACATCCTAGGTTGCTGATGGGTGCAAGGTTGGAGATTGCAGAAGCAGTGACCAATTTCTTTCATTGCTCCTTGGAGATGGGAGAGTTGCAGTGAACTTAAGCATAGCAAATATTACATCGCAAGGGGAGAGGGATAAAATTGGTAACTACAGAACAAGCAGTTTTACATTAATAGTGGGAAAACTACTGGAGACCATTATCAAGGAACAATTAAAGCTCAACTGGAGGAAGATGGATTAACAAGGTACAGCCAACACGGATTTCTTAAAGACAAATCGTGTCTGACTAACCCGGTTGATTTATTTGATGAAGTAACAAAGAGTATTGTTGAAAATCGTGAAGGAGATGCTGTGTGTATCGACTTTAACGAGAAAAATATGATAAAGTACCACATGATAGCCTTATTCGGTCACTACAAGCTTATGAAATTAAAAGGTCGGCACTAATGTAGATACAGAACTGACTCCACGACAGGAGGTGGAGAGGAGTGTGAACCGGTTTTTTTCTGACTGGAGCAGAGTATGATGTGGGGCCTCCTACTGGTCGGTATAATTATCATTTTAGCTGTTGTTCGATATAAAACATATGGGGCTAGATTTTCAGTATAGACAGTTTTGGGACGCTAACCTTAGCGCCCGCCCGAAGTTAGCGCCCGCCCCAAAGTAGCGCCCCGTTGCCGGAAATTCAGTGGCTTCACCCTAAGAGATTGGTGGAGCGCTAAAAGAGGCATTCCACTCCTATCTTTAGGCGCTAAGCCGGCGGTCCAGAGGGATAGCGCCCAGGCGGGGCGCCGCGCGGGTGCGGTCATTTTTGAACTGACAGCAGACCCCGTGATGCCGACCAGCTGTTTAAGGGGCAAGGGACGAATTGGTCTGCTGCCACGCCCTGCACACTGCAGCCTTGCAAAGAGGCCTCAACACTGCTGCTCAGCCCCAGGGAGTCATGGCAACGCCAGAGAAGGCCCGTCAGCGTGCCCTGCGCTTCTCAGAGGGTGATCTGGACATAATGGTCACAGCTCTGGAGGTGAGGCGCAAGATCTTGTTCCCAGAGAGTGGGAGGAATCCAACCCACCACGACTACACCAAAGCCTGGAAGCAGATCGCCCAGAGGGTGACGTTTACCGGCGATGCCCCCAGGACCCACAAACAATGTCGTAAAAAATACAACGATCTGACCAGGATTGTGAAGGTGAGTAGCCTTTCCAGTCTCCTCCTCATTCTTGCATGTACACCTGACATGATGGGCAAAGGGAGCTGAAAGTCCTATTGGCCAGCCCTCAGCCAGCAGCATTGGGACAGTCATGAGCATCACATGGCCATTCGGCACTCTACACTTTGTCCAAGCTATTCCACCATGGGAGGCAATGCACACTACATCAGGGCTTCACTCTGTCCACGCTATTCCACCATGGGAGGCAGTGCACACTACATCAGGGCTTCACTCTGTCCACGCTATTCCACCATGGGAGGCTGTGCACACTACATCAGGGCTTCACTCTGTCCAAGCTATTCCACCATGGGAGGCAGTGCACACTACATCAGGGCTTCACTGCGCACTTACAGCCCGTCCTTTCTCTTGCAGGCTAAAGTAGCGTTTAATCGCCAGGCGCGTGCCAGGGGTGGCCGCGCCAAGCTGCAGAAGCTCACTCGGCTGGAGGAGCGCGTGTGTGTGCTCATGGGAGCCCGTGTGATTGTCCCCACAGCGTGCAGAGTATCCGACCCTCCACTGCCCGGCAATGGTAAGGACCTCGCCTTTTGGCCCTCTCGCGTCGCACTGGCCCATCCGAGCTACCTCCTTTGCCACTGTCCCACCAATGCGCTGAATGCCACCAGTCCTAACTCCCTCGCTGACGCCGTCTCCTCACTCTGAAGCTACTCTTGTGCATTCCTGCTTGCAGCTGGTGACGACCAGGACCCTGAAGCTGCCAGTGACAGCACCTCCGACCAAGAGGAGGAGGAGGAGCAAGCCGGACCTTCGGGGGAACAGTCACGTCCCGCAGGAGAGGAGGAAATGCTTGACACCTCCTCACTGGATGAGTGCCTGGAGGAACTGTCGCAGGGCAATGCAGCTTCTGGGACCAGTGGCGTCCAGCCACCCAGGAGCCGTGCACGTGGCCCGCGGCCTTCCCCCCAAAGGGGGGAAGGATCAGAGGGGAGTGCTGCTGATCGGCACACTCGCCGCCACCAACGCGGCAAGGGTCCCCTAGTTCGGCCCCCTCCTCCCTAGCGGGAGTGTCGCGACGCCAGTCCGGACACCTTCACCTCGGAGGAGGTGCGGAAGCTGGATAAGATGCCCGAGGATTCGGACCAGCGCCACACGGAGCTCATGAGCATGGTGGGGCGCATGCCTGAGGCCATCGAGTCGCTGGCGACCAGTGTGCGCGAGTTCGGGGCAGCAACTGCCGCGACTGGCCGCATGCTGACTGATGCCATCAAGACCCTGGCGGCTGTGATGCGCGCACACACCAGGACCACAGGGGCACTCACTGCTGCCACACACGCTGTCTCAGGCAGGCATCGCCAGGGCAGCCGCCGCGCTGGACCATCCCAGCAAGCCGCCCCTCGGCTGATTGTTGCGGATCCTGCAGTGCGGGCCCGGCCGAGTGCCACTGCACCACAGCACCAGCCAGCGCATCCCAGATGCCAGCTGGCCCACATTGCGCCATCCGTCGCCGCCATTCCCCCACTGGGGCGTCAAGGGCAAGCGGCTGCAGCTGATGGTGGCCAGGCTCAGGTGCGCCACTCAGCAGACGGCCCCTCGAGGCCCAAACGCCGTGTAGGCTGCCCCCCAGCGGCATCTGGCGGAAGGGCATCTGAGCCTCAGGCGCCTTCCCCCAGCCTCGCAGCAGCCACTGGGCAGAGCTTGCGAAGGAGCAGCAGGCCGGGCAGGGGAGGCAAAAGGCTGGGCAAGGTCTCGCCCTCGTGGGCCACTCAGTAGAGGGTGTGGGCAGCTTTACTTTTATATGGCGGTGGCCATCTTTATTTTGCCCATGGTTGTGTTGTTGGAGGACTTATTTTTTGCGTTAGGCCGACGTTGAGGCCCGGTTTGAAGAAAGGTGGAGTGACTCCTCCCCAGTTTGTGGGAGTGAGTCGTTTGTTGGGCTTTTTGTGGGGCCCGTTTATTGTTTTTGGGGATTCATGTCGGAAGGGCTTTTCATTTTTGTGTAATAAAAAATTATCTTTATTCATGCAGTCTCCATGGTTGTTCTTCTTAGTGTTTGTTGGCTTCGCCGGCTGAGGGCTTGTGGAGCGGCTGCATTCAGCTTCCCTCATGGCCCCTGGCCATTCCCTGACAGGGGGCTTAGAAGTACCGTGTAATAAGGTGGCGTCGTGCGGCCCTTGGCCCTGGTCGCTCCCTCCTGGGAACGTACTCCTGCTCCTCCTCCTCCTCATGCTCCTCCTGCTCCTCCTCCTGAGGTGCTGGTCCAACGTCAGGTGGCAGTGCCTGAGTCCTGCGGATAGCCAGGTTGTGTAGCATGCAGCAAACCACCACAAATTGGGAGACCCGGTCCGGCGAATACTGGAGAGCTCCTCCGGAGCAATCAAGGCAGCAGAACCGCTGCTTGAGGACCCCAATAGTTAGCTCAATGATGTTGCGGGTGGTTTGATGGCTCTCGTTGTAGGCCTCTTCAGCAGCGGTCCTGGGCGCGCGGAGCGGGGTCATGAGCCAGGTGCACAAAGGATAGCCTTTGTCCCCGAGTAGCCATCCTCTTGGGGGAGGCTGTGCCTGGAACATGTCATGCACAGTACTCTGCCGCAGGATAAAGGCATCGTGGCTGCTGCCTGGGAAGCTGGCATTGACTGCCATGATGCGCTGCTTGTGGTCACAGACCAGCTGCACATTCAGAGAATGGTAGCCCTTCTTGTTGTGATACTGCTCGCCATGCTCCAGAGGGGCCCGCAAAGCCAAAGTACAGTCAATGGCGCCCTGCACCAAGGGGAATTCCCCGAGTCTGGAAAATTCCAATGCGCGCTGATGCTGGCTCTCCAGGGCCATGGGGAAGGAGATGAATTGGCTTCTCCTTCTGAACAGTGCTTCGGTCACCTGGCGGATGCAGCGATGTGCGCCGTACTGGGAGATGTTTGTTATGTCCCCAGCAGTGTATTGGAAGGAGCCGGTGGCATAGAAGTTCAATGCCACCGTCACCTTCACTTCCACCGACAGAGACGTCCTGCACCTGAGCTTTGGCCGCAGATCTCGGCGAAGCAGGTGGCAGATGTCTGCAATCACCTCCTTTCGGAATCGGAGCCTTTTAACACATCGCGTGGCACTCATGTTTAGGTAGGAGCACTGCTGGCGGTATAGCCTGACTGGGTAAGGCCTACGTGGCCGACGCCTGTAGCCCCCTCTGCCTCTAGCCAGGGCTGCCCCTCTCACAATGCGTCTGCGAGCCCTATGGACATGGAGCTGCAGCTCCGCGTTGGCACCCCATGCAACCCCCATCAAATCCTGGCAAACACTCTAATTTCCAAAAGGCCACTTGCAGCGCTCTGGCCTGAGTCCAAAAATACCTGGCTCTTGCTGCTTGAAACCAGTTAGCTATCCTCCTTGTTGTGTCTCCAGAAATGCATTGCACAAGAGTGTTTTCTGAAAAAAGGCTGGCCTTTATACTGCAGAGTACGTCCCCTTTAATTTGCGCCCCCCGGGGCCCGCGCTGGTTGTGTTGCGTTCCTTTTTCCAAACGCTCTGGCCGCCAGCCGCACAATGGGGCAGTCCGACTGAAGTTTGGAATCGGGGCGCACAAAGGGCATTGCACGAGGATGTGACGTCATTTTCTGCGCACGCATCCGGGCGGGTGCTAAATTTTGCACCGGCGCTAACGGGCAACTAAATTTGGGGCGGGGCGCAAACTGCGCTGCGCCCGGGCGCTACACGCATAGCGCCCAAAAACCACTTCTCTTAAGGCGCTAACTGCTGGCGCAAGCGACTGAAAATCTAGCCCATGGACTGGGTTATAAAGAGTACAATTTCGAAGTTTGCGGATGAGGATATAAATAATGAGGGGGATAGCAGCGGTATTCCGGAGCACATAGATAGACCGGTTGAAAATGGCAGATACATAGCAGATACTGTTTAATGTGGATCAATGTGAAGCGATGCAATTTGTGAGCAACAACGTGCATAGGCCGTAAAATAGAAATAGCTCTATTTAGAAGGGGTGCAAGAGCAGAGTAATCTAGAAGTGCATAGTCACAAATCGGTGAGTGTTGCAGGGCAAGTGGCTAAGGTGGTTAAGAAAGCGTTGGGATATTGGCTTGGTAAATAGGGGCATTGAATACAAAAAAGCTAAACATTTATCAATCAATGTTTAGGCCTCATCTTGATTATTGTATACAATTCTATGCACCACTTTTTAGGAAGGATCTCAAGGCCTTGAATGAGGATTATAAGGATGATACCATAGAAGAGGGACGTTTGTTACGGGCAGGGTTTGGAGGCTCTGCGATTGTTCTCCTTAGAACAAGAAAATGCAGCATTTTAAGCACTCTAGATGGAAGCATAAACATTACAAAGCTATATTAGTAGCATTAATGTATTGACAAAACTGAAAAATCGATTCAAATACAGGCAAGTGATTTGATCCAAGTTTACAAGATATTAAAGGGAACTGTTCGAATAATTATAGATAAAATATTTCCACTGATTAGGGAGTCTAGGACAAGGGTAAATAGCCTATAAATCGAGCCAGACCTTTCAGGAATGAAGTTAAGAAACACTTCTACACACAAAGGTTGGTAGAAGTGTGGAACTCTCTTATACAAACAGCAGTTGATGCTAGATCAATAATTAATTTTAAATCTGGAATTGATAGTTTTCTGTTAACCAAAGATATTAAGGGATATGTGGTAAAGGCAGATATATGGACTGAGGTCACAGAGCAACCATGATCTCGTTGAATGGCGGAATAGGCTCGAGGCGCTAAATGGCCTCCTGCTGTTCCTATGTTTCGAGTGTGAGAAGGCTAACAGGTGACTTAAGAGAGACATTCAACATTATGAAGGGTTTTGATAGAGCAATTTGGGACCCGTGACAAGTGGGTGAGTAAACAGAGGTCACTGATTTAAGTTATTTGCCAACGAAGTAGAGAGGAAAGGTTGAGAAATATTTTCAGACAGAGTATATTTAACATCTGTAACACACAACCTGAGAGGATGGTGGGAGTTGATTACATCCGAACTTGCACAACGCGATCTTGAAGAGGAGTCATTTGCATGATTGACGGAAAAGGATGGGGGTTGCGATTAAATTGGACAGCTGTCTTAAAGAGCCGGTACATTCACAACCGGCCGAATGGCCCCATCTGTGCTGTAAGATTTTCTGTTTTTATGATGCTGTCATCCAGCGAAATATAAAAGGATTGATATGGATGATCTGCATTGTCTCGCCGACAGATGGCGCTAACGCACATGTTTGGCATCTAAAGTTGCAACCAAATGCTGCGATAACTCGTCAAAATGATTGGAAATGCATCTCGGTATTCTTACTCTTTGTGTCATGCGATCATCAGTGCAGTAAAGAAAAGAAAAGTGTTTAACTTGGCTCACTGTGTCTCAGTCTCTCCTGTCTGTGTCAGACGATTGTGCTTTCGAGCCCCATTCCAAACAGTTGACTTCATAATCTAGGCCGACATCCCAATGCAATGCTGAGGGAGTTCTGCACTGTGGGAGATACCATCCTTTAATAAGATGTTAAACCGTTGTTTTTCTGCCCTCCCTGAGAAATGTAAAGTTAGTGGGGGGGGGGGGAGGTTCCTAGAGAGCAAATAATAAAAATGACAACAGAGAAGGTCATAGGCTTAGGTAGCAGTGGGGAAATTAAAAACCAGAGCGTGTCAGGAAGGGGCAGAAGGTATGGAGTAAAAGGTAAAGTAATAAAAAGGGCAAAAGCAGGAACTAAGTGTCACAAAACATATTTGAAAGTTCTCTATCTGAATGCACGTAGCATTCGTAACAAAATAGATGAGTTAATGGCAAAAATAACTACATATGGGTATGATCTTGTAGCCATTACACAAACATGGCTGCAGGGTGACAATGCCTGGGAATTAAACATACCAGGTTATTTAACGACCAGGAAGGACAGGCAGGAAGGAAGGGGTGTTGGGGTGGCTATGTTAATAAAGGAAGGAATCACTGTAATAAAGAGAAATGATATTGGGTCAAAAGATCAGGATAATGAAACAGATTGGGTGGAGGTAAGGAATAATAAGGGGAAAAAAACACTAGTGGGCGTAGTCCATAGGACTCCGAACAGTGGCAAATCTGTTGGACAGAGTATCAATCAGGAAATAGTTGAGGCTTGTAATAAGGGAACATCTATAATTATGGGGGATTTTAACTATCATATTAATTGGACAAATCAAATTGGGCAAGGCTGCCTTGAGGATGAGTTCTTTGAGTGTATTAGGGATGGGTTTCTTGAGCAGTATGTAACTGAACCGACCAGGGGGCAAGCAACCTTTGATCTGGTCCTGTGTAACGAGACAGGATTAATTAAAAATGTCCCAGTAAAGGATCCCCTTGGAATGAGTGACCATAACATGGTTGAATTCCATGTTCATTTAGAGGGTGAAAAGGTTGGATCTCGAACAAGCGTGCTAAGCTTGAATAAAGGAGACTATGAAGGTATGAGAGCGGAATTGAGTCGAGTGGATTGGGAAAATAGATTAAAGGGTAAGACGATACATGATCAGTGGTGTACATTTAAGGAGTTATTTTACAAATTCCAAAAAAATATATTCCACTGAGAAGAAGAGGGTGTAATAGAAAAGACAGCCATCCGTGGCTAAGTAAAGAAATTAAGGACAGTATTCGACTAAAAACAATGGCATATACAGTAGCCAAATCTAGTGGGAGGATAGAGGATTGGGAAAACTTTAAAAGACAGCAAAAAATAACAAAAAGATTGATTAAGAAAGGGAAGATAGATTATGAAAGTAAATTAGCAAAAAATATAAAAACAGATAGTAAGAGTTTTTATAGATATATAAAAAGAAAAAGGTTGGCTGAAGTAAATGTTGATACCTTAGAGGATGAGACCGGGAAGTTAATGGTGGGAAATATGGAGATGGCAAAAACACTGAATGAATATTTGTATCAGTCTTTACAGTAGAAGACACTAAGAATATCCCAACACTGGACAAACAGGGGGCTAAAGGGGGGGGGGGAGAAGCTAAACACGATCAAAGTCACTAAGGAAGTGGTACTCGGTAAAATAATGGGACTCAAGGCGGATAAATCACCTGGACCTGATGGCTTACATCCTAGGGTCTTGAGCGAAGTGGCGGTAGGGATTGTGGATGCATTGGTAATAATTTTCCAAAACTCACTGGAATCAGCAAAGGTCTCGACAGACTGGAAAACTGCTAATGTAACGCCCTTATTTAAGAAGGGCAGTGGACAGAAGGCTGGAAACTATAGACCGGTTAGCCTAACATCTGTGGTAGGTAAAATTTTGGAGTCCATTATTAAGGAGACAGTAACAGGACATTTGGATAATCATAATTTAATAGGACAAAGTCAGCATGGTTTTATGAAGGGGAAGTCATGTTTGACAAATTTGCTGGAGTTCTTGAGGAAGTAACATATAGGGTGGATAAAGGGGAACCAGTGGACGTAGTATATTTAGACTTCCAAAAGGCATTTGACAAGGTGCCACACAAAAGATTATTGCTTAAGGTAAAAAATCACGGGATTGGGGGTAATATTCTGGCATGGATAGAGGATTGGCTATCTAACAGAAGGCAGAGAGTTGGGATAAATGTTTCGTTCTCAGACTGGCAATCAGTAACTAGTGGTGTTCTGCAGGGGTCAGTGCTGGGTCCCCAACTCTTTACAATCTATATTAACGATTTGGAGGAGGGGACCGAGTGTAACATATCAAAGTTTGCAGATGATACTAAGATGGGAGGGAAAGTAGTGAGTGAGGAGGACATAAAAAACCTGCTAGGGAAATAGACAGGCTAAGTAAGTGGGCAGAGATTTGGCAGATGGAATACAATACTGGAAAGTGTGAGGTTATGCACTTTGGCAGGAAAAATCGTAGAGCAAGTTATTATCTTAATGGCAAGAAATTGGAAAGTACTGAAGTACAAAGGGACCTGGGGGTCCTCGTGCACGAAACTCAAAAGGTTAGTATGCAGGTGCAGCAAGTGATTAAGAAGGCCAATGGAATGTTGGCTTTCATTGCTAGGAGGATAGAATATAAAAATAAGGAGGTATTGCTTCAGTTGTACAAGGTATTGGTGAGACCGCACCTGGAATAATGCACCTTGATACTTGAGAAAGGACATACTTGCTCTCGAGTCAGTACAACGAAGGTTCACTCCGTTAATCCCGGGGATGAGGGGATGGACATATGAGGAGAGGCTGGGTAGATTGGGACTACCACGGGACTAGCACGGTGGCATAGTGGTTAGTACTGTTGCCTCACAGCGCCAGGGACCCGGGTTCGAATCTGGCCTCCGGCGACTGCCTGTGTGGCGTTTGCACATTCTCCCCATGTTTGCGTGGGATTCCTCCGGGTGCTCCGGTTTCCTCCCACAGTCCAAAGATGTGCGGGTTAGGTTGATTGGCTGTGATAAATTGACCCTTAGTGTTAGGGGGATTAAATACGTGGGGTTACGGGGATAGGGTGGGATATGTGTTGGTGTAGGGGTTACGTGGATCGGGTGGGAAATGTGTCGGTGCAGGCTCGATGGGCCGAAATGGCCTGTTTCTGCACTGTGGGGTTTCTGTGATTTCTGTGATTCTACTCATTGGAGTTCAGAAGAATGAGAGGCGATCTTATTGAAACATATAAGATTGTGAAGGGGTTGGATCAGGTGGATGCGGGGAGGATGTTCCCGATGATGGGTGAAACTAGAACTAGGGGGCATAGTCTTAGAATAAGGGGCTGCTCTTTCAAAACTGAGATGAGTAGGAACTACTTCACTCAGAGGGTGGTAGGTCCATGGAATATGCTGCCCCAAATACCTGCAGAAGCTACATCATCACATAAATTTAAAGCAGGAATAGACAGTTTCCTAGTAGTAAAGGGAATTTAAGGGTTACGGGGAGCGGGCAGGAACTTGGACATGAGTCTAGGTTCGCATCGGTCATGGCCCTGTGGGTAGCGGAGCGGGCCCAGGGGCCGTGTAGCCTGATCCTGCTCCTATTTCGTGTGTCTAATTCTCTTAGATTCAGGAGATGGTTCTGTGAAAATGGATTGGCGGTTATGATCAGATCCGCCGTGATCTTATTGAATGGCGGAGCAGGCTCGAGGTGCAGATTGGCCTACTCCTGCTCCTATTTCTTATGTTCTTATGTTCTTATGTTACCTTGGCTCTTTCAGAAGTGCAGGGAAGAGTCAAGGATGTGACTTAATGAATGTCACAGAGGTACCTCAGTGGCTTTGGTGGGACAGCTGATGCATTGCATAGGCATGTCGGGAGCCTTCCACATGGTTCAAGATGTTGCCATTGTGAGCGAAGTCTCATTCACCACCAAGGAGCGGGGCATCCACGTGATTGATTGTGGGCAGCGTTGAGCTTTTGACGTTGACTGAGATTTCACACTTTATACATATACATATCTCTTATAGTGAGTCTTCATTCTGGATGGAAATTGGTAGAAGCGCTGGTTGATTCATTGCGGAGTAGAAGGGTATATTGGAGGGATACTGGACTGGAATGGTTAAATAGATTGCTGGATTAGGCCTCAGCAGGAATGATGCGTGTGTGGATCAGTAACAGAGTAGAAGCGGGATTTGGTGTTGATGCTCCTATGAAACGATTGACAGAGCTCGCGATGGGCTTTTAGGAGAATGCTAGGAGAGGCACAGAGGGCCACTGTGGACTTAATGGCGAATATTTCAAGCTTGGAAATGCAAGAGACTGTGAAATGTTGGTTTAATGGCAGTTGAAGGTGCGGGGTTAAGTACCGGAGAGGGAATTACAGAAAAGAGAGAATCAGTAAAAGGGATATGGGACTGGTGGAATATATATTATTGATCTCATCCAGCCTATATCTGACTCATGCCAGATGTTGGGATTTGGGCTGTTAGCAGAAAGATCCATTGGTTAGCTCCGAATAAGTTATTAATTAGAACATTTGACAAGTAAAGTGCTTGGAATAAATGGCAAGCTATTGACTTTGGTAGAGAATTGGTTAGAACTCAAGACTTACCGAGGAGCATGTAATGGGCATGCAATCGAATAGGCAGGATGTGACAATTCGTGTCACAGAATTCTGTAGTGCGACCTCATGATTAAACTGCATTGATCTATACGTTACAGGAATGGATAACGATCCAGATATCCAAGTTTACTGGCGACACTAAGTTCTGAGACATTATAAATTCTGGAGATAGCAGCAGAATGTTGCGAATGGTAACTGCAAGATTAAGCGAGTTGGGGGGGGAATCTCTGGTTGATTGAGTTCAGTGTTATCCACTAAGCACCTAAACAAGATATATTTTCCACCTGGAGTGATGTGTGAACTTTTGTTACAGAAAGCAGCATAAAGACATAGGATGAAATAAATAGCAATAGGCCATTCTGGCCCACGAGCATGTTCCTGTATTCAATTCGATCATGCATAATCAGTGTCCTACCTCCATCTGGCCATCTTGGTTGCTTAAACATTAACACCCATGCTTAACAAAAACAGATCAATCTCAGTTTTGCAATTTTCAACTGACCGAGTCCCAAGAGATTTTTTGGGGAATAGTTCAAGCTTTCCACTAGCCTTTGTGTAAGGAAGTGCTTCTGGATATAACCCTTGAAGCGGCTTGCTGTAATTTTAAGGTTATTCTTTCCCACCCTGGACTATCCTACCAGAGCAAATATCGTTTCTGACTGCCAGATAAAATACTTGAATCAGCTTAAACAACTCAATTACTTCACCTCTTAATCAATGCAATACAAGCTTCGTCTATGGAGCCTGTCATCATAATTTAACCCTTTTAGCTCCTGTATCATTCTGCTGAATCTGCGCTGCTCCCCCTCCAAGGCCAATATAACCTTCCTGAGGTGCGATGCACAGAACTGAATGCAGTTTCTCAAGACGAGGCCCTGTACAGTTGCAACTTCACTTCCATTGCTTTGTATTCCAGCTCTTTTTAATCAAGGCGTACAATCAATTAAAACTTTTAATCATATTCCTAACTGTGCACGAGATTTTAGACATTTCTCTACTTTGACCTCTAAATCACTCCACTCATTCAGTTTTCCGAACTTGTAACCAATGAGAAAATAAACGAAACTACTTTTTTGCGCACAAAGTAGAAGAGCTCACACTTATTCACTTTAAATTCAATCTGCTGCAGTTTTCACTCTCCCCACAATCTATTAATGTCCCTTTACAACTTTCTGCTCACGTGTGCATTATTTACTGCTCCAAGTTACTTCGTTTCGCCAGCAAACTTAGATATACGGCTCTCCATTCCTTCATCCAAGTAACTTATAGTTTTAGTGAAAAGCTGAGGCCCCAGTACAGATCCCTGGGGGACACCATCAGTCATATGCTGCCAATTTGAGTGCAAAGCCATCATCCCTACAAAAAGTCCCCAACGAAATAACCATTTCCTACCCAAGTCAATAGATTGCCTTCTATTGCATGCACAAGCTATTCGAATGCCTGCTGAAAGTCCAGAAAATTAACATGCATAGACTGTCATTAATTGACCACGTTAGGTTCCTCCTCAAGAAGAGCAACTAGGTTTGATAGACATGACTTACCCTTTACAAATCGATGCTGGATCTCTCTGATCAGTTCATATCTGTCCAAATGCTCAGTCACTCTGTCCCTAATAATAGATTGTATTGCATTCCCACAGCTGAAGCCAGACCAAGGAGTTCAATGTTTCCTAATTGATTTTTCCTTCCCCATTACATAATGTCATGTATCTGGCAACTTTTCAATCCAATGGGCCAAATCCTCAATAGTGAGCGTTTTGGAAGATCCTGAATAACGCATCAGCAATGTCCTCTCCTACTTATTTTAAAATCCTCGGGTGGCATCCATCGATTCCTGGTAATTTGTATATTTTTATATCATTAGCTTCTCCATCACAATTTACTTTACTTACATTGAATCTAGATCATTCTCCTACATTTGTTTTAGTTTTCCTACTATCTCTGACGGAAGTTTCAGAAAACAGCGACATCTCTTACAGTAGCTTCGAATTGACAGCTGCTGTGATGCAGACTTGTATTACCGCTATCACTTTCACAGCCCGATTGGTTAGAGCAGTCAATTCAATTTACACACATATTATTCAGCAGTTTGAACATTAATTGCTCAATTTCGTTATTTTAGAGAAAAACGTAGATGCTCACCTTGAGAAACGATCTGCCTAACCACAGTAATCACTAAAAAGAGATGATATGTATCAGTTATTCGAACGCAAACACATTTTAAAGTTAAATATTCAGACTGACTGCCGTGCATTGTTCCATGGACCTTTCACAGCGTGATTGAGTTGGTGATATTCTGGCCCATGTTCTTCATCGCCTAATCCAGAACATGAACACATAATGTAGGTAGACACTTAATACAGAGAGTTCCAGAATTACACCACATTTTGTGTTTAAGTACTTCATAATTTCATTCAAAATTACGTGGCACCAGTTTTAATATCCTGCTCCCTTGTTATGAATTCACCCTCCATAACTGAATAAATTCTCCTTTAAGACTCTCCTTAAAACTCACCTCTTCCAGCCAAGCTTTTACTCACTTGCGCTAATATCGCCTTGTATGGCTCCGTGTAAATTTTGATTTTTTATAACACTAATGTGATGTGCCTTAGGATATTTTACTACGTTATAGGCGCTATATAAATGTATAAGTTGCTGTTGTTGTTTTGTTGATAATGACCGAATAAGTTTATAAAGGATAAATGTGGTTTTAGCTCAACAGCGCTTCACCGTGCGTAAACAGTAAAAACAGTGCGTCAAAACATAGAATATCTTCAAACATATTGAATGAAAATACATTGTGGCAGTCTTTCTAATACATTGAAAGGACATCATTAATTCAATTTTCAAATTCCACCACAATTACATTCAGTCAGTACAGGAGGAGGATATTCAACCATCGTGCCTTTGCTGGCTCTTTGAAGGTGATATCCAATTAGTCTCTCCCATCTGCTCTTTATTCATAGCCCTGCATTTTTACATTTTCAAGTATTTGTCCGGTTCCCTTTAGAAAGTTACAATTTAGTTATTAATACAATTGAATACACGTCATTAACATATAGGGAGTGGAAAGGAATTTACATTTCAGTAGAGAATGTTAAGAGAAGATTCGATGGAGGAGGTCAAAATTATGATGGGTTTTGTTCAGGTAAATCGCTGTATATTTTTTCTACTGGTTGGTGAAGCGGTAAATGAAGGACTGAAATATTAACCAAAATAACAAAGGCAGAGGTTGTGAGAGTGTGTAATGCAGCTATAGAATAGGACCTGGCTTTCCTTCATGGAATCCATGTTTTAAGGGAAATAGAGACGAACCATTAAATAAAGTTGGCTAGATATATGTGGACATATAGATACTGGGAAGCGAAGGGGATGGCCAAATGTTTGATATTTAATGTACAGAAGTATGAAGTGATGCACTTTGAAAGGAATAAGGAGGATAGGCAATATGAGCATAAATATCAAATTGCACAGGGGATGCATGAGCAGAGCCCTGACGGTTTACATACACAATTGTCCAAAGGTCTTATTTTCAGATTAAGTTATAAATGCTGAGAACAACGAGCATCTGCAGCACTATCATTATTGAATGACATTAGTCTCCAACCACGGTGGCGATCTATATGTCAATGAAATGGAAAACTCGAACACACTGAAGGAGGAATGCAATCTAACTTATTAGTACTGAATGGTGTTTGAATTCACTAGGCACCGGGGCTGTTACAATTTTTTTTAGCACAGTCTCAAATATCACGATGCAGGTGTAATCTGAATGGAAGAAGAAAGAGAAACAAAAACTGATAACAAAGTATCTAAAAATATCTAAGGCTGCAGTTAACATTGAAAGCAAATGCTTAAAACAGATGCCCGTGGTTTCATCTCAGAAAGTCATGGTAACCATTTGCTAGGCTCTGGCTGGGTCTCAACTGGAGTATTGTGTCCCAATTCAGAAATTACACTTTAGTAAGGATGCCAAAGCCTTGGGAATGGTAACAATACCAGGATGATACTATGGGTGACGGACTTCGTTTCTGGGGAGAGACTGGGCACGCTGGGATTATTATCCTGAGAGCAGAGAATGTTAAGGGTATCTATAATAGTGCTATTATAAATCATGATGGGTTTTGATAGAGTCATTCACTACAGAGAATTACATAGCATATACAGCACAGAAATACGACATTCGGTCCATCGATTTGGTCTGGTGTTTACACACCACATGAGTCTCTTCCCATTCCATCTACTTCATTTCAGCTTGTCAGCCTATTTTTCTATTGCTTTTTCTCTAATGTAACCGTCCAATTTCCATTTGAAGGGATCTCAGCTCAAGTGAGTGCCTAACCGGACGTGAACAATTAAAAATAATTGGCAAAAACATGAGAAGCGAAATGAGGAGACTTATTTTAAACAAAGGGCGGTTAAGATTTCGAACGCACAACTGACTGTAAGCTGGAATTAGATTCCACAGGAGGTTCAAAGGGCAACTGTACATGCATTGAAAAGTAATAATTAACAGGGCTGTGATTAAATGCTCGGGTGTGGGACTAATTTGAGCAGCTCTTTAGAAAAGCCTGTTACAGGCACGATGGGCCAAATGGCCTCCTTCAGTGGTGTAAAAATCTATTATTCAGTTAAATGAGTTCTATCGGGGTGTCCGTTTGCAAATAAATGCAATAATCCATGTCCAGTTTCAAGATGTGCCCTTGCGCAGCGTGACAAAAAAACTCGGGAAAAGTTGGTCAAATTCAGAAAAGATCAATTCTTGACTAATTAAATCCATCACTGTAACAAGAGTAAAGGAGATGAGTGAAGTGTGTGTGCAAATACTGAGCACCATTGCTGTTCTCCACCTGCTGCCATATCACAAAACAAAAACACAATGGAAGTGGCAGAGCTCCATTCTGGAATGGCTGGAGGCATTATCGGTGAGATTTGAGATTGAACATGATGTGTTTTTTGATGGTTATTAGTCCCCGCCTATTTTAAAGGTGGGTATCTCTGACATTGCCAAACCTAGCTTACTGAATGAGGAATTGCGGTAAATATAAGATCCTAAATCTGAACGCTGCCTGAATTCCTCACCAGAAATGTTAACTGGTACAGACAGTACACACAGGCTCAGAAATATCACTAAGCGACTGAAATTGAAATACAAATTTGCAAAGTGACTGAAAAGTATGCAAAAAAACTTAAAATCGCCAGCATTGAAGAGAACAGTAAAGGATGCGAGCGGTTTCAATTCGAAGGAGCTTCCGTTGAAAAAAAGAGGAACAAAGCTGTTAACAGAAATAACAGTTTCTCAGTACCAACGAACTAGCTAAAAATATATTTACTAAAATGTACACTGACTGTGTTACAAATGTTCTCATCCATTTTCTCTCTGTAAATCTCTTGAAGATGCTGATTTGCGAATGCCACCCTCCAATAGGCCAACGCATTATCTGTTCATGTTTGATTGCAGACACTGAGTGGTTTGCTTGATCTGAGGTTTGGTGCCCTGCTGCAGGCTCTGCGAGATAATGCAAGTGTCTAACCCCGGTTTATTTCCCCTCTTTTCCCCGTGTGGATTGTGCAGGTTTTTATTGCATTCAATCCAAACAGTACAGCCGTAAATGGCTGGGTCCTGAGCCCGGCAGTACGGCGCCCGCATACCGCACATCCTCACTTACCAGCATGCAACAGATATCTAAGAGCTACATCACGATATTTGACCGAGGCTTCCTTCAGTGGCCTCGGAGCACTGAGCCTAATGTTAGCGCCAGTACCTCCCCTTGATCAGGAAGCTCAGCCAGGAGCGGATGTTGGTCATTGTGTCTTCCTTTGATGTACTGCTTAGCTGTGCACTGCAGGCACTAACTGAGCGATCGGGAGACCAATATACTCCACTATTCTCCTGAGAAAATACACTATACTCCAAATCCAGTCCAGTAACATATTTAACAGAGCGTTTCAAATCGGAGAGACGAGCATTTAGTTCAACTTATCCAATCAGAAATTGACGAGACTCTTCTTTACCAAGATAGTGGTCAGAAAATGGAACACGGTATCACGTGGAGTAGTTGAGGCTGATAAAATAGAACCTTTTAATTTGAAACTAGTTGGCAACATGAGGGAGAAAGGAGTTGGACGATATGCTGATAGTGTCAGCTGAATTTGAGTGGGAGGAGGATGGTTCGGAGTGTAAACAACAGCACTGAACTGGGTTAATGGCCTCTTTCTGCTTTCTAAATTCCATTTCATTCTATTGAAATTCAGGCTGAAATTCACAGTAACAGCAAATGCTGCAAACCTGAGCGTATGGATTCAGCTCAGAAATAATTCACCTCGGACAGAGGGTTATTTAACCCTGTTAGTAAGCATAGTGAATCAGAACCAAGAATCTGTTTAAACACATTGAAAGCAATACATTGTGGTAATTTTTCCTATACACTTTCAACCGAACAATTAATTATTTCTTGGATAAACCAGCACCATGTATGTTGCAGTAGCAGACTGGAACTCTGTACTTTCATTTATTAGATGGTCAGCTGTTTACTGAGAATAAAGTCAAGGCCAAGGTGGTGGGTTTCACAGGAAACTAAACATCGGATAAGCATATGTAGGGGTAGGAGAGATATTGGGGATAGACAGAGTATCAGATCTTGGAGAGGGAGGAGCCTCAGAGGAGTTTGAACGTTGTGACCAGGGGAATTCTGGGATGTAGCAGAGGCAACTGTACGGATAGTTCTAATCTTAGTGACTTTGGTTATGTTGAGAGAATAGAAAAGCTGGGTTTGTTCTCTTTAGAGCATAGAGGTTTAAGCAGAGAGTCGCCAGAATGCTACCAGTGCTGAACAACTTCAGATATGTGGAGAATCTAGAGAAACAGGGTTTCTTTCTCATTAGAGCAGAGAAGGTTAAGGGGTGAGTTTCCTTTAATATATCAGGAATGAGTGACATCAGTTACGTGGAGAGACTAGAGCAGATGCGATTGTTCTCCTTGGAGCAGAGACGGTTAAGTGGAGATTTGCCAGTAATATACCGGGGAAGGGACTTCAGTTACGAGGACAGATGAGGGAAGCTGCGGCTTTTTGGGGGCAATCTGCATGGTAAAAAGAAGATAATGTATATAGCGTTAAGCAAAGAATGTGAAAATATTTCAGGCTGAAGTTACCATAGACAGAAAATGCTTACAACAGAAACCTGTGGTTTCAGATCAGAATCGCTTCACCTCAGACAATGAGGAATTTAACCCCTGACAGTAAGAGCAGGACATCTGAACCAGGACTGAGGATAAACATATTGAGTGAAAATGCATTCTTGCTATCTCTCTGATAAGTTTTAAACTGTAAAATGAACTCAATATTTGAGTATCACAACAGTTAGAATCATAAAATGAAAAATACGTAGATCAGAGGAGGAGGCCCCTGGGTCCAACCTGCCTGTGGCGGCTCCTTGAAAGGCTAATCCAATTAAGACCTTTCATCTGCTTTTTCCACATTGACCAGCAAGTTTTTTCTGTTCAAGCTTTTATCCAATTTCCTTTAGACAGTTAAAGTTAGAGGTGCAATATCAGCTTAATTTTCAGAAATTCATTTATTAATATAATTCGATACAATCTCTTAAAATGCATGAGATACTAAAATACTAGGTTCCACGTAGCATCTCCTAAACTATAAATTAGTGGCGTGTTCACAAGCACAATGTGAGAAAAGGAGCATACAAACAACCTCTTAGCCTAGTATTGTGTTGCAAATGAAACTGTGCCTTGAAATCAATGTCGTTTGCTTCAGAGACCAAAAAAATAAATTGTGCAAACGTCTTTGAAACTATAACTTTCAAGCCCCTTTGCTGGAAAATGAAACCCATGTGTTTTACATTTCTTTTATCTAAACAGCAAGTCTGCTTAGAGCACGGTTGGAAATGTCGTAAACTTGAAATTGTATTAAGTATTGAGGAGGATAGCAGCTGGCTTCAGGAGGGCAGAGACAGGCTGATGAAATGGACAGACATGTGGGAGGTGACATTTAAAGCAGAGAACTGTAAAGTGATAACAACAGGAAATGCTGAAAAAACTCAGCAGGCCAGCCAGCATCCGTGGAGAGAAATTAGAATCAACATTTCGGGTCAAAACCCTTTATGAAAACTAAAGAGGCACAGGGAATGAAATAGATTCAGAGGCCGGGATGGGAGAGAACAAAAGAGAAGAAATATTAAGAGGTATTCAAAACGAGACGAGATGGTGATGGGACTAGTGGACACAAAGGGCAGCTCTAGATTATGTGTGAAATGTTCGGCAGAATGGGAGACAGCTGCCATGTGGGAGAGAGAATAAAAAAGGAAAGGGGGGGGAAAGGCCAAAACAAAGGTGTGGATAAAATATATATAAAAATATAATGAGGACCGAGGTTATGATCTGAAATTGTTGAACTCGATATTGAGTCCGGAAGGCTCTAAAGTGCCTAATCGGAAGATCAGGTGCTGTTCCTCGAGTTTATGTTGAGCTTCCATGGAATAATGCAAGAGGCTGGGGACGGTGAGGTCCGAGTTGGAATGGGGCGGTGAATAAAAACGACAGGTGCTCAGGGGCAAACTTACGGTGTGAACGGAGGTGTTCCTCAAAGCGGTCACCCAAGCTGCGTTTGCTCTCCCCAATGTGGAGGAGACCGCATCGTGAGCAGCGAATACAGTATACTAGATTGCAAGAAGTACAAGTAAGTTGCTGTTCCACATGGAAGGTGTGTTTGGGGCCCTGGACAGCGGGAAGGGGGGAGGTTTAAGGGCAGGTGTTACATCTCCTGTGCTTGCACAAGAAGGTGCCAGGCGAAGGGGAAGGGGTGCTGCGGGTGGTAGAGGAGTGGACTAGGGTGTCTCGGAGGGAGCGGTCCCTACGGAATGCTTTTGGCCTTTCCCCCCACCCCCTTTGCTTTTTTTCTCTATTTCCTGCATGGCAGCTGTCTCCCATTCTGCCAGCACATTTCACACCTAATCTTGAGCTGTCTTTTGTCTCCACTAGTCCCATCACTATCTCGTCTCGTTTTGAATACTTCTTAATGTCTCTTCTTCTCTTTTGTTCTCTCCCAGCCCGGCCTCTTAATCTATTTCATTCCCTGTACCTCTTTAGTCTTGATAAAGGGTTCTGACCCGAAATGTTGACTCTAATTTCTCTCCACGGATATTGCCTGGCCTGCTGAGTTTTTATAGCATTTTCTGTTGTTATTTCGGATTTCCAGCATCTGCAGTATTTTGCTATCGTACTGTAAAGTGACGATCTTTGGGAAGACGAATGAGAAGAGACAATATTAAAGAAATTATAAAATGTTAAAGGTCATTCAGGAACAGAGTGCACATAAGCAAGAGAACTTGGTCATTATGTTAAATAAACTTCTAAGGTCTGTGGCATTAAAAGTAGAAGCAGAAAGTACTAAAGGAAAGAGCTTTGCTAAACGTTTCTAGCCTCAGCTGGAACATTGTGTCCCACTCTGGGCAACACACTTTACAAAGGATGTCACGACCTTGTAAAGAGTGCAGAGGAAATTTACCAGAATTGTACAAGTGACGAGGGAATCCAGTTATGTAGAAAGACTAGCGAAGCTCCGATTGTTGCCTTATGGCAGAGAGGGATAAGATTTACGATATTGATTCCACAGATGGTGAAACTCAGTTTTGTGGAGAGACGGGAGAATCTGGGGTTGTTCTCCTTTCTAGAAACAAATAATGTGCCCGTAAGGAAGAAAGATGGGGATTCAGCAGCTTGAGTGCCTGGCTAAGAAAGCGAATAGATGTTAAACTAAACAGAAACAGGAGACTTTTGACAAATATCAAAAGCAGAACACAGCAGAACACATGGTAGAATCCGCAGATTGCAGGCACAAATTGAAAACCATATATGAAGGTCAGAGAGTGTCCCATTGACTCAGATACACACTGGTCCGTTAGATGGACTGGGGAGAAAGGTCAGAGAGAGTCCCATTGACTCAGATACACACTGGTCCCAGAGAAGGACCAGGGAAAAAGGTCAGAGAGAGATCCATTAACTCAGACACATACTGGTCCCGGAGATGGACTGGGGAGAATGGACAGAGAGAGTCCTATTGACTCAGATACACACTGGTCGTGAAGATGGACAGGGGAGAAATGTCAGGGAGAGTCCCATTGACTCAGATACATACTGGTCCTGGAGATGGACCAGGGAGAAATGTCAGAGAGAGTCCCATTGATTCAGATACACAGTAGTCGTGGAGAAGGATTGGGGAGAAATTTCAGAGAGAGGCCCTTTAACTCCTACAGACACTGGTCATGCAGATGGATTGGGAGAAAGTTCAGAGAGATTCCCATTGACTCAGATATACACTGGTCCTGGAGATGCCCTGGGGAGAAACGGCTGAGAGTGTCCATTGGACTCAGATAAACACTGGTCCTGGAGATGGACGGGGAGAAATGTCAGAGGGAGTCCCATTGACTCAGATACACACTGCTCCTGGAGATGGACTGGGGAGAAAGCTCAGAGAGAGTCCCATTGACTCAGATACACATTGGTACTGGAGATGGATTGGGAGACATTTCAGAGAGAGGCCCATTGTCTTAGATACACACTGGTCCTGGAGATGGACCAGGGAGAAAGGTCCGAGAGTCCAATTGACTCAGATATACACTGGTCCTGGAGATGGACTGCAAGGAAAGGTCAAATAGAGCCTCATTGACTCAGATTCACCGTGGTCCTGGGAAGGACTAGGGAAAAATGGCACAGAGATGTCCATTGACTCAGACACGCACTGGTCCTGGAGATGGAATGGGGAGAATGTTCAGAGGGAGTCCCATTGACACAGATACACACTGGTCCTGGAGATGGACCGGTGAGGAATGTCAGAGCAAGTCCCATTGACTCAGAAACACAATAGTCCTTGAGATGGACTGGGGAGAACGGTCAGAGAGAGTCTCACTTTCTCAGGTACATACTGGTCCTGGAGATGGACTGGGGAGCAAGGTCAGGGAAAGTCCAATTGACTCAGATACACATTGGTCCCGGAGATGGACTGGGGAGAAATGTCAGAGCGAGTCCCTTTGACTCAGATACACACTGCTCCTTGAGATGGACTGGGGATAAAATTCAGAGAGTTCCATTGACTCAGATACACATTGGTCCTGGAGATGGAGCGGAGAGAAAGGAGAGAGAGATTCACTTTGACTCAGATACGAAGTGGTCCTTGAGATGGACTGGGGAGAAATGTCAGAGAGAGTCCTGAGGGACAAAATTTGTCTCCACTTGGAGAGGCAAGGATTAATCAGGGATAGTCAACATGGCTTTGTCAAGGGAAGATCATGTCTGACTAATTTGATTGAATTTTTTGAGGGGGTGACTAGGTGTGTGGATGAGGGTAACGCAGTGGATGTGGTATACATGGATTTCAGTAAGGCCTTCGATAAAGTCCCGCACAGGAGACTGGTCAAGAAGGTAAGAGCCCATGGAATCCAGGGTGCCTTGGCACATTGGATACAAAACTGGCTTAGTGGCAGAAGGCAGAGGGTGATGGTCGAAGGTTGTTTTTGTGACTGGAAACCTGTGGCCAGTGGGGTACCACAGGGATCGGTGCTGGGTCCCTTGCTGTTTGTGGTCTACATTAATGACTTGGATATGAATGTAAAGGGTATGATCAGTAAATTCGCGGATGATACTAAAATTGGTAGGGTGGTAAATAGCGAGGAGGGTAGCCTCAGTCTGCAGAACGATATAGATGGGTTGGTCAGATGGGCGGAACAGTGGCAAATGGAATTTAACCCGGAAAAGTGCGAGGTGATGCACTTTGGGGGGTCTAACAAGGCAAGGGAATACACAATGAAGGGAAAGACCCTAGGCAAGACGGAGGGTCAGAGGGATCTGGGTGTGCAGGTACACAGATCCCTGAAGGCGGCGGAACAGGTGGATAAGGTGGTAAAAAAGGCATATGGGATACTTGCCTTCATTAGCCGAGGCATAGAATATAAGAGCAAGGAGGTTATGATGGAGCTGTATAAAACACTGGTTAGGCCACAGCTGGAATACTGTGTGCAGTTCTGGTCGCCACACTACAGGAAAGATGTGATCGCGTTAGAGAGGGTGCAGAGGAGGTTCACCAGGATGTTACCAGGGCTGGAGCGCTTCAGCTATGAAGAGAGACTGGGCAGATTGGGTTTGTTTTCCTTGGAGCAGAGGAGGCTGAGGGGGGACATGATTGAGGTGTACAGAATTGTGAGGGGCATAGATAGGATGGATGCTGAGGAGCTTTTCCCCTTAGTAGAGGGGTCAATAACTAGGGGGCATAGATTCAAGGTAAAGGGCGGGAGGTTTAGAGGGGATTTGAGAAAGAACTTTTTCACCCAGAGGGTGGTTGGAGTCTGGAACTCACTGCCTGAAAGGGTTGTGGAGGCAGAAACCCTCACAACATTTACGAAGCATTTGGATGAGCATTTGAAATGCCATAGCATACAAGGCTACGGGCCAAATGCTGGAATATGGGATTAGTTTAGACAGGGCTTGATGGCCGGCATGGACACGATGGGCCGAAGGGCCTCTATCCGTGCTGTATTACTCTATGACTCTATGACTCTATGAGTCCCATTGACTCAGATACACACTCGTCCTGGAGATGGACTGGGAAGAAAATTCAAATAGAGCCTCATTGACTCAGATTCACAGTGGCCTGTAGAAGGACCAGGGAAAAAGGTCAGAGAGAGATCCATAGAAACAGACACACACTGGTCCCGGAGATGTACTGGGGGGAATGGTCAGAGCGAGTCCCATTGGCTCAGATACACATTGGCCCTTGAGATGGACTGGGGTTAAAGTTCAGAGAGAGTCTCATTGACTCAGACACAAACTAGTCTTGGAGATGGACTGGGCAGGAAGGTCAGAAAAATCCCATTTGCTGAGATACACACTGCTCCTTGAGATGGACTGGGGAGTAATATCACAGAGACTCTCATTGATTCAGATACACACTGGTCATGGAGATGGACAGGGGAGAATGGACAGAGAGAGTCCCGCTGTCTCAGATGCACACAGGTCTTGGAGATTGACTGGGAAGAATGGTAACAGAGAGTCCCATTGACTCAGAAACAAACTGGACCTGGAGATGGATGGGGAGAAATATCAGAGCGAGACCCATTGTCTCAGATACACACTGGCCCTGGAGATGGACTGGGGGGAAATGTCAGAGTGAGTCCCATTGATTCAGATACACACTGGTCCTGGAGATGGACTTGGGACAAATGTCACAGAGAGTCCCTTTGATTCTGATACACAGTAGTCGTGGAGAAGGACTGGGGAGAAATTTCAGAGAGAGGCCCATTAACTCATAAAGACACTGGTCATGCAGATGGATTGGGAGAAAATTCAGAGAGATTCCCATTGACTCAGATACACACTGGTCCTGGAGATGGCCTAGGGAGAAACGTCTGAGAGTGTCCATTGGACTCAGATACACACTGGTCCTGGAGATGGACGGGGAGAAATGTCAGAGGGAGTCCCATTGACTCAGATACACACTGCTCCTGGAGATGGACTGGGGAGAAAGCTCAGATAGAGTCCCATTGACTCAGATACACATTGGTACTGGAGATGGATTGGGAGAAATTTCAGAGAGAGGCCCATTGTCTTAGATACACACTGGTCATGGAGATGGACCAGGGAGAAAGGTCCGAGAGTCCAATTGACTCAGATATACACTGGTCCTGGAGATGGACTGCAAAGAAAGGTCAAATAGAGCCTCATTGACTCAGATTCACCGTGGCCCTGGGAAGGACCAGGGAAAAATGTCACAGAGATGTCCATTGACTCAGACACACACTGGTCCTGGAGATGGAATGGGGAGAATGTTCAGAGGGAGTCCCATTGACACAGATACACACTGGTCCTGGAGATGGACCGGTGAGGAATGTCAGAGCAAGTCCCATTGACTCAGAAACACAATAGTCCTTGAGATGGACTGGGGAGAACGGTCAGAGAGAGTCTCACTTTCTCAGGTACATACTGGTCCTGGAAATGGACTGGGGAGCAAGGTCAGGGAAAGTGCAATTGACTCAGATACACATTGGTCCCGGAGATGGACTGGGGAGAAATGTCAGAGAGAGTCCCTTTGACACAGATACACACTGCTCCTTGAGATGGACTGGGGATAAAATTCAGAGAGAGTCCCATTGACTCAGATACACATTGGTCCTGGAGATGGAATGGGGAGAAAGGAGAGAGAGATTCACTTTGACTCAGATACGAAGTGGTCCTTGAGATGGACTGGGGAGAAAGTTCAGAGAGAGTCCCATTGACTCAGATACACACTCGTCCTGGAAATGGACTGGGAAGAATATTCAAATAGAGCCTCATTGACTCAGATTCACAGTGGTCCTGTAGAAGGACCAGGGAAAAAGGTCAGAGAGAGATCCATAGACACAGACACACACTGGTCCCGGAGATGTACTGGGGGGAATGGTCAGAGCGAGTCCCATTGGCTCAGATACACATTGGCCATTGAGATGGACTGGGGATAAAGTTCAGTGAGAGTCTCATTGACTCAGACACAAACTGGTCTTGGAGATGAACTGGGCAGGAAGGTCAGAGAAATCCCATTTGCTGAGATACACACTGCTGTTTGAGATGGACTGGGGAGTAATGTCACAGAGACTCTCATTGATTCAGATACACACTGGTCATGGAGGTGGGCAGGGGAGAATGGACAGAGAGAGTCCCGCTGTCTCAGATGCACACAGGTCCTGGAGATGGACTGGGAAGAATGGTAACAGAGAGTCCCATTGACTCAGATACAAACTGGACCTGGAGATGGAAGGGGAGAAATATCAGAGCGACACCCATTGTCTCAGATACACACTGGTCCTGGAGATGGACTGGGGAGAAATGTCAGAGTGAGTCCCATTGATTCAGATACACACTGGCCCTGGAGATGGACTTGGGACAAATGTCACAGCGAGTTCCATTGACTCAGATACACACTGCTCCTGGAGATGGGCTGAGTAGAAATGTCAGGGATATTCCCATTGACTCAGATACACACTGGTCGTGGAGAGGTAAAGGTCAGAAAGGTCAGAGAGAGTCCCATTGTCACAGATACACATTAGTCGTGGAGAAGAACTGGGGAGAAATTTCAGAGAGAGGCCCTTTAACTCATACAGACACTGGTCATGCAGATGGACTGGGGAGAATGTTCAGAGAGATTCCCATTGACTCAGATACACACTGGTCCTGGATATGGACTGGGGAGAAACCTCAGAGAGAGTCAATTGGACTCAGATATACACTGGTCCTGGAGATGGACCGGGGAGAAATGTCAGAGGGAGTCCCATTGACTCAGATACACACTGCTCATGGAGATGGACTGGGGAGAACAGTCAGAGAGATTCCCATTGACTCAGATACCCACTGGTACTGGAGATGGACAGGGGAGAAATTTCAGAGAGAGACCCATTGTCTTAGATACACAGTGGTCCTGGAGATGGACCAGGGAGAAGGATCAGAGAGAGTTCCATTGATTCAGATAAACAATGGTCCTGGAGATGGACTGGGGAGAAATTTAAGAGAGGCCAATTGACTCAGATATACACTGGCCCTGGAGATGGACTGCAAAGAAAGTTCAATTAGAGCCTCATTGACTCAGGTTCACCGTGGTCCTGGGAAGGACCAGGGAAAAATGTCAGAGAGATGTCCATTGCCTCAGACACACAATGGTCCTGGAGATGGACTGGGGAGAATGTTCAGAGGGAGTCCCATTGACTCAGATACACACTGGTCCTGGAGGTGGACCGGGGAGGAATGTCTGAGAAAGTCCCAGTGACTCAGATACACAATGGTCCTTGAGATGGACAGGGGAGAACGGTCAGAGAGAGTCTCACTGATTCAGATACATACTGTTCCTGGAGATGGACTGGGGATCAAGGTCAGAGGAAGTCTGATGGACTCAGATACACACTGGTCCCGGAGACGGACTGGGGACAATGGTCAGAGAGAGTCCCATTGACTCAGATGCAAATTGGTCCTTGAGATGGAATGGGGATAAAATTCAGAGAGAGACTCATTGACTCAGATACACACTGGTCCTGGAGATGGACTGGGGAGAAATGACTGAGAGAGTCCCATTGACTCAGATACACATTGCTCCTGGAGACGGACTGGGGAGAACGTTCACAGAGAGTCCCGCTGACTCAGATGCGCACTGGTCCTGGAGATGGACTGGGGAGACTGGTAAGAGAGAGTCCCATTGTCTCAGATACACACTAGACTTGGAGATGGACTGGGGAGAAAATTCAGAGAGAGACCCTTTGACTCAGATACACACTGGTCCTGGAGATGTTCCGGGTAGAAATGTCAGAGAGAGTCCCATTGACTCAGATACATATTGGTCCTGGAGATGGACTGGGGAGAACGGTCAGAGGAAATCCCATTGACACAGATACACCCTGGACCTGGGGATGGACTGGGGAGATAAGTCAGTGAGAGTGCCATTGACTCAGGTACACACTGGTCCTGGAGATGGACTGGGAACAAAGGTCATATAGAGCCTCATTGACTCAGATACACAATGGCCCTGTAGATAGACTGGGCAGAAAGGTCAGAGAGAGTCCCATTGACACAGATACACACTGGTCCTGGAGATGGACCGGAGAGAAAGGTCAGAGTGAGTCCCATTGACTCAGATATACACTGGTCCTGGAGATGGAGCAGGGAGAATGGTCAGAGAGATGTCCATTGACTCAGGTACACACTGGTCCTGGAAATGGACTGGGGAGAATGGTCAGATTGTGTCCCATTGACTCAGCTACACATTGGTCCTGGAGATGGACTGGAGAGGAAGGTCAGAGAAAATCCCCTTTACTCAGATACACACTGGTCCTTGAGATTGACTGGGGAGAACGGTCAGAGAGAGTCTCACTGACTCAGATACATACTTGCCCTGGAGATGGACTGGGGGGCAAGGTCATAGCAAGTCCCTTTGACCCAGATAGGCACTGGTCCGGGAGATTGACTGGCGAGAAAGGTGAGAGAGAGTCCCAATGACTCAGATGCACTCTGGGCCTGGAGATTTACTGGGAAGAACGGTCTGAGAGAGTCCCATTGACTCAGATACACACTGGTCCTTGAGATGGACTGGGGATAAAAGTTAGAGAGTGTATCATTGACTCAGATACACAGTGGTCCTGGAGACTGACTGGGGAGGAAGTTCAGAGAGAGTAGCATTGACTGAGATACAATTTGTTACTGGAGGTGGCCAATGGAGAAATGTCAGAAAGTGTATCATTGACTCAGATACACACTAGTCCTGGAGATGGACTGGGGAGAAATTTCAGAGAGTCCCATTGACTCAGATATATACTGGTCCTGGAGATGGACTGGGAAGTAAGGTCAAATAGAACCTCATTGATTCAGATCCACAGTGGTCCTGGGAAGGACCAGGGAATAATTCAGAGAGAGGTCCATTGATTCAGACACACACTTGTCCTGGAGATGGACTGCGGAGAATATTCAGAGGGAGTCCCATTGACTCAGTAACACACTGGTTCCGGAGATGGACTGGGGAGAAAGGTCAGAGAGAGTCCCATTGACTCAGATAAACATTGGTCCTTGAGATGGACTGGGGATAAAATTCAGAGAGAGTCTCATTGACTCAGTTATACACTGGACCTGGGGATGGACTGGGGAGGAAGGCAGCAAGGTGGCATAGTGGTTAGCACTGTTGCCTCACAGCGCCAGGGACCCGGGTTCAAATCCGGCCTCGGGTGACAGTCTGTGTGGAGTTTGCACATTTTCCCTGTGTTTGCGTGGGTTTCCTCCGGGTGCTACGGTTTCCTCCCACAGTCCAAAGATGTGCGGGTTAGGTTGAGTGGCCATGATAAGAATTGGCCCTTAGTGTTAGGGGAGATTAAAGACATGGGGTTACAGGGTTACGGGGATAGGGCTTGGGTGAGATGGCTGTCGGTGTAGGGACCGGGTGCTCGGGTTTCGATGATCAGCCATGATCTCGTTGAACGGCGGAGCAGGCTCGAAGGGCCGAATGGCCTACTCCTGCTCCTATCTTCTATGTTTCTATGTCAGAGAATTACCATTTGCTGAGATACACACTGCTCATTGAGATGGACTGGATACAATTGTGACAGAGACTATCATTGATTCAGATACACATTGGTCCTGGAGAAGAACCGTGGACAAAGGACAGAGTGAGTCCCTTTGACTCAGACACTCACTGGTCCTGGAGATCGACCGGGGAGAAAGGTCAGAGAGTGTCCCATTGACACAGATACACACTGGTCCTGGAGATGGATTGGGCAGAAAGGTCAGAGACAGTCCCATTGTCTCAGATACACACTGGTCCTGGAGATGGACTGGGGAGAATGTGCAGCGAGAGTCCCATTGACACAGAAACACACTGGTCCTGGAGACGGACTGGGGAGAAAGGATACAGAGAGTCCCGCTGACTCAGATATACATTGGTCCTGGTGATGGACTGGGGAGACTGGTAAGAGAAAGTCCCGATGACTCAGATACACACTGGACCTGCCGATGGAGTGGAGAAAAGTCACAGAGAGTCCCATTGACTCAGATACACACTGGTCCTGGAGCTGGACCGGGTATTAATGTCAGAGAGAGTCCCATTGACTCAGATACAAACTGTTCCCGGGGATGGACCGGCGAGAAATGTCAGATACACACTGGTCCTGGAGATGGGCCAGGGAGAATGGTCATTGAGATATTCATTGACACAGATAGACATAGGTCCTGGAGATGGACTGGGGAGAATGGTCAGAGAGAGTCCCATTGATTCAGATACACACTGCTCCTGGAGATGGACTGGGGAGCAAGGTCATAGAAAGTCCCATTGACTCAGATAGACACTGGTCTGGGAGATCGACTGGCGAGAAAGGTCAGAGAGAGTCCCATTGACTCAGATGCGCACTGGTCCTTGAGATGGACTGGGGAGGATGTTCAGAGAGAGCCGCATTGACTGAGATTCACTTTGGTACTGGAGGTGGCCAATGGAGAAAAGTCAGAGAGAGTATCATTGATTCAGATAGACATTGGTCCTGGTGATGGACAGGGAAGAAATGTCAGCTAGAGCCTCATTGGCTCAGATAGACACTGGACCTGGTGTTGGACTGGGGAGAAATGACAGAGAGAGCCCCGTTGACTCAGATACACACTGGTCCTGAGGATGGAATGTGGAAAAAGGTCAGAGAGAGACCCATTGACTGAGATGCACATTGGGTCTGGAGGTGGGCCGGGGAGAAAGGTCAGAGAGAGTCTCATTGATTCAGATACACACTGGTCCTGGAGATGGATTGGGAAGAATGGTCAGATAGAGCCTCATTGACTCAGATACAAATTGGTCCAGAAGATGGACTGGGGAGAATGGTCAGAGAGAGTCCCATTGACGCAGATGCAATCCGGATCTGGAGATTTGCTGGGGAGAAATGTCAGAGAGATTCCAATTGACTCAGAAACACACTGCTCTTGGTGATGGACCGAGGAGACAGGTCTGAGCTAGTCCAATGATTGAATACACACTTGTCCCGATGATGGACTGCGTAGCAAGATCAGAGAATGCCCCATTGACTCAGATGCTGCAGTTGGATCGGGGAGACATTTCAGAGAGAACCCCTTTGACTCAAATGTATATTGGTCCTGGAGATGGACCGGGCAGAAATGTCAGAAAGAGCCCCATTGAAACGGTTACACACTGGTCCTGGAGCTGGACTGGGGTAAATGGACAGAGGGAATCCCATTTACTCAGATACACACTGGTCCTGTTGATGGACTGTGGAGAAAAGTCAGAGAGAGTCCCATTGACTCTGATGCACTCTGGGTCTGGAGATGGGCTGGTGCGAAAGGACAGAGAGCGTCTCATTGATTCAGATATAGACTTGTCCCGGAGATGGATTAAGAAGCATGGTCAGAGAGAGACCCATTGACTCAGATACACACTGGTCCTGGAAATGGACGTTTAAGAAATGTCAGTGAGTCCCATTGACTCAGATGCACACTGGCCTGGAGATGGGATGGAGAGAAATGTCAGATAGAGCCTCACTGATTCAGATACACAATGGTCCTGGAGATCAGCTGGGGAGAAAGGTCAGAGAGAGTCCCATTGAATCTGATGCACTCTGGGTCTGCAGATTGGCTGGGGCGAAAGGTCAGAGAGAGCCCCATTGACTAGATACAATTTAGTCCTTGAGATGGACGGTGGAGAATGTTCAGAGAGAGATTCATTCATTCAGATACACAATTGTCCTGGATATGGACCGGGAAACTTTTTCAGATAGAGTTCCATTCACTCAGAAACACACTGGTCCTGGAGATGCACAGGGAGGAAAGGTCAGAGGCAGTCGCATTGACTCATATACACATTGGTCCTTGAGATGTACCGGGGAGAATGGTCTGAGACAGTCCAATTGACTCTGAAACACATTGGTTCTGGAGGTGGACCGGGGAGAAAGTTCAGAGATAGTCCCATTGACTCAGATGCACAGCGGTCATGGAGATGGGTTGGGGAGAAAGGTCAGTGATTCTCATTGACTCAGATACACTCTAGTCCTGGAGATGGACAGGGGAGAAAGGCCTGAGATTGTCCAATTGACTCTGGTACCCACTGGTTCTGGAGATGGACATTTGAGAAATGTCTGTGTGTCCCTTTGAATCAGCCACAAACTGGTCCTGGCGATGGGATGGTTGGAAATGTCAGAAGAGTCCCATTGACTAAGATACACTTTGGACCTGGTGATGGCCTTGGGAGAAAGGTCAGAGTGAGTCCCATTGACTCAGATTCACACTGGTCCTTGAGATGGACTGTGGAGAACGGTCAGAGAGATTCTCATTGATTCAGATACACATGGCCCTGGAGATGGGCCGGGGAGAAAGGTCAGAGAGAGTCTCATTTACTCAGATACACACTTGTCCTGGAGAAGGACAGGGACGAAGGATCAGATAGGGCCTCATTGGCTCAAATAATCACTGGTCCTGGAGATGGATGGGGAAAAAGGACAGAGAGTCCCATTGACTCAGGTACTCACTGCTCCTGGAGTTGGAATGAGGAGAGAGGTCTTAGAGAGACCCATTGACACCTATACACACTGGTCCCGAAGATGGTCTGGTGAGAAAGCTCAGAGAGAGTCCCATTGACTCTGATGCACTCTGGGTCTGGAGATGGGCTGAGGCAAATGCTCAGAGAGAGTCCCATTGACTCAGTTACACTTTGGTCCTTGAAATAGTCCGCGTTGTATGGTCAGAGAGACTGCATTTGACAATGATACACACTGTAGCTGGAGATGTAATTGCGGGAAAGGACACATAGAATCACTTTGACTCAGATAAATACTGCCCCTTGAGTTGGAATGTGGAGAAATTTCAGATAGAGTCTCATTGACTCAGATAATCACTGGTCCTGGACATGGACCGGGAAGAGTTGTCAGATATAGTTCCATTGACTCAGAAACACACTGGTACTGGAGATGGACTGGAAAGAAAGGTCAGAGACAGTCGCATTGACTCTTATAACACTGGTCCTTGAGAGGGGCCGGGGAGAATGGTCTGAGAGAGTCCAATTGACTCTGACACACACTGGTTCTGGAGGTGGACCGGAGAAAATGGTCAGAGAGAATCCCAATGAATCCGAGAGATTGACTGGGGAGAGAGGTCCTGAAATTTTCATTGACACAGATACACACTAGTCGTGGAAATGGAAAGGGGAGGAAGGCCTGATTGTGTCCAATTGACTCTGGTACCCAGTGGTTCAGGAGACGGACCTTTGAGAAATGTCAGAGAAATGTCAAAGTACCCGTTGACTCATATAAGCACTGGGCCTGGAGATGGACATCTGAGAAAGGTCAGACAGAGTCTCATTGACTCAGATACACACTTATTCTGGGGATGGACTAGGGCGAAATGTCAGAGAGGGTCCCATTGACACTTACACACTGCTCCTTGAGGTGGACCGGGGTGAATTGTCAGAGAGAGTTCAATTGACTCAGATACACACTGGTCCTTGGGATGGACTGGGGGGAAAAGTCAGAGAGAGTCCCATTGACTGAGATACACACAGGCTCTCGAGATGGAATGGGGACAAAGGTCAGAGAGAGTCCCATTGACTCAGATACACACTGGTCCTGGAGATGGACTGGGGAGAAAGGTCAGAGAGAGTCCCGCTGCCTCAGATACACACTGGTCCTGGAGATGGACAGGGGAGAAAGGTCAGCGGGAGTCCCATTGACTCAGATACACACTGGTCTTGGAGATGGACTGGGGAGAAATTTCAGAGAGAGTCCCATTGACACAGATACACACTGGTCCTGGATATGCACTGGGAGAAATGTCAGAGAGAGTCCCATTAGCTCATATAGATACTGGTCATGCAGATGGACTGGGGAGAAAGGTCAGAGGGAGTCCCATTGACTCAGATACAAACTGGTCCTGCAGACGGACTGGGGAGAAAGGTCAGAGAGAGTCCATTTGACTCAGATACACACTGGTCCTGGAGAAGGACCGGGGAGAAATGTCAGAGAGAGTCCCATTGACTCAGATACACACTGGTCCTGGAGATGGACTGGGGAGCAAGGTCAGAGGAAGTCTGATGGACTCAGATAACAACTGGTTCCGGAGTTGGACTGGGGAGAAAGGTCAGAGAGAGTCCCATTGACTCAGATACATATTGGTACTTGAGATGGACTGGGGATAAAATTCAGAGAGAGTCTCATTGACACAGATACACATTGGTCCTGGAGAAGAAACGGAGAGAAAGGACAGAGAGAGTCCCTTTGACTCAGATACTCACTGGTCCTGGAGATTGATCGGGGAGAAAGGTCAGAGAGAGTCCCATTGACTCAGATACACACTGGTCCTGGAGGTGGATTGGGCAGAAAGGTCAGAGAGAGGCCCATTGTCTCAGATACACACTGGTCCTGGATATGTACTGGGGAGAATGTGCAGAGAGAGTCCCATTGGCACAGATACACACTTGTCCTGGAAACAGACTGGGGAAAATGTTCACAGAGAGTCCCACTGACTCAGATACACATTGGTCCTGGAGATGGAATGGGGAGACTGGTAAGAGAGAGCCCCATTTACTCAGATACATACTGGTCCTGGGGATGGACCGGCGAGAAATGTCAGAGAGAGTCCCATTGACACAGATACACACTGGCCCTGGAGGTGGATCAGGGAGAAAGGTCAGTGAGATATTCCATTGACACGGATACACACTGGTCCTGGAGATGGACTGGGGAGAATGGTCAGAGAGAGTCCCATTGATTCAGATACACACTGGTCCTGGAGATGGGCTGGGGAGAACGGTCAGAGAGAGGCCCATTGACTCAGATACACACTGGTCCTGGAGATGGACTGGGGAGAAAGTCAGAGAGAGCCTCATTGACTCGGATACACGCTGGTCCGGGAGATGGACTCGGGAGAAAGGTCAGAGATTGTACCATTGGCTCAGATACACACTGGTCCTGGAGATGGACAGGGGAGGAAGGTCAGAGAAAATCCCATTGACTCAGATACACACTGATCCTTGAGATTGACTGGGGAGAACGGTCAGAGAGATTCTCACTGACTCAGATACATACTGGTCCAGCAGATGGACTGGGGAGCAAGGTCATAGAAAGTCCCATTGACTCAGATCGACACTGGTCCGGGAGATCGACTGGCGAGAAAGGTCAGAGAGAGTCCCATTGACTCAGATGCACACTGGTCCTTGAGATGGAGCGGGGATAAAAGTCAGAGAGAGTATCATTGACTCAGATATACAGTGGTCCTGGAGATTGACTGGGGAGGAATTTCAGAGAGAGTCACATTGACTGAGATACACTTTGGTACTTGAGGTGGCCAATGGAGAAAAGTCAGAGAGAGTCTCATTGATACAGATAGACATTGGTCCTGGAGAGGGACTGGGAAGAAAAGTCAGCTAGAGCCTCATTGGCTCAGATACACACTGGACCTGGTGTTGGACTGGGGAGAAATGACAGAGAGAGCCCCATTGACACAGAAACACACTGGTCCCGAGGATGGAACTGGGTAAAAGGTCAGAGAGACTCCCATTGACTGAGATGCACATTGGTTCTGGAGGTGGGCCTGGGAGAAAGGTCAGAGAGAGTCGCATTGATTCAGATACAGACTGGTCCTGGAGATGGATTGGGAAGAATTGTCAGATAGAGCCTCCTTGACTCAGATACAATCTGGTCCAGAAGATGGACTGGGGAAAATCGTCAGAGAGAGTCCCATTGACACAGGTGCAATCCGGATCTGGAGATTTGCTGGGGAGAAATGTCAGAGAGATTCCAATTGACTCAGAAACACACTGCTCCTGGTGATGGACCGGGGAGGAAGGTCTGAGCGAGTCCTATGTCTGAATACATACTTGTCTCGATGATGAACTGGGTAGCAAGATCATAGAATGCACCATTAACTCAGATGCTGCAGTTTGATCGGGGAGAAACTTCAGAGATAACCCCATTGACTGAAATATACATTGGTCCTGGAGATGGACCGGGGAGAAATGAGAGAAAGAGTCCCATTGAAACGGATACACACTGGTCCTGGAGCTGGACTGTGGTGAATGGACAGGATGAATCCCATTTACTCAGATACACACTGGTCCTGTTGATGGACTGTGGAGAAAGGACAGAGAGAGTCCCATTGACTCTGATGCACTCTGGGTCTGGAGATGGGCTGGTGCGAAACGTCAGAGAGCGTCTCATTGATTCAGATACAGACTTGTCCCGGAGATGGATTGGGAAGCATGGTCAGAGAGAGACCCGTTGTCTCAGATGCACTCTGGATCTGGAGATGGGCTGGGGAGAAAGGTCAGAGAGATTACAGTTGACTCACAAACACACTGCTCCTGGAGATGGACCGGAGAGATAGTCCAACGACTAAGTACACACTGGTCCCGAAGATGGACAGGGTAGAAAGTTCAGAGAATGTCCAATTGACACAGATAGACAATGGTACTGGAGGAGGACCGGGGAGAAACTTCAGACAGAACCCCACTGACTCAAATACACATTGGTCCTGCAGAGAAGCCAGGGCGAATGATCAGAAATAGTCCCTTTGAAACAGATACACACTGGTCCTGGAGCTGGACTGGGGTGAATGGGCAAAGATAATCTCATTGACTCCGATACACACTGGTGCTGCAGATGGATTGTGGAGAAAGGTCAGAAAGATTCCCATTGACTCAGATGCAAACTGGTACTGTAGATGGACTGGAAGAAATATCAGAAAGAGACATATTGACTCAGATACACACTGGTCCTGGAAATGGACGTTTAAGAAATGTCAGTGAGTCCCATTGACTCAGATACACACTGGCCTGGAGATGAATTGGGGGGAAAGGTCAGAGAGAGTCCCATTGAATCTGATGCACTTTGGTTCTGCAGATGGACCGGGGCGAAATGTCAGAGAGAGTCCCATTGACTCAGATATAATTTGGTCCTTGAGATGGACCGGGGGCAATGGTCAGAGAGAGTCTAATTGACTCAGATACACACTGGTGCTGGAGATGGAATGGCGAGAAAGGACAGAGAGAGTCCCATTGAATCTGATGCACTCTGGGTCTGCAGATTGGCTGGAGCGAATGTTCAGAGAGAATCTCATTCATTCAGATACACAATTGTCCTGGAGATGCACCGGGAAGAATTGTCAGATAGAGTTCCATTCACTCGTATACACATTGGTTCTGGAGTTGGACCAGGGAGAAATTTCAGAGAGAGTCCCATTGACTCAGATGCACAGTGGTCATGGAGATGTATTGGGGAGAGAGGTCAGTGATTCTCATTGACTCAGATACACACTAGTCCTGGAGATGGACAGGGGAGAAAGGCCTGAGATTGTCCAATTGACTCTCGTAACCACTGGTTCTGGAGATGGACATTTGAGAAATGTCAGAGTATCCCTTTGATTCAGCCACAAACTGGTCCTGGTGATGGGCTGGATGGAAAAGTCAGAAGAGTCCCATTGACTAAGATACACTTTGGTCCTGGTGATGGCCTTGGGAGAAAGGTCAGAGTGAGTCCCATTGACTCAGCTTCACACTGGGCCTTGAGATGGACTGTGGAGAACGGTCAGAGAGATTCTCATTGATTCAGATACAAACTGGCCCTGGAGATGGGCGGGGGAGAAAGGTCAGAGAGAGTCCCATTGACTCAGATACACACTGGTCCTGGAGATGGACAGGGACGAAGGGTTAGATAGGGCCTCATTGACTCAAATGTACACTGGTCCTGGAGATGGAACGGGGAGAAAGGACAGAGAGCCCCATTGACTCAGATACACACTGGTCATGGAGAAGGACTGTGGAGAATGTTCAATAAGAGACTCATTGACTCAGATACACACTGCTCCTGGAGTTGGAATGGGGAGGAAGATCTTAAGAGTCCCGTTGCCTCAGATACACACTAGTCCTGGAGATGGACTGGGGAGAAATGTCAGAGAGGGTCCCGCTGCCTCAGATACACACTGGTCCTGGAGATGGACTGGGGAGAAAGGTCAGAGGGAGCCCCATTGACTCAGATACACACTGAACCTGGAGATGAATGGTGAGAAAAGTCAGAGAGAGTCTCATTGACTCAGATACGCACTGGTCTTGGAGATGGACTGGGAGATAGGTCAGAGGGAGTCCCATTGACACAGATACACACTGGTCCTGGAGATGCACTGGGAGAAATGCCTGGGAGAGTCCCATTAGCACATATAGACACTGGTCATGCAGATGGACTGGGCAGAACGGTCAGAGAGAGTCCCATTGACTCAGATACACACTGGTCCTGGAGACGGATTGGGGAGAAAGGTCAGAGAGAGTCCATTTGACTCAGATACACATTGGTCCTGGAGATGGACCGGGGAGGAATGTCAGAGGGTGTCCCATTGACCCAGATAAACACTGGTCCTGGAGATGGACTGGGGAAAAAGGTCAGAGAGTGTCCCATTGATTCAGATACACACCGCTCCTGGAGATGGTCTGGGGAGAAAGGCCAGAGAGAGTCCCATTGACTCAGATACACACTGGCACTGGAGATGGACTGGGGAGAAAGGTCAATGAGAGTCCCATTGACTGAGATACACACTAGTCATGAAGATGGACTGGGGAGTAATTTCAGAGAGTCCCATTGACTCAGATACACACTGGTCCTGGAGATGGACTGGGAAGAAATTTCAAATAGAGCCTCATTGACTCAGATGCACACTGGTCCTGGAGATGGACCGGTGAGGAATGTCAGAGCAAGTCCCATTGACTCAGATACACAATGGACGTTGAGATGGACTGGGGATAACGGACAGAGAGAGTCTCACTGTCTCAGATACATACAGGTCCTGGAGATGGACTGGGGAGCAAGGTCAGAGAAAGTCCGATTGACTCAGATACACACTGGTCCCGGAGATGGACTGGGCAGAAATACAGAGAGAGTCCCATTGACTCAGATACACAAATGTCCTTGAGATGGACTGGGGATAAATTTCAGAGAGAGTCTCATTGACTCAGATTCACACCGGTCCTGGTGATGGACAGGGGAGAAAGGTCTGAGAGAGTCCCATTGATTCAGATACACATTGGTCCTGGAGATGGACCGGGGAGAAAGGTCAGAGAGAGCCCCATTGACTCAGATACACACTAGTCCTGGTGATGGACTGGGGAGAAATTTCAGAGAGTCCCATTGGCTCAGATACTCACTGGTCCTGGAGATGGACTGGGAAGAAAATTCAAATAGAGCCAATATGACTCAGATTCACAGTGGTCCTGGAGAAGCACCAGGGAAAAAGGTCAGAGAGTGGTCCATTGACTCAGACACACACTGGTCCTGGAGATGGACTGGGGAGAATGTTCAGAGGGAGTCCCGTTGACTCAGATACACACTGGTCCTGGAGATGGACTGGTGAGGAATGCCAGAGCATGTCCCATTGACTCAGATACACAATGGTCCTTGTGATGGAATGGGGAGAACGGTCAGAGAGAGTCTCTCTGTCTCAGATATATACTGGTCCTGGAGATGGACTGGGGAGCAAGGTCAGAGAAAGTCCGATTGACTCAGATACACAATGGTCCTGGAGATGGACTGGACATAAAGTACTGAGCGAGTCCCATTGACTCAGATACACACTGGTCCTGGACATGGACTGGACATAAAGTACGGAGCGAGTCCCATTGACTCAGATACACACTGGTCCTGGACATGGACTGGACATAAAGTACGGAGCGAGTCCCATTGACTCAGATACACACTGGTCCTGGATATGGCCCGGGTAGAAATGTTAGAGAGAGCCCCATTGACCCAGATACATACTGGTCCTGGAGATGGACTGGGAACAAAGGTCAGATAGAGCCTCATTGACTCAGATACACAATGGTCCTGGAGATGGACTGGACAT
Source organism: Somniosus microcephalus (assembly GCF_052327205.1). Classification (NCBI taxonomy): domain Eukaryota; kingdom Metazoa; phylum Chordata; class Chondrichthyes; order Squaliformes; family Somniosidae; genus Somniosus; species Somniosus microcephalus. The sequence continues at coordinate 47,734,465 of NW_028225183.1, forward strand.
AAAGGTCAGAGCGAGTTCCATTGACACAAACGAGGCCCGACCACAGGGAGCAGCGAGGCGAGGTGAGGCAGAGCCCGGCTTAAAAACGGGCTCCAACAACGAGGCCCGACCTCAGGGAGCAGCGAGGCGAGGTGAGGCGGAGCCCGGCTTAAAAACCGGCTCCACCAACGAGGCCCGACCACAGGGAGCAGCGAGGCGAGGTGAGGCGGAGCCCAGCTTAAAAACCGGCTCCACCAACGAGGCCCGACCACAGGGAGCAGCGAGGCGAGGTGAGGCGGAGCCCGGCTTAAAAACCGGCTCCACCAACGAGGCCCGACCACAGGGAGCAGCGAGGCGAGGTGAGGCGGAGCCCATCTTAAAAACCGGCTCCACCAACGAGGCCCGACCACAGGGAGCAGCGAGGAGGAGTCGGGTACAAATACCGGAGAGAGGCGAGGCATACCAAATCAACAGCAGAGGAGAGAGGTAAAAAGTACTCAGAGTGTGACGTCACCAGGGAGCAGGTAAATGATTGGTTGGTGAGTATTTCTCTCTTTTCAATACAAGCTTGACTTCTGTGGTGTTAAATTTCTATGGTCTCTGGTGTAGTGGGGACAGTTGGTAAATAAAGCGCCCTAGAGTATACCTGTAACTGGGGTATTGAATAAATGTTTAAATTAATTAAAGGAGTAAGTCATGGCAGGAGAGCTCAGACCCGTGTTCTGCTCCTCTTGCTCCATGTGGGAAATCAGGGACGCTGCCAGTGTTCCTGACGACCATGTGTGCGGGAAATGCATCCAGCTGCAGCTACTTGTAGACCGCATTGCGGCGCTCGAGCTGCGGGTGGATGAATTTTGGAGCATGCGCGATGCTGAGAAGGTCGTGGATAGCACGTTTAGCGAGTTGTTCACGCCTCAGGGTAGGGCTGCACAGGGGGAGAGCATCAGGCGGAGCAACAGAGGCAGGCAGGAAGTGCAGGGAACCCCTGCGGACATCCCCCTTTCAAACAAGTATACCAAGTTGGATACTGTTGAGGGGGATGTCTCACCAGGGGAAGGCAGCAGCAGCCAGCTTCCTGGCACCAGGGACGCTACTGATGCTCAGAAAGGGAGGAAAAAGAGTGGGAGAGCAATAGTGGTAGGGGATTCTATCGTAAGGGGAACAGATAGGCGTTGCTGTGGCCGCAAACGTGACTCCAGGATTGTTTGTTGCCTCCCTGGGGCCAGGGTCTGGGATGTCACTGAGCGGCTACAGGGCATTCTTAAGGGGGAGGGGGAGCAGGCAGAGGTCGTGCTCCACATTGGGACCAACGACATAGGAAGGAAGGGGGATGAGGTCCTGCATCAAGAATTTAGGGAGCTAGGTAACAGATTAAAGAGCAGGACCTAAAAGGTTGTAATCTCTGGATTACTCCCAGTGCCACGTGCTAGTAAGTATAGGAATGGGAGGATAGAGAAGATGAATGCGTGGCTAAAGATTTGGTGTAGGGGGGAGGGTTTTACTTTCCTGGATCACTGGGCCGGCTTCTGGGAAAGGTGGGACTTGTACAAGTCGGACGGGTTGCACCTGAACCAGAGAGGGACAAATATCCTTGCGGGGAGGTTTGCAAGCACTGCTGGGGGGGGTTTAAACTAACTTGGCAGGGGGATGGGATACAGAGGGGAGCAGAAATAGGGGGTGATGTGCTGCCAATTATAGAGAATAAAACAAGTCAGCTTGGTAGACAGGGCAAATATATAAGGGCAAGGCTGGATGGCATCTATTTTAATGCAAGGAGTCTTGCAAATAAGGTGGATGAACTGAAGGTGTTGATAAACACATGGGAGTATGATATTGTTGCTATCACGGAGACATGTTTGAGGGAGGGGCAAGACTGGCAGCTCAATATTCCGGGGTACAGGATCTTCAGGCGAGACAGAGGGGGAGGTATAAGAGGAGGGGGTGTCGCAATATTAATTAAGGAGTCAATTACTGCAGTAAGGAGGGATGATATATTAGCAGGGTCCTCTAATGAGGCCATATGGGTGGAGCTTAAAAACAAAAAGGGGGCAAGCACTTTGCTGGGAGTGTACTATAGGCCTCCAAACAGTCAGGGGGAGATAGAGGAACAGATATGTAGGCAAATCTCAGAGAAATGTGCAAATAATAGGGTAATAATAATGGGGGATTTCAACTTCCCCAATATTAACTGGGATAGTCAGAGTGTGAAAGGCTCAGAGGGTGTAGAATTCTTAAAGTGCATCCAGGAGAGCTTTTTGAGCCAGCATGTAGAAAGTCCTACAAGAGAGGGGGCGGTACTGAACCTAATTCTAGGGAATGTGGCCGGCCAAGTGGAAAAAGTGCTAGTAGGTGAGCACTTTGGTGATAGTGACCATAATATGGTAAGATTTAAGGTGGTCATGGAAAAGGACAGGGATGGGCCGGAAATAAAAGTTCTAAATTGGGGGAAGGCCGATTTTAATAGGATAAGGCAGGATCTGGCCAAAATGGACTGGGATCAGCTACTTGTAGGAAAATCCGCATCGGAGCAATGGGAGGCTTTCAGAAGGGAGATTGAGATCATACAATGGCAACATGTTCCCGTAAAGGTCAAGAGTGATTCCAAAAACCACAGGGAACCTTGGATGTCAGGGGATATACGAGAATGGATTAGGAAAAAAAGGAGGGCTTTTGGTAGATACAAAAGGCTAAAGACGGAGGAAGCCCTAGAGGAATACAAAAAGTGCAGAGGGATACTTAAAAAAGAAATTAGGAGATCAAGGAGAGGCCATGAAATAACACTGGCGAGCAAAATAAAGGAAAATCCGAAGATGTTTCATAAGTATATTAAGGGTAAGAGGATAACTAAGGAAAAAATAGGGCCCATTAGGGACAAAAGTGGCAATCTGTGTGTGGAGCCGGAAGATGTAGGAGGGGTTCTAAATGAATTTTTTGCATCTGTTTTCACTATGGAAAAGGACGATGTAGACATAGAAATAGGGCGGGGGGACTGTGATATGATCGAACATATTAACATCGAGAGGGAGGAGGTATTGGCGGTTTTAGCTGGCCTAAAAATGGATAAATCCCCAGGCCCGGATGAAATGTATCCCAGGCTGCTCTGTGAGGCAAAGGAAGAGATTGCGGGGGCTCTAACAAATATATTCAGGACCTCTCTGGCCACAGGGGATGTGCCAGAGGACTGGAGAGCCGCTAATGTAGTACCATTATTCAAGAAGGGTAGTAGGGAAAAACCGGGGAACTACAGGCCAGTGAGCCTAACATCAGTGGTAGGAAAATTATTGGAAAAAATTCTGAGGGACAAAATTTGTCTCCACTTGGAGAGGCAATCAGGAATAGTCAACATGGCTTTGTCAAGGGAAGATCATGTCTGACTAATTTGATTGAATTTTTTGAGGGGGTGACTAGGTGTGTGGATGAGGGTAACGCAGTGGATGTGGTATACATGGATTTCAGTAAGGCCTTCGATAAAGTCCCGCACTGGTCAAGAAGGTAAGAGCCCATGGAATCCAGGGTGCCTTGGCACATTGGACACAAAACTGGCTTAGTGGCAGAAGACAGAGGGTGATGGTCGAAGGTTGTTTTTGTGACTGGAAGCCTGTGGCCAGTGGGGTACCACAGGGATCGGTGCTGGGTCCCTTGCTGTTTGTGGTCTACATTAATGACTTGGATATGAGTTTAAAAGGTATGATCAGTAAGTTCGCGGATGATACAAAAATTGGTAGGGTGGTAAATAGCGAGGAGGGTAGCCTCAGTCTGCAGGACGATATAGATGGGTTGGTCAGATGTGCGGAGCAGTGGCAAATGGAATTTAACCCAGAAAAGTGCGAGGTGATGCACTTTGGGGGGATTAACAAGGCAAGGGAATACACAATGAATGGAAAGACCCTAGGCAAGACGGAGGGTCAGAGGGATCTGGGTGTGCAAGTACACAGATCCCTGAAGGCGGCGGAACAGGTGGATAAGGTGGTAAAAAAGTCATATGGGATACTTGCCTTCATTAGCCGAGGCATTGAATATAAGAGCAAGGAGGTTATGATGGAGCTGTATAAAACATTGGTTAGGCCACAGCTGGAATACTGTGTGCAGTTCTGGTCGCCACACTACAGGAAGGATGTGATCGCGTTAGAGAGGGTGCAGAGGAGGTTCACCAGGATGTTACCAGGGCTGGAGCGCTTCAGCTATGAAGAGAGACTGGGCAGATTGGGTTTGTTTTCCTTGGAGCAGAGGAGGCTGAGGGGGGACATGATTGAGGTGTACAAAATTATGAGGGGCATAGATAGGATGGATGCTGAGGAGCTTTTTCCCTTAGTAGAGGGGTCAATAACTAGGGGGCATAGATTCAAGGTAAAGGGCGGGAGGTTTAGAGGGGATTTGAGAAAGAACTTTTTCACCCAGAGGGTGGTTGGAATCTGGAACTCACTGCCTGAAAGGCGTGTGGAGGCAGAAACCCTCACAACATTTAAGAAGCATTTGGATGAGCACTTGAAATGCCATAGCATACAAGGCTACGGACCAAATGCTGGAATATGGGATTAGATTAGAGAGGGCTTGATGGCCGGTGCGGACACGATGGGCCGAAGGGCCTCTATCCGTGCTGTATTACTCTATGACTCTATGAGATACACACTGGTCCTGGAGATGGACCAGGGAGAATGGTCAGAGAGATGTCCATTGATTCAGATACACACTGGTCCTGGAGATGATCTGGGGAGCACGGTCAGAGAGAGTCCCATTGAATCAGATGCACACTGGTCCTGGAGATGGGCTGGGGAGGAAGGTCAGAGAAAATCTCATTGACTCAGATACACACTGGTCCTTGAGATTGCCTGGGGAGAACGGTCAGAGAGAGTCTCACTGACTCAGATACATACTTGCCCTGGAGATGGACTTGGGAGCAAGGTCATAGCATGTCCCATTGACCCAGATAGACACTGGTCCGATAGATTGACTGGCGAGAAAAGTCAGAGAGAGTCCCTTTGACTCAGATGCACACTGGTCATGGAGATTGACTGGGGAGAACGGTCAGAGAGAGTCCCATTCACTCAGATACACACTGGTCCTTGAGATGGACTGGGGATAAAAGTCAGAGAGATTATCATGGACTCAGATACACATTGCTTCTGGAGATTGACTGGGGAGGAAGATCAGAGAGAGTCGCATTGACTGAGATAAACTTTCGTACTGGAGATGACCAATGGAGAAATGTCAGAGAAAGACTATCATTGACTCAGATACACACTAGTCCCGGAGATGGGCTGGGGAAAATTTTTAGGGAGTCCCATTGAATCAGATATACACTGGTCCTGGAGATGGACTGGGAAGAAAGGTCAAATAGAACCTCATTAATTCAGATTCACAGTGGTCCTGGGAAGGACCAGGGGACATTTCAGAGAGAGGTCCATTAATTCAGACACACATTGGTCCTGGAGATGGACTGCGGAGAATATTCAGAGGGAGTCCCATTGACTCAGATACACACTGGTCCCGGAGAAGGACTATGGAGAAAGGTCAGAGAGAGTCCCATTGACTCAGATACACATTGGTCATTGAGATGGACTGGGGATACAATTCAGAGAGATTCTCATTGACTCAGATACACACTGGTCTTGGAGATGGACTGGGGAGAAAGGTCTGAGAGAGTCCCAATGACTCAAATACACATTGGTCCAGGAGAAGAACCGGGGAGAAACGACAGAGAGAGTCCCTTTGACTCAGATACACATTGGTCCTGGAGATCGGCCGGGGAGAAAGGTCAGAGTGTGTCCCATTGACTCAGATACACACTGGTCCTGGAATCGGACTGGGGAGAATGTTCACAGAGTGTCCCGCTGACTCAGATACACATTGTTCCTGGAGATGGTCTGGGGAGATTGGTAAGAGAGAGTCCCAATGTCTCAGATACACAGTGGACCTGGAGATGGAGTGGAGAAAAGTCAGAGAGAGACCCATTGACTCAGATACACACTGGTCCTAGAGATGGACATGGGAGAAAATTCACAGAGAGTCCCATTGACACAGATACACAATGGTCCTGGAGCTGGACCGGCTAGAAATGTCAGAGAGGGTTCCAATGACTCAGATACACACTGGTCCTGGGGATGGATCGGCGAGGAATGTCAGAGAGAGTCCCATTGACTCAGATACACACTGGTCCTGGAGATGGACCAGGGAGAATGGTCAGTGAGATATCCATTGACACAGATACACACTGGTCCTGGAGATGGACTGTGGAGAATGGTCAGAGAGAGTTCCATTGACTCAGATACACACTGGTGCAGGAGATCGACTGGCGAGAAAGGTGAGAGAGAGTCCCATTGACTCGGGTGCACACTGGACCTTGAGATGGACTGGGGATAAAATTCAGAGAGATTATCATTGACTCAGATACACACTGGTCCTGGAGATTGACTGGGGTGGAAGTTCAGAGAGAGTCGCATTGACTGAGATACACTTTGGTACTGGAGGTGGCCAATGGAGAAAAGTCAGAGAGAGTCTCACTGATTCAGATGGACATTGGTCCTGGAGATGGACTGGGAAGAAAAGTCAGCTAGAGCCTCATTGGCTCAGATATACACTGGACCAGGCGTTGGACTTGGGAGAAATGACAGAGAGAGCCCCATTGACACAGAAACACACTGGGCCTGGAGTTGGCCTGCGGAGAAAGTTCAATGAGAGTTTCTTTGACTCAGATACACACAACCCTGGAGTTAGACTGGGGAGAAATAACAAAGAGAGCCCCGTTGACACAGAAACACACTGGTCCTGGAGATGGACTGTGGAGAATGTTCAATGAGAGTCTCTTTGACTCAGATACACACTACTCCTGGAGTTGGACTGGGGAGAATTGACAAAGAGAGCCCCATTGACTCAGATACACACTGGTGCCGAGAATGGAACGGGGAAAAAGGTCAGAGAGAGTCCCATTGACTGAGATGCACATTGTGTCTGGAGGTGGGCCGGGGAGAAAGGTCAGAGAGAGTCTCATTGATTCAGATACACACTGGTCCCGGAGATGGATTGGGAAGAATGGTCAGATAGAGCCTCATTGACTCAGATACAAAATGGCCTGGAAGATGGACTTGGAAGAATGGTCAGAGAGAGCCCCATTGACACAGATGCAATCCGGTTCTGGAGATTTGTTGGGGAGATGTGTCAGAGAGTTTCCAATTGACTCAGAAACACACTGCTCCTGCAGATGGACCGGGGAGGAAGGTCTGAGCTAGTCCAATGACTGAATACACACTTGTCCCGATGATGGACTGGGGAGCAAGATCAGAGAATGCCCCATTGACTCAGATGCTGCAGTTGGATCGGGGAGATACTTCAGAGTGAGCCCCATTGACTCAAATATACATTGGTCCTGGAGGTGGACAGGGGAGAAATGTCAGAAAGAGTCCCATTGAAACGGATGCACAGTGCTCCTGGAGCTGGACTGGGGTGAATGGACAGAGAGAATCCCATTTACTCAGACACACACTGGTCCTGTTGATGGACTGTGGAGAAATGACAGAGAGAGTCCCATTGATTCAGGTACACATTGGTCCTGCAGATGAAATATGGAGAAAGGTCACAATGGTCATGGAGATGAACAGAGGAGGAAGGTTAGAGAGTGCAGAGGGAATCAGATAAGCACTCGTCCTGGACATGGAGAGCATAAAACGGAACGAGTGAGACCCAATGACTCTGCTGTAACTGGTTCTGGAGGTGGACTGCGGAGAAAGGTCAAGGAGAGTCCCATTGACTCAGATACACACTCGGTCTGCAGATGGTCTGTGGAGAAAGGTCAGAGAGAGTTCCATTCACTCAGATACACACTGGTCCTGAAGATGGACTGGGGAGAAAGGTCAGAGATATTCCAATTGACTCAGAAACACACTGCTCCCGGAGACGGACCGGGGAGGAAGGTCTGAGATAGTCCAGTGACTGAATACACATTGGTCAAGAAGATGAACTAGGCAGAAATTTCAGAGACAGTCCTATTGATTAAGATACAAACTTGTCCTGGAGGTGGAACAGGGTGAAAGTTCAGAGAGTGTCCCATTGAAAATGATACACACTGGTCCTGGAGCTCGACTGGGGTGAATGGACAGAGAAAATCCCATTTACACAGATACGCACTGGTTCTGTGGATGGACTGCGGAGAAAGTTCAGCGAGAGACTCAATGACTCAGATACACATTGGTCCTTGATATGGACGGTGGAGAAAGGTCAACTAGTATGCCATTGACTCAGAGACACACTCGTTCTGGATATGGCCTGGGAGGAAACGTCAGAGACAGTCCCATTGTCTCAGATAAACACTGATCCTTGAAATGGACCGGGTAGTAAGATCAGAGAGCATCTCATTGCCTCAGACACACACAGGTCCTGACGATGGACGTTTGAGAAATGTCAGTCAGTCCCATTGACTCAGATACACACTGTTCTTTGAGATGGGATGGAAAGAAATGTCAGAGAGAGTCCGATGAACTCAGATACACATTGCTACTGGAGAAGGGCTGGGGAGAATGTTCAGGCAGAGTGTCATTGACTCAAATGCACACTGGTCTTGGAGATGGACTGACAAGAAAAGTCAGATAGAGACTGACTGATTGAGGTACACACTGGTCCTGGAGATCGACTGGGGAGAATGGTCAGAGAGTGTCCCATTGACTGAGATGCACACTGGTCCTTGAGATGGACCGGAGAAAATGGTCAGAGGGAGTCTAATTGACACAGATACACACTGGTCCTGGAGATGGACTGGCAAGAATGGTCAGATAGAGACTCACTGATTCAGATACACACTGGTACTGGAGATGGAGAGGCGAGAAAGGTCAGAGAGATTCCTATTGACTCAGGTACGTACTGTGACTGGGGGTAGATTTGGTGCAAACGTCAGAGACGGTCCCATTGACTCAGATACACAATGGTCATGGAGATGGACACGGGCGAATGTTCAGAGAGAGTAGAATGACCACGATATGCATACCTCCTGGACATGGGCAGCGTAGAACGGTCAGAGTGAGACCCAATGTCTCAGATTTAAATTGCGTCTGGAGATGGGCTGGGGATAAAGTTCAGTGAGAGTTCAATTGACTCAGATATTAACTGGTACTGGAGGTGCATCGGGGAGAATGTGCAGAGAGAGTCACATTGAATCAAATACATACTTGCCCTGGAGTTGGACTGGGGAGAAATGTCAGAGAGAGTCCCATTGAGTCAGATACACACTGGTCCTGAAGATGGACTGGGGAGAAAGGTCAGAGAGAGTCCCATTGCCTCAGATACACACTGCTCCTGGAGATGGACTGTGGAGAAAGTAGTTCAGAGTGAGTTTCATTGACTCAAATACACACTGGTCCTGGAGATGGACTGTGAATAATGGTCAGATAGAGTGCCATTGAGTCAGAAATACACTGGTCCTGGAGATGTAATTGGGAGAAAGGTCAGAGAGAGTCCTATTGACTGAGATAGCCATAGGCCCTTGAGATGGATGGTGAAGACGGTTCAGAGAGACTCATTGACTGAGATGCGCACTGGTCCTGGAGATGCACTGCGAATAAAAGTCACAGAGAGTCCCATTGACTCAGTTACAAATTGGTCCTGGAGATGGACTGGGGTGAAAAGACAGAGAGAGTCCATTGAGTCACATATACATTGGTCCTGGAGATGAAATAGGGAGAAAGGACAGAGAGAGTCCCGTTGACTCAGATAGACATTGGAACTGGAGATGGACTGGGAAGAAAGGTCAGATGGAGTGTCATTGATTCAGAAAGACAATTGTCCTGGATAACAACAGAAAAAGCTGCAAAAATTCAGCAGGCCAAGCAAAATCCGTGGAGAGAGCATTAGATTGAACATTTAAGGTCAAAACCCTTCATCAGGACCTGGAGATGGACTGAGGATAAAGCTCAGATAGAGACCCATTGACTCAGATACACACTGGTCCTGGAGATTGTAGTGTATGTAACCGTCTACCTTTAAGAGACTATGTATGTAACCGTTCACCTTTAAGAGAACTATTTTAGGTGTGGCACTACTTGTTTGGCTTCTGTATACGGTAATACCGACGGTGACCACACCGGTATATAAGTGCTGTGGCATGACTTATTGGGCAGATTCGCCCTGACCTTCGAATAGTAAAGTCCTGTTGTATGTTACTCCTGAAGTCTGTGTCGTAATTAACTGCACAACCCACAGATTTTACAGTGGCGACGAGTCCGATCGTACCCTGCGGCAACAATATTTTCAAGCAACGAAAGAGCGTCGAAAAGAGGCAACCGCCCTCGTCATTCGGCTGGGAGAAAACTCAAGGCTGCAGCAATAGAAAGGAGGAAGACTTTAGCGACAAAAACTTCCATCAGCAACAGGCACTGACTGTCCCTTCTGACACGGTGACTGTGAGTAAGGGAAAGTGAAAAGAATAGCTGGAGGATAAGGGCTGGGCACTCTACCATGGTCGAGAGGGAAAAGGAGCTGGACAAAAAGTCGGGTCCAACGGCGTCGTGAGAGACCGCGACCGGCGGGAAAAGCCGGGCGGTGACCGAAGCCATGAAGGGCTGCGACCGGGAGCATAGGCGCGGGAAGAGAGAAACTCAGCCGCAGCCGGGGAGAGAAGCACTTGACTGCAAGAGGGCTGGGAGGCGCGATTGGGGTCCGAGCGAGCGGGAGAGGCAGAGCCGACCAAGAGAGACTGCGTGAGAGCCAGTCCAGCGGCTGAACTGTCCTCTGTCAACGGGGGTAACCAGTGCCGGTAGAGCCGAGCGAGCGGGAGAGAGGCAGAGCCGAGCAAGGGGAACTGTGTGAGAGCCAGTCCAGCGGCTGAACTGTTCTCCGTCAACGGGGTGTACCCAGCGCTGGTAGAGCCGAGCGAGCGGGAGAGAGACAGAGCCAAGCAAGGGGAACTGTGCGAGAGCAAGCCCAGCGGCTGAACCTGTTCGCCGTCAACAGGGTACCCAGAGCCGGTCGCCCTGCCATAAAATTAAAAAAAAAAGGGAAAGCCTTGAAGCCGACGCGCAGGCTGTGAACCTGAAAGCCAGCGGCCGTCGCCCGTGGGGAAAGTTTACCCCTCCCGCCAGGGAAGAAATGCGGGAAGCCGCCATTAGGCGGGGAAGAAGACAGAAGCGGGAAACCGCCATTGAAGTGGGCGGGGAGAGAAGATAAGAGCGGGAAACCGCCATTTTCGCGGGAAAACCGCCATCTTAGAAAAGAAAAGAAATAATAATTTAAAGAAATACTTGTGTTATTCCCAAAGAGTGGAAGATGCCTAAGCGTGGTAACATCAACGATTTTAATTCCGAAGTAGAAGACTGGGCCACGTACGTGGAACGCATTGAGATCTATTGTGAGGCCAATAAAATCGAAGAAGATGACAAAGCTATAGCCTTGCTGAACTCGATGGGCGCAAAGACATACGGGCTCTTGAAGCATCTACTAGCACCAGCTAAACCGGCGGATCAGACTTTCGATGATATTGTGGCTGTCCTGAAGGACCACTTGAACCCTACACCGTTGATGTTGGCTGAACGATTCAAATTCTATGCGAGAACGCAACGGAAAGACGAAAGCAATGCGGAATACTTGGTTGAACTGCGGAGGCTAGCGAAAGACTGTCAGTTTAGGGACAACCTGGAAGAGGCACTGAGAGACAAATTCGTGTGCGGAATGTTGAAGGAAGAAACACAAAAACGACTGCTTGAAGAGAACGATCTTCCACTTGATAAGGCTGTCCTTATCGCAGCATCAAGCGAAGCCGCAGTGAAAGGAACTGCGGAAATGCAGCTAAAGGCAGCGGCACTCAGGGTACAACAAATTACTTCGGGTACAACGAAATGCTATCGTTGTGGAAAGACAACACACGACCAGAACCAATGCTGGTTTAAAAACCAACAATGTAGGAAATGTGGCAAGCTTGGTCACATAGCTAAGGTATGCCGGTCAGGGAAGAAGACCAACAATAATGAGTCACCACAAAAGTGGTACAGAAAGGTACATGAGGTGACTAGGAAGAGTCCGGAGGAACAGAAGTCGGACTCACACTCCAACTGCAAAGGACTGGATAGTTTGAGAGTTCACAATATGAGTAATGAAGCTGACCGACAAACTATCTGGGTCACACTACAGATTGCAAAAGTCCAAGTGAAAATGGAAGTGGACACCGGATCGGCGCTGACGGTCATGAATAAGCATCACGATAAAAAGTTATTCAAGCATATTCCACTACGGGATACGGAACTAGTACTACAGACATACACGGGGCACAAAGTATTCCCCATCGGAAAGATAGAAGTCAAGGTGAGATACAAGGATAAAGATTACCAAAGGATGGACCTGTATGTGTTGCCTGAGGGAGGTCCACCACTTCTGGGACGGGAGTGGATCCGGAAAATAAAGATAGACTGGTATTCACTAAACACCATGACGGTGGATTCCGGAAAGGAAGATGTCAAACCTGAACGGTTGTCCAGAATATTGGACGAAGCTAAAGAGGTATTCCAGCAAGGACTGGGAACACTGCGAGAAATTAAAGCAAAGGTTAAGATTGCAGAACATGCAAGCCCAAAATTTTTCAAATCCAGATCGGTACCTTATGCGATACGACCAGCTGTGGAGGCAGAACTGGAAGAACTTGAACGATCAGGGGTACTGTCAAAAGTGGACTGGAGTGAGTGGGCCACGCCCATTGTTCCCGTCATGAAGTCTTCACCAAGTAATAAGCCAGGGGGACCGGGGAAGATCCGCATCTGCGGAGACTTCAAGATCACAGTGAATCCGGTGCTTCACACGGTACAATACTCGCTTCCGCGGATTGAAGATATCTTTGCTTCGTTGGCTGGAGGGAAACACTTCACCAAGATAGACCTGGCTCAGGCATACTTACAAATGGAAGTCGAGGAAGAGTCACGCCAGTACCTCACCATCAACACACACAGAGGATTGTATCGTTATAATAGACTGGTTTTTGGGGTAGCTTCGGCTCCACCAATTTGGCAGAGGGCCATGGAGCAGGTATTACAAGGAATTCCAAGCACGCAGTGCTACTTAGACGATATCCTAATTACGGGAGAAGACGAGGAAGAACACCTCACAAATTTGAAACTGGTGCTCACCAGGTTGAAGGAATATGGCCTTCGAGTTAATCGCAAGAAGTGTGAGTTTTTCCAAAAACGGATCTCGTACTGCGGTCATGTCATTGACCGGGAGGGGCTGCACAAGTCACCTGACAAGATAAAAGCTGTCGTGAAGGCCCCCGCTCCAGAAAACGTATTACAGTTAAGATCATTCTTGGGATTGATTAATTATTATCAGAAGTTTCTGCCAAATCTATCCACGGTGCTGCATCCGCTGAATGCTCTGTTGCGGAAAGGAATACCATGGAAGTGGAGTGAGGAATGTAAAAAGGCTTTTCGCAGAAGCAAGGAGTTGATTACCTCTGAAGAAGTGTTGGCTCATTTCAACCCAACGTTACCCCTTCGTCTAGCTTGTGATGCTTCCCCTTATGGAATTGGAGCAGTACTTTCACACAAGTTACCAAATGGCTCGGAAAGGCCAGTGGCATTCGCGTCCCGATCATTGACCTCCGCGGAGCGAAATTATGCTCAAATAGATAGGGAGGCCCTCAGCCTTGTGTGGGGCATGAAGAAATTCAATCATTACCTGCAAGGTAAGAAGTTCACATTACTGACAGACCACCAGCCGTTGGTGTCCATATTCAACCCAAACAAGGTCGTTTCCACCATGACAGCACAAAGGTTACAAAGGTGGTCCGTGTTACTTGGGGCACACCAATATGACATCGAATACAAAAGGTCCAAACGGCATGGAAATGCTGATGGGTTATCGCGCTTGCCATTGCCGATAGTAGAAGAAGCGTCTACATTGGACCCGGTAGAGATGTTCCACTCGTCCATAGTGGAGTGTCTACCAATAACAAATTCGATGATCGAAAACGAAACAAGAAATGACCCGACTCTTTCACGAGTCTATGATTTAACGGTGGAAGGATGGCCAGCACAGGGCGAACCAACACTGCAAGCATTTTCACAGAGGAAAGAACAGCTGTCAGTGTGTAGAGGAACCCTGATGTGTGGATCTAGAGTGGTGATTCCACCCAAACATCAAAAGAAGGTGTTAAAGGAGCTGCACGAGGGACATCTGGGTGGAGTGAAGATGAAGAACCTAGCAAGAGCGTTTGTATGTTGGCCAGGCATCGATGTAGACATCGAAGAAATCACTAAGAACTGGCTAGGATGTCAGAAGGTTCAGAACGCGCCACCACAGGCTCCGCTGCATCCATGGGAGTGGCCCTCATCTCCTTGGCAAAGGGTACACATCGACTTTGCTGGTCCATTTATGGACTCAATGTTCCTAATAGCGGTGGATGCACACTCCAAGTGGCCAGAGGAAATAAAGATGACCACCACCACCACGGAAAAAGCCATCACAGTGTTAAGGACTATGTTTGCTAGGAATGGCCTGCCGGAACAGATCTGTTCTGACAATGGTCCGCAATTTGTCTCCGAAGAATTCAAGAAATTCTTAAAGAGCAATGGGGTTAAGCACTACACGTCAGCCCCATACCATCCCGCCTCCAATGGATTGGCTGAAAGGTTTGTCCAGACCTTCAAGAAGGCCATCAAGGCCATGGCTAATGAAGACATTAATTTACAACATAAGGTGGATAGCTTCTTGTTGGCGTACAGGAATGCAACACATGCGGTCACAAATCAAACTCCCGCCATGATGTTTTTTAATAGACGACTAAGATGCCGGCTGGATTTGCTCAAGCCAAACGTCAGAAGGGACGTAGAGAACCGGCAATTCCAGGGCATGAATGAAAGGGCCACTAGATCTTTTCAGATAGGTCAACAAGTTTTGGCCCGGGACTACCGTACCGAGAAATGGCAGCCTGGAACAATTGGAAAAAGGCTAGGGCCGTTGATGTATACGGTGGATCTTGGGGATAGTACAATAAGGCGCCATGTTGACCAGATCATAGGGTCAGCCACAACTGGCCAACCAATTCACCACCTTACCCGGTTACTGTTGAAACCGAGATATCCAGAACACCTACCTCCGATCTGGTAATACTGGAATCAGAGGAACCTGACACTGTCTTTCAAGCCGAATCGACTTTGTCAGAAGCACCTACTACCCCGCCAGGAATGACGACACCACTGAGGCATTATCCGGACAGAGTCCGGAAACCTCCAGAGAGACTGAATCTGTGAACTGTCTTGCATAAAGTTGTATATATGTTATAATGTATGTTTAATGGGAAATACGTATGTTGTAAGCTAAAAAGGGAGGATTGTAGTGTATGTAACCGTCTACCTTTAAGAGACTATGTATGTAACCGTTCACCTTTAAGAGAACTATTTTAGGTGTGGCACTACTTGTTTGGCTTCTGTATACGGTAATACCGACGGTGACCACACCGGTATATAAGTGCTGTGGCATGACTTATTGGGCAGATTCGCCCTGACCTTCGAATAGTAAAGTCCTGTTGTATGTTACTCCTGAAGTCTGTGTCGTAATTAACTGCACAACCCACAGACTTTACAGAGATGGACTGGGAGGAATGGACAAAGAGAGTCCAATTGACACAGATACGCACTGGCCCTGGAGATGGACTGGGGAGAAAGTTCAGAGAGTTCCATTAACTCAGATACAAACTGGTCCTGGCGATGTGCTGGAGAGAAAGTTCAGAGAGAGTCCCATTGAGACAGATACACACTGGTCCTCGAGATGAAATTGGGTGACATGCCATAGAGAGTCGCATTGACTCAGATAAACACTGGTCCTGGAGATTGACTTGGGAGAACGGACAGAGAGAGTCCATTGAGTCAGATATACATTGGTCCTGGAGATGAAATTGGGAGAAAGGACATAAAGAGTCCCATTGACTCAGATAGACATTGGTCCTGGCAATGGACTGGGGAGAAAGGTCAGTGAGAGTCTCATTGAGTCAGATATACATTGGTCCTGGAGATGGAATTGGGAGAAAGGTCAGAGAGAGTCCTATTGACTGAGATATCCATAGGCACTTGAGATGGATGGTGGAGAAGGTTCAGAGAGTCTCATTGACTGAGATACGCACTGGTCCTCGAGATGGACTGCGAATAAAAGTCAGAGAGAGTCCCATTGACTCAGATACACAATGGTGCTGGAGATGGACAGGGGAGAATGGTCAGAGAGAGTCCCATTGACACAGATACACATAGGTCCTGGAGATGGAATGGGGGGAAAGGTCAGAGAGTGTCCCTTTGACTCAGATATAACTGGCCCTTGAGATGGACTGTGGAGAAGGGTCAGAGAGTGTCTCATTGACTCAGATACACACTAGTCCTGTCGATGGATTGGTGGGAATGATCACATAGAGCATCATTAACACAGATACACACTAGTCCTGGAGATAGATCGGGCAGAAATGACAGAGGGAATCCCATTGACACAGATGCACACTGCTCCCGGAAATGGACTGGGAAGAATGGTCTGATGGAGCGCCATTGTTTCAGGTACACACTGATCCTTGACATGAACAGGGGAGAATGGTCCTGGAGTTAGACTGTGGGGCAACGTCAGAGAGAGTCCCATTTACTCATATATGCACTGGTCCTGGAGACGGAAGGGGGAGCAATGTCACTGAGCGTCCCATTGGCTCAGATACACACTGGTCCTGAAGATGGACTGGGTAGAAAGTTAAGAGAGAGTCCCATTGCCTCAGATACACACTGGTCCTGGAATGGGACTGGGGAGAAAAGTGAGAGAGAGACCCATTGACTCAGTTGAACAATAGATCTGGAGATGGGTGGGGAGAATAATCAGAGTGATTCCAATTCACTCAGAAACACACTGCCCCTGCAAGTGGACCGGGGTGGAAGGTCTGCGAGAATCCAATGGCTGCATAGATAGTTGACCCGAAAATGGACTGGGTAGAAATTTCAGAATGTGTCCCATTGACTCAGCTACACAGTGGTCATGGAGATTGATTCAGGTACACTCTGCGCCCGAAACTGGACTGGGGAGAAATGTCAGAGAGAGTCCCATTGACTCAGATGCACAATAGATCTGGAGATGGGCTGGTGAGAAAAGTCAGAGTGATTCCAATTGACTCAGAAACAAACTGCCCCTGGAAATGGACCGGGTGGAAGGTCTGCCATAATCCAGTGGCTGAATAGATAGTTGTCCATAAGATGGACTGGGTAGAATTTTCAGAGTGTGTCCCATTGACATAGATACACACTGGTATTGGTGGTGCACCGGGCAGAAAGTTCAGAGAGAGTCTTATTGACCCAAATAAACACTGGTCCTGGAGATGGACTGGGGAGAATTGACCGCAAAAATCCAATTTACTAGGATAACCACTGGTGCAGGAGTTGGACTGGAGAGAAAGGTCAGAGAGAGTCCCATTTACTCAGATACACACTGGTCCTGAAGATGCATTGGGGAGAAAGTTCAGAGAGAGTCCCATTGACTCAGATACACACTTGTCCTGGAGATGGACTGGGGAGAAAGGTCAGAGAGAGGGCCATTATCTCAGATACACATTGGTCCTTGAGATGAACTGTGGAGAAATGTCAGAGAGAGTCCCATTGACGCAGGTACACATTGGTCCTGGAGATGGAATTGGCAGAAAGGTCAGAGAGAGTTCCATATACTCAGATACACATAGGTCCTGTAAATGGACTGGGGAGAAGTCAGAGAGAGTCCCATTGACTCACATACACAGTAGTCCTGGAGATAGGCTGGGGAGAATGGTCGGAGACTGTCCCTTTGACTCAGTTACACACTGCTCCTGGATATGGACTGTGGAGAAAATTCAGAGAGACCCCCATTGACTCAGATAAACATTGGTCCTGGAGATAGACTGTGGAGAAAGTGCAGAGAGAGTGTCATTGACTCAGATACACACTGGTCATGGAGATGGACTGGGGAGGAAGGTCAGAGAGCGCCCCTTGTCTCAGAAACACACTGCACCTGGAGATGGACTGGCGAGAATGGTCAGAGAGCGTCCCACTGGCTCCGATACACATAGGTCCTGGAGAAAGACTGTGGGGAATGTTCAGAGAGCCTCTCATTGACTCTGATACACATTGGTCTTGGAGATGGACTAGAGGAAAGGTCAGATAGAGTGCCATTGACTCAGAAACACACTGGTCCTGGAGATAGACTGGGAATAAAGGTCAGAGACAGTCCCATAGTGTCAGATACACACTGGACCTTGAGATGGACCAGGGAAAAAGTAATGCGAGAGTCTCATCAACTCAGATACACACTGGTCCTGGAGATGGACTGGGGCGAATGGTCAGAGAGAGTCCCATTGACTCAGAGACACACTGGTCCTGGAGCTGGACTGGGGAGAATGGACAGAGAGAGTCGCTTTGACTCACTCACATACACACTGGTGCTCGAGATGGACTGGGAAAAATTACAGTGAGAGTCCCATTGACTCAGATACACACTGGTCCTGGAGATTGACAAGGGAGAATGTACAGAGAGAGTCCCATTGAATCAGATACACACTGGTCCTGGAGATGGATAGCCGAAAAATGTCAGAGAGATTCCCATTGGCTCAGATACATGCTGGGCCAGGGGATAGATTGGGCACCAACGTCAGAGAGGGTGCCATTTACTCAGATACACAATGTTCATAGAGATGGACCCGGGAGGAAGGCCAGAGAGAGTAGAGTGACTCAGATACGCACTGATCCTGGAGACGGGCTGGAAAGAAATGAAAGAGAGAGTCCCATTGACTCAGATGCACAATTGTCCTGGAGATAGACTGGGGAGAATGAACAGAGAGAGACTCTTGATTCAGATACACACTGGAGTTGGACTGGGAAGAATGATCAGAAAAAGCTTCATTGACGAAGATACACACTGTTCCTGGAGAAAGAACAGGGAGAAAGGACAGATGGAGTCCCATTGACTCAGCTACACACTGGCCCTTAAGATGGATTGGGGACCAAACTCAAAGAGAGTCCCATTGACACACACACTGGTCCTGCAGATGGACTGGGGAGAATGTTCAGAGAGAGTCCCATTGACTCAGGTACACACTGGTCCTGGAGATGGAATGGGGAGAAAGGTCAGAGAGAGTCCCATTGACTCAGGTACACACTTGTCATGGAGATGGAATGGGGAGAAAGGTCAGAGAGAGCCCCATTGTGTCAGATACGCAATGGCCTGCAGTTGGACTGGGAGAAAGGTCAGAGAGTGTCCCATTGATTCAGTTACACACTTGTCCTGGATTTGGACTGAGGATAAAGGTCAGATAGAGTCCCATTGACACAGATAAACACTAGTCCTGGATTTGGACTGGGAAGAATGAACAGATAGAGCCTCATTGACACAGATACACGCTGGTCCTGGAGATAGAACGGGGAGAAATGCCAGAGGGAGTCTCATTGACTCAGATACACACTGCTCCTGGAGATGGACTGGGAAGAAAGGTCAGAAAGGGTGACATTGAGATGAACCGGGGAGAATGGTCAAAGAGAGTCCCATTGACTCAGATACACGCTGGTCCTCGAGATTGTCCGGGGAGAAATTATGAGAGAGTCACATTTACTCAGATACACACTGGTCCTGGAGTTAGCCTGGGGGGAATGGTCAGAGAGACTCCCATAGATTCAGATACAAACTGGTCCTGGAGAAGGACTGGGGAGAAAAGTGTGAGAGAGTCCCATTGACTCAGATACACACTGGTCCTGGAGAAGGACTGGGGAGAATGTTCAGAGAGATTCCCATTGACTCAGATACACACTGGTCCTGGAGATGGACTGGGGAGAAAGGTGAGCGACTGAAGCATTCACGCAGGTGAACAATAGATATGGAGATGGGCTGGGGAGAAAAGACAGAGTGATTCCAATTCACTCAGAAACACACTGCCCCTGGAAGTGGACCGGGGTGGAAGGTCTGCGAGAATCCAGTGGCTGAATAGATAGTTATCCCGAAGATGGACTGGGTAGAAATTTCAGACTCAGCTACACAGTGGTCATGGAGATTGATTGGGCAAAAATGTTAGAGAGCGTCCCATTGACTCAGAAACAAACGGCGCCTGGAGATGGACTGGGGAGAAAGGTCAGAGAGTGTCCCATTGGCTCAGATACACACTGGTCCTGGAGAAAGACTGTGGGGAATGTTCAGACAGCCTCTCATTGACTCTGATACACATTGCTCTTGGAGGGGGCCTAGAAGAAAGGTCAGATAAAATGCCATTGATTCAGAAGCACACTGGTCCTGGTGAAGACTGTGGGGAATGTTCAGAGAGCCTCTCATTGACTCTGATACACATTGGTCTTGGAGAGGGACTGGAAGAAAAGTCAGAGAGAGTGCCATTGACTCAGAAACACACTGGTCCTGGAAATAGCATGGGGAGAAATATCCCATAGTGTCAGATACACACTGGTCCTTGAAATGGACCGGGGAGAAAGGTCAGAGAGAGTCTCATTAACTCAGATACACACTGGTCCTGGAGATGGACTGGGGAGAAAGGTCAGAGAGATTCCCATTGAACCAAATAAAAACTGGTCTTGGAGTTGGACTGGGGGGAAAGGTCAGAGAGAATCCCATTGACTCAGATACACAGTGGTAATGGAGGTGGACTGAGGAGAAATGTCAGAGAGCGTCCCATTGACTGAGAAACACACGGCTCCTGGAGAAGGACTGGGGAGAAAGGTCAGGGAGTGTCCCAGAGCCTCAGATACACACTGGTCCAGGGGAAAGAATGTGGGGAATGTTCATAGAGCCTCTCATTGACTCTGATACACTTTGGTCTTGGAGATGGACTCGAAGAAATGTCAGATAGAGTGTCATTGACTCAGAAACACACTGGTCCTGGCGATAGACTGGGAATAAAGGTCAGAGACAGTCCCATAGTCTCAGATTCACACTGGTCCTGGAGATGGACTGGGGCGAAAGACAGAGAGAGAGAGTACCATTGACTCAGATTCACGCTGGTCCTGGAGATGGACCGGGGAGAATGGTCAGAGAGAGCCCCATTGACTCAGAAATACACTGGTCCTGGTGTTGGACCGGGGAGAATGGTCAGAGAAAGTCCCTTTGACTCAGATACACAGTGGTCCTGGAGATGGACAGGGGAGAAAGGACAGAGAGAATCCCATTGTCTCACATATGCACTGGTGCTGGAGATGGACTGGGAGAAATGTCAGAGAGAGTCCCATTGATTCAGATCCACACTGGTCCTCGAGATGGACTGGGAAAAACGTCAGAGAGAGTCCCAATGACTCAGCTATACATTGGTGCTGGAGATGGACTGTGGAGAAATGACAGAGACAGTCCAATTGACTTAGAAACACATTGGTCCTGGAGATGGACCGGCACGATATGTCAGCCAGAGCCTCACTGATTCAGATAATCACTGGTCCTGGAGGTGGACTGTGGTGAAAAGACAAAGAGAGGCCCTTTAACTCAGATACGCACTAGTCCTTGAGATTTACCGGGGTGAATGGTCAGCCAGAGTCCAATTTACCCAGATACACAATGGTGCTGGAGAGGGCCTGGGGAGAGAGGTCAGAGGGAGACCCATTGACTGAGCTACAAATTGTGCCAGGGGATATACGGGGCACAAATATCAGAGTGGGTGCCATTGACTCAGATACACACTGGTCATGGAGATGGGCTCGGAGGAAGGTCAGAGAGAGGAGAGTGACTCATGGAGATGGACAGTGTAGAACGCTCAGTGAGATCCAATGACTCAGATATACTCTGGGTCTGGAGATGGGCTGGGGAGAAAGATCAGAGAGATTTCCATTCCCTCAGATAGACAAAGGCCCTGAAGATGGAATTGGGAAAAAGGACAGAGAGACTCCAATTGACTCAGAAACACACTGCTCCTGGTGATGGACTGGGGAGGAAGGTCTGAGTTAGACCAATGACTGAATACACACTGGTCCCGAAGATGGTCTGTGTATAAAGGTCAAAGGGAGTCCGTTGAATCGTGTACACGCTGGTGCTGGAGATGGACTGTGGAGAAAGTTCAGGGAGAGTCTCATTGACTCAGACAGACACTAGTCCTGAAGATGGACTGGGAAGTAATGTCAGAGACAACCCATTGACTCAGATACGCACTGGTCCTTGAGCTGTACCGGGGAGAATGAACTGAGAGAGTCAAATTGACTCAGATACACCCTGGATCTGAATGTGGACCGGGGAGAAAGGACAGAGAGAGCCCCATTGACTCGGATATACACTGGTCGCGAAGATCGTCTGGGGAGAATGGTCAGAGAGTGTCCCAATGATTCAGATACACACTGGGTCTGGAGCTGAGCTGGGGAGAATGGTCAGAGGGATTCCAATTGACTCAGAAACAGACTGATCCTGGAGATGGCCGGGGGAGGAATATCTGAGATAGTCCAATGACTGAATACACACTGGTTCCAAAGATGGACCGGGTAGAATGTTCAGAGAATGTCCCATTGACACAAATACACACTGGTCCTGGAGATTGACTGGGAAGAAAGTTCAGATGGAGTGCCATTGATTCAGATACACACTGCTCCTTGAGATAGACTGGGGAGAATGGTCTGAGAGAGTCCAATTGACACAGATACACACTGCCCCTGGAGATGGACAGGCGAGTAATTTCAGACAGAGTCCCATTGGCTCAGATAGACACTGGTCCTGGAGATGGTCTGGGGAGAAAGGTCATAGAGATTCCCATTGACACAGAGGCGCACTGGTCCTGGAGCTACACTGGGTAGAAAGGTCAGAGAGATTTCCATTGTCTCAGAAACACACTGGTCCTGGAGATGGACTGGGGGGAAAGTTCAGTTAGAGTCCCATTGACTCAGATGCACCCTGCTCCCGAAGATGGACTGGGGCGAAAGTTCAGAGAGAGTCCCAATGACTCAGATGCACACTAGTTCTGGAGATGTACTGGACAAAATGGTCAGAGTCATTACCATTGACTCAGAAACACACTGCCCCTGGAAATGAACCGGGGTGGATGGTCTGAGATAGTCCAATGACTGAATAGGCACTGGTCCCGAAGATGGACTGCGTAAAAAGTTCACAGAATGTCCCCTTGACAAAGATACACACTGCTACTGGAGTTGCACCGTGGAGAAACATAGAAGATAGTAGCAGGTATATGCCATTCGGCCCCTCGAGCCTGCTCCACCATTCAATGCGATCATACCTGATCATCCAAATTCAGTAACCGGTCCCTGCTTTCTCCCCATACCCCTTGCTCCCTTTAGCCTTAAGAAATATATCCAACTCCTTCTTGAATATATTTAATGAATTGGCGTCTACTGCCTTCTGTGGTAGTGTATTCCACAAGTTCACCACTCTCTGGGTGAAGAAATTCCTCCTCATTTCTGTCCTAAATGGCTTACTACTTAACGGTAGACTGTGGCCCATGGTTCTGGTATCCCCCACCCTCGGGAACATCCTTCCTGCATCTAGTCTGTCGAGTCCTGTCAGAATATTATAATTTTCAATGAGATACCCTCCCATTCTTCTAAACTCCATCGAGTATAACTCCAATCGACCCAAGCTCTCCTCATTCGTCATTCCTACCTTCACTGGTATCAGTCTGGTGAATCTTCGCTGAACTCCCTCCAAAGTTCAGAGGGAGTCCAGTTGATCCAGTTACAATCTTGTCATGGAGATGGACCGGGGAGAAAGGTCAGAAAGCTTCCCATTGAAACGGCTACACACTGGTCCTGGAGCTGGCCTGGGGTGAATCGACAGACAGAATCCCATTTACTCAGATAAACACTGGTCCTGTAGAGGAACTGTGGAGAATGGTCAGAGAGAGTCCAATTGAATCAGATACACACTGGTCCTGGAGATGGACTGGGACAAACGTCCGAGAGAGTCCCATTGACTGAGATACACACTGGTCCTGGAGATGGACTGTGGAGAAAGGTCAGAGAGGGTCCCATTGACTTAGATACACACTGGTCCTGGAGATGGACTGTGGAGAAAGGTCAGAGAGGGTCCCATTGACGCAGATACACACTGGTACTCGAGATCGACTGGGGACAAACTTCCGAGAGTGTCCCCTTGACTCAGATAGACACTGGTCCTGGAGATGGGCTGGGGAGAATGGTCAGAGAGAGTCCCATTGACTCAGATACGCACAGGTCCTGGAGATGGAATGGGGGGAAAGGTCAGAGAGTGTCCCTTTGATTCAGATACACACTGGTTTGGAGATGGACTGGGGAGAAATGTCAGAGAGAGTCCCATTGACTCAGATACATACTGTTCCTGGAGATGGGCTGTGGAGAATGGTCAGAGAGTGTCCAGTTCACTCAGATACACACTGGTCCTGGATATGGACTGGGGAGAATTGCCAGAGAGAGTTCCATTGACTGAGATACACACTGGTTCTCCAGATGGACTGGGGAGAAAGGTCAGAGAGAGTCCCATTGACTCAGATACACACTGCTCCTGGAGATGGAATGGGAAGAAAGGTTAGATAGCGCCACCTTGACACAGATACATACTGGTCCTGGAGAAGGACTGTCAGGGGTTAATTTCCTCATTGTCCGAGGTGAAACGCTTCTGAGCTGAAACCACAGGTTGTTCTTGTAAGGATTTCCTGTCTCTGTTAAGTTCAGCCTGAAATATTTTCATATTCTTTGCGTTTCAGCATTAAAATCGTCTTTTTTTCCCATGCATATTCCACCCTAACAACGAGCTTTCTGTCATCTCTCCTCTTAACTGAAGTCCCTTTCCCTGGTACCATCGTGAACAATCTCCAATTAACTTTTTCTGCTGTAAGGAAAGCTATCCGATATTCTCTAGTCTCTCCACATATCTGAATCCCTCATCCATGGTATCTTTCCTGTAAATCTACCCTTTACCTTCTCTGCTCTAAGTAGAAAACTTGAAGTGTCTTTAATCCATCCACAAAACTGACCTTGCTCTGCCCTGGTACCGTTCCAGTGAATCCCCCCATACATGTCTATGCCCTAAACAGAGCATCCCAGCTTCGCTAGCGTCTGTGCATAACCGAAGTCACTAAGTTTAGGACCATCCGTTCAGATGCCTCTGCTACATCCCACAATTCCCCTTGTCACATCGTGCAAACTCCTCTGAGGCTCCGCCCTCTCCGAGATCTGATTCTGAGTCTTTCCCCAATATCTCTCCATTCCCCACACATGATCTTCTGCTGATCAGTTTGCCTATGAATACCAGCACCTTGGCCTTGACCTTATACTTTTAAACTGCTAACCATATAACTTTCAGAACTGAAAACAGCTGAAATTATGAATCATCAGTCTCTTCCGTTACTGTCATTCTATTGCAACACTGCATTGTGGCCGATAGATTCCTACGATTTATCCCATTCTGTTTGTATGATGTCCCGAAACACAGCCAGTTTTATATAGTTTGGAATATGGTAGTGGAATATTAAATAACTTCATTGTATTATAATAACTTGAAATGAATTGAATTGTATTACTAAATAACAGTATGGAAATTCAGCCAAAAACTGCACCGCACGTGGTGGAGGTTTAACCAAAAATTAGCTAATAATTCGGTTGAAAGTGTACAAGAAAAATAGTCACAATATATTTCTTGCAATGTGTTTAAACACATTCTTGGTTCTGATGTGCTGCTCTTATGTCAGGTTAAAATTATTCTGTTTCCGAGGTGAAGTGCTTCTGAGCTACAAACCACAGACTTCGGTTTGCAACATTTGATCTCACTGCTAACTTGAGCATGAACTTAAATAGAGTTATATAGAATTTACTGCAAAGAGACAGGCCAGTCGCCACACCATTAATGCCTCCAGACTTTCTATAATGGAGCTCTGCAGCATGCATTGTCATTATGTTTCTTGCTTTGGTTGCATTTGGGGATCTGTAAAGACGCTCAGTGTTTGCACACCCACTCCACCCTGCTGCATTTCTTTGCTTTTCAGCGACATTGTCACTCAGTCACAAAATTGAGTTTTTGTGCATTTTGAACAACGTTTTACGCGATTTGTGTCATATTTTAATTATTGCCATGGATTATTGATAATATTTACAAAGGGACACCTCGATAGCCTCATTTAACTCAATAATAATGTCTTACAAACTGAATATTAGAGTCTTACAACACTGAAGGACGTCATCCGGCCCATCTTGCCTGTGCTGACACTTTGAAAGAGTTGCCCACCTAAGTCCCACACCCGATTATTTTAGCCATCGGTCTGAGAAATGGTCCTCTCCAAGAACATGTCCAATTGCATTTTGAAACTTCCGATGGAATCTCCATGCACCACATTTTAGTTGTGCTTTGCAGATCTTAACAACCCTATGTGTAAAACAAATCTACACATGTCTCTTCTAGTTCTTTTGCCAATTATTTTAAACTTTGACGTCTGGTTACAGACCCACTTGCCATTGAAACGGTTTTTCCTTACTTTGAATGTGGAACTCCCTAACAAAGGAGTGATTGAAATGAATAACTTAGATGCCTTCAAAATGAAATTGGACGATTACAAGAGAGAAAAGGGCAGACAAGCTAAGATGGGGTAACTGGAATGGGAAGAGCCCCTTTTGGTGTGACCCAGACCGAATAGTTGGACGATTCACCTATTTATTTACTGTAAATAATATGCAAATTTTTGTAATATAATTACTCTGTCAAAACCCCTCATAATTTAGAATAGCACTAGTGCCCATCCCCTTAACCTTCGCTGCTCTAATGAACACAATCACAGCCTCTCCCGTCTCTCCACTTAAACGAAGTCCCCCATCCCTAGTATCATCCTGGTACCTGTACCCTCTCCACACCCTTCATATTCTTCCAAAATTGTAGAGTCCAGAAATGAACACAATAATCCAGCTGAGGCCTACACCTTATTTTCAAATGTTTAGCATGTCTTCCTTGTTGTTGTATTTCATTTACACAGCCAGATATCGCTACACTGCCTGAACTGCCTTATATGTTTGAGGAATGCAGAACAAGGGGCCGAATCTAATACGACTCCTAATTGATAGCTTAGGAAATGTTAGGTGCAGTATTTCATTTTCCTGGATTGGAAGTAATTAAAGTTTATTTTATTACTAAATGAGCATATGGAGATTCAATCTGCTACTCCATCTCTCATGGGTTTTTATTCACAGGTTAAATTAAGAATTAGCTTGAAAGCGTATCAGAAATATTGCCACAATTTATTTTCATTCACTGTGTTTAAACAGATTCTTGGTTATCATACACTGTTGTTAATATCAAGGGTTAAGTTCCTCTTTGTACGAGGTGAAGCGCTTCTGAGCTGAAACCACAGGCTTCCATTGTAACCATTTGCACTCACGGTCAACTTCAGGCTGAAATATTTTTAGATACTTTATTAGTGGCATTTAATGCTTGATCGTTCTTCCCTGCAGATGACACCTGCATTGTTAAAAAGTATGAAAATGATAACATGCCTGCAAAAGCACCGTTGTCCAGTGAATGCAAACACAATTCGGTTCTAATTATTTAGAATCCATTCTCTCCTTCATCATTCACTTATTGTTACTAAATGGTTCTGCCTTCTTCCGTGCTGATTTCATCACCATGTGCTATTTGTGACAGTGAGAAAACTGTCTGAGAAAGTATCGGTTTCAAGAGAAATTTTTCGGTTATAATTATGTAGAATCCACGTCCGCAGTCAGTATGCTAGAGCTAAAATCTCACTGAGATATAGGTCTGCACAGTGGGTGGAGACTAATATGCTGCAAAGGCACAAAGCTGCATTAACCTCTTAATCACCAATGTCTCCAAGCACAATTGTCACCGGTGATTGTTCCATCCATTTAATAATGGAGCTCCCGCGCTGCCATTGCAATTCTGTTTGGTGGTGTAGCCACATGTGGAGATCTGTAAAGATGCTCAGTGTTTGCAACAACACTCCGAGCAGTTTGTTAGTGTCGTTTTCACTCAGATATAAAATGGAACTGTTAACTAGGCCAAAGGGCATATTTTCTTAATTGCCATTGGTTATTGGGATTATATAAAATGGAACATCTCGATAGAACCTAGGCCGTTATGGTGGGTTAATCCAGAACAAGGGTCTTGATAGTAAATTTAGTGCCAGAGCATTTGGAACGAAACCAGGGAAAACTTTATCACAGATAGTTTATGTCAATCTGGAACTCTCATTTGCAAACATCTTCAGCCAGAAGTGCCAAGTGGATGATTCCTATCGGGCTCCTCCTGAGGTCGTCACCATTTCAGAAGCCAGTCTTCAGCTAATTCGATTCACTCCAGGTAATATCAAGAAACGGCAGAGCGCACTGGATACACCAAATGCTGTTGGCGCTGACAAAATCCTGACTGTCGTTCTGAGGACTTGTGCTCCAGAACTAGCCGCGCCTCTAGCAAAGCTGTTCAATACAGCTACAACACAGGCATCTACAGGATAATGTGGAAAACTGCCCAGATATGTCCTGTCCATTGCCATCGCCGAATCCCACACCATCAGCATCCTGGGGGCCACAATCGGCCAGTAACGCAACTAGAACAGACACATAAATGATTTGGCATCAAGAGATGGTCAGAGACTGGTTATTCGATGCGTTTCTTTCACCTCCTGACTCCCCAAAGCATTTCCACAATCTACAAGGCATAAGTAAGGAGTGTGATGGAATAGTCTCCACTTGCCTGGATGAGTTCAGCTTGAACACAAGGACTGCAGCAGTTTAAGAAGTGGGCTCACCACAACCTTCTTAAGGGCAATTAGGGTGTTGCAATAAATGCTGACCTTTCAGCGACGCCCACATCACAAGAAGTTATAAAAAATGAACGTCAGTCTGTATATTCATTTTCTAAAGGTGTTGTTGTTTGAATAACTCTTTCATATTTCCACTTTTTAGTGTGTTTTGGGGCTCAGCGGATCGTTGCTCAAGGTTAGTGTCTACTTTTTTCCTTAAAGTAATGCAATTCAGCAACTGCTGTTCAAACTGAACTATAGTTTATTTTCTTATGTATCCATCTTGATGTGACATTGATAGCGGAAATACAGGTCTGCATCTCAGCAGCTGTCAATTCGAAGGTACTGTGAAATGTGTCTCTGTTTCCTGATATTTCGGGAAGAGATACAAGGAAAGCTAAATTGAATCAAGGAGGGAATTAACCAGATTCAATACAATTAAATTAAATAGTGATGGGAAATCTAATGGGATCAAATATAGACAACTGTCCAGGAATCGATAGATTCCACCCGAGGGGCAAAATAAATAGGAGAGGACATTGCTGATGCATTAGCCATCATCGTTCAAAACTCTCTCGAGTGATCAACTAGGACATTATAGGCCCATTTCTGATAGATTCATTGAGTCACAGAGTAATACAGCACACAACTAGGCTCTTCAGCCCATCGTGTCCACGCCGGCCATCAAGCCCTGTCTATTCTAATCGCATTTTCAGCACTTGGTCCATAACCTTGTATGATAAGGTGTTTCAAGTGCTGATCTAAATATTTCTTGAATACTGTGAGGGTTCCTGCCTCTACAAACCTTTCAGGCACTTAGATCCAGATTCCAACCACTCACTGGGTGAAAACTTTTTCCCTCAAATGCCCTCTAAACCTCCTGCCCCTTACCCTAAATCCATGCACACTGAGCTTTCTACTAAGGGGAACATTTCCTTTCTACCTACACTATCTATGTCCCTCATAATTATGTACACCTCAATCAGGTCCCGCTCAACCTTCTATGCTCTAAGGAAAACAACCCCAGCCTGTCGAGTCTCTCTTCATAGCTGAAACACTCCTGCCCAGGAAACATCCTGCTAAATCTCCTCTGCACCCAATGCAATCATACTTCCTATAGTGTGGTGACCAGAACAGCACACAATATTCGAGCTGTGGCCTAACAAGCGTTTTGTTCAGCTCCATCATAAACTCCCTGCACTTATATTCTATTCCTCGGCTAATGAAGGCACGTATCCCGTATGCCTTTTTAAACACCGTATCTACCTATCCTGCTGCCTTCATGCATCTATGTATATGCACATCAAGATCCCTCTGACCCGCTGTAGTTTCTAGGGTCCTACCATTTATTGTGTATTCCCTTGCCTTGTTAGTCCTCCCAAAATGGATCGCCTCACACTTTTCAGGGTTAAATTCCATTTGCCACTGTTCTGCACATCTGACCTACCAGTCTATATCGTCCTGCAGCTGAGGCTTCCCTCCTTGCTATTCAACAATATTCGTGTCATCTGCGAACTTACTGATCATAACTCCTGCATTCATATCTAAAACATTAATGTACACTACAAACAGCAAAGGGCCCAGCGCCGATCCCTGCGGTACAAAACTGGACACGGTCTTCCAATCACAAAATCAACCTTCGAACATCACCCTGTACCTTCTGCCAATAGGCCAATTTTGGATCCAATGTGCCAAATTGCCTTGGATCCAATGGGCTCTTACCTTCTTGGACAATCTCCAATGCGGGACTTTGTCAAAAGCCTTACTGAATTCCATGTAGACTACATCAACTGCACTACCGTCATCCACACACATAGTCACCACCACGAAGAATTCCATCAAATTGATTAGACATGATCTCCCCCTGACAAAGTCTTGTTGACTATTCTTGATTAGTCCTTGCCTGTCCAAGTGGCGACTAATTCTGTCCCTTGGAATTTTTTACAATAATTTTCCTACTACCGATATTAGGCTCTTTGGCCTGTAATTCACTGGTTTATACCTAGTGCCCTTCTTGAACAATGGAACTAGGTTAGATGTCCTCCTGTCCTCTGGCACCTCCGCTGTGGCCAGAGATGTTCTGAAAATTTGTCTCCCTGCCCCTGCAATCTCCACCCTTGCCTCACCCAGCAGCCTGGGATACATCTCGTCTGGGCCTGGGGATTTATCCACTTTT
Source organism: Somniosus microcephalus (assembly GCF_052327205.1). Classification (NCBI taxonomy): domain Eukaryota; kingdom Metazoa; phylum Chordata; class Chondrichthyes; order Squaliformes; family Somniosidae; genus Somniosus; species Somniosus microcephalus. Next base: position 47,765,268 of record NW_028225183.1, read on the forward strand.
CAGCACGCTGAAACCGCTAGTACCTCCTCCCTCTCAATACTAATGTGTTCAAATATATCACAATCCCCCTGCCTGATTTCAATGCATACATCATAAGGATGTGAACACAAATGCAAAATATTCATTTAAAACCTCGTCTACATCTTCCGGCTCTACACACAGATTGCCACTTTGGTCCCTAATGGGTCCCACTCTTTCCCTCGTTATCCTCCTGCACTTAATATAATTATAAAACACCTTGGGATATTCCTTTATTTTGCCCACCAATGTTTTTTTCATGCCCCCTCTTCGCTCTCCTAATTTCTTTTTTAATAAACCCCTGCACGTTCTATACTCCTGTAGGGCTTCCACTGTTCTGGTCCTTTGTATCAGCCAAATCCTCTCATTGTTCGTAATCCATTCTTGCATATGCCTAGACATCCAAGGTTCCATGGACTTGTTGGTCCCACCTTTCACCTTTACGGGTTACATGTTGGCGCTGTATTCTCTCTATATCCTTTCTGAGAGAATCCCACTGCTCTGATGTGGATTTTCCTACGAGTAGCTGAACGCAGTCCACTTTGGCCAGATCCTGCATTTTCATATTATAACCGGCCTTGCCCCAATTTAGAAATTTATATCTGGTCCATCTTTGTCCTTTTCCATGCCTACCTTAAATCTCACCGAATTATGGTCACTGTCACCAACATGCTCTCCTACTAACAATTCTACCACTTGCCTGGCTACATTCCCTAGAATTAGATACCGTACCGCCCCCTCTCTTGTAGGACTTTCTACATGCTGACTCAGAAATCGCTCCTGGATGCACTTAAAGAATTCTGCAACTTCTAAGCCATTCACACACTGAATATCCCAGTTTATATAGAAGAAGTTGAAATCCAATACTTTTATTACCCTATTATATCTACACTTCTGTGAGATTTGCCTACATATCTATTCCTCTATCTCCCCCTGACTGTGTGAGGGCGTATACTGCACTCCAATCAAAGTGCTTGCCCCCTTTTTGTTTTTAATTTCTACTCATATGACATAAATTGAGGAAACTGCTAAGATATCTTCCCTCCTAACTGCAGTAATTGACTCCTTGAGTAATATTGCGACACCCTCTCCCCTTTTGCACCCCTCTCTGTCTCGCCTGAAGAATCTATACCCCGGAATATTGAGCTGCCAGTCATGCCCCTCCCTCAACCATGTCTCTAAAAGCAACAATATCATTCTCCCATGTGTTCATCAACACCTTCAATTCTTCTGCCTTACTCGCAAGACTTCTTGCATTAAAATAAATGCCATCCAACGTGCCATACTCCATTGTGCCATTACATGTTTCCTCTGCCCTCCAGACTGAATTGCTTTTTCCTCTATATTTGGCTGTGCTTCTGCCCCTACTATAGCACCACTCAGTATTCCATCCACCTGCCAAGTTAGTTTAAAACCACCCCCTACCGTGCTAGCAAACCTCCCCGCATGGATGTTGGTCACGTTCCGGTCCAGGTGCAAGCTCTCCGACATGTACAGGTCCCAACTTCCACAGAAACAGACCCAGTCATCCAGGACAATAAAGCCCTCCCCCTTGCACCAACTCTTTAGCCACGTATTCAGCTGCTCTATCCTTATATTCCTATACTCTCTAGCATGTGGCACTGGGAGAAATGCAGAGATTACAACACTTGAGGTCCTTCTTTTTATTCTGATACCTAGCTCCCATCTACCATCAGTTGTGGAAATGCACTACAATCTATTATTAGGGACAGAGTGACTGAGCATTTGGACAGATATTAACTGATCAGAGCGATCTTTCATGGAAATGTAAAGTGTTTGTCATGTCTAACGAATCTAGCTGACTTTTTGAGGAGGTAACTAACGTGGTAGATAAAGGACTCTCTGTGGATGTTATTCATATGGACTTTCAAAAGGCGGTTGACTAGCTTGTGCATGGAATTGGATGCAACTGAATGACTTGGCTAGAAAATATTTATTTGATTGGATACAGATAATATGGAAAATAGGTCTGTATCACATTGGCAGGCTGTGATTACTGACGTCCCCTCGGGATCTGTACTGGGTCTCAGCATTTCAATTGATATATAACTGAATTGGATGAAGGAATATTGAGCCGTATATCTAAGTTTGTTGGTGAAACTAAGTTGGGTGGCGCAGAAAATAATGCACACTTGATCAGAATGTTATAAAGGGACTTCGATAGAATGAGTGAGAGGGAAAACTGTAGCATATGGAATTTAAAGTTAAAAAGTGTGAGCACTTCCACTTTGGACGTAAAAACATGTTACATGTATTTTCTAATTGGTGAAAAGCTGGGGATAGGTGAGGAGCGGGGAGATTTATGGGTTAAAGTACAGAAATGACTAAAATCTAGTGGACACGTAGGATCATTATGAAATAGGATAGTGGAATGCTGGCCTTTATCACAAGAGAGATGGAATACAAAGCGGTTAAAATAAAGCTGCAGCTGTGCAGAGCTCGGGGTATATCCCGTCTGGAGGAGTTCATTCAGTTCAGTGAACCGGATATGAGGAATGATATTACAACAGAAAATTCTGGACTTAATCAGCAGGCCAGGCAGCATCCACGGAGAGACGAACAGAGTTATCGTTTCAGGTCTGGGACCCTTCATCAGAACTAGAAAAAGCTGGAGATGTAACAGGTATTAAGCACGTGTAGGGACGGGGTGGGGGCTGGTTAGGAGGGGAGGAAGGAATTGAAAGAACATCCTGTACTTTTGTAAGAGGCAGGAAAGATAAAATGTTGCAGATGGGGATGGCAAAAATCATACTGCATGAAAAATGGGGGCAGCGATAATTATCTGAAATTGTTGAACTCAATTTTGAGTCCGGCAGACTGTAAAGTGCCTAATCGAAAGATGAGGTGCTGTTCCTCGAGCTTACGTTGAGCTTCATTCAAACAATGTAATAGGCCGAGGACTGAGAGATGAGAACAGGAGTGATGCGGTGAATTAAAGTGACAGACGAGCAGAAGCTCAGGGTCACCCTTATGGACTGAACGCTGGTGTTCCACAAAGCGGTCGCCCAATCTGCATTTCGTCTCCCCAATCTAGAAGAGACCACATCGTGAGCAGCGAATACAGTATATTAAATGCAAGAAGTACAAATAAATCGCTGTTTCACCTGGAAGGGGTGTTTGGGGCCCGGGCCAGTGGGAAGGGAGGAGGTAAAAGGGCATGTGTTACAAAAGTAGAGGGCCGTGTCAACCACAGTAGATGGGAATCCTCAGTTGAGGAAAAAGGAAGGCATGTCAGAAGCAATGATATGGATGGTGGCATCGTCAGCGCAGATACGGCGGAGATGGAGAAACTGGGAGAATGGAATAGAGTCCTTTCAGGAAGCGGGTTGGGAGGAAGTGTCGTCCAAGTAGCTGTGGGAGTAGGTGGGCTTGTAGTGGATGTTTCTCGAAAGCCAATCGCCAGAAATGGAGACGTAGAAGTCAAGGAAGGGATGGGAAGAGTCGGAGATGAACAATGTGAAGGTGAGGGAAGGGTGGAAAATGGAAGTACAGTGAATGAACTTATCTAGTTCAGGGCGAAAGCAGGAAACAGCACCAATACAGTCATCAATGGACCAGAAAAAGAGGTGAGGGAGGGGACATGAGTAGGACTGGAACAAAGAATGTTCCACATATCCCATGAACAGGCAGGTATAGCTAGGGCCCATGCGGGGTCCCATAGCAACGCCTTTAATTTGGAGGAAGTGAGTGGTGTCAAAGGAGAAGTTGTTCAATGTGAGAACAAGTTCAGCCTGGCAGAGGAGTGTGGTGGTGGGTGGGGAATAGTTCGGCCTCTGTTCAAGAAAGAAACGGAGCGCCCGAAGGCCGTCCTCGTGGGGGAAGGAGGTGTAGAGGGATTGAACGTCCATAGTGAAAAGGAGACGGTTGGGGCCAGGAAACTTGAAACTGTTAAAGAGATGGAGGGCAACGGAAGAGTCCCGAATGTATGTGGGAGGAGTCTGGACATGGGGAGAAAAAATAGAGTCGAGATAGGAAGATATAAGTTCCGTGGGGCAGGAACAAGCTGAAACGATGGGCCTACCAGGGCAGTCCTGTTTGTGGATCTTGGGAAGGAGGTAGGAGCGGGCTGTGCGGGTTTGGGGGACTATGAGTTTGGCGGCCATGGAGGGAAGATCTCCAGAGGAGATGAGGTCAGTGACAAACTTGGAAACAATGGCTTGATGTTTTCCAGTGTAGTCATGGTCCAGGCGGAGTTAGGAGGAGGTGTTGGGGAGTTGTCGTTCAGCTTCCGCACGCTAGAGGTCGGTTCGCCAAACAACAACAGAACAACGCTTATCAGCAGGTTTAATGACAATGCTAGGGCTGGATCGGAGAGAACAGAGTGCTGCAATTTCAGAGGGATGAGCAGAGAAATGAAGACGTCCGATGTCACGTCGGCAGATAGCAATGAAATGATCTAGAGAGGGTAAGAGGCCAGAGGGAGGGGTCCAAGCAGAAGGAGAATATAGAAAGCGGGAGAAAAGATGAACCATGCAGGGGGAAGACTCCTGGTCAGTGAAGTGGGCATGGAGATGAAGGCGATGGAAGAACAGCTCAGCAGCGTGCCGAGCTCGAAATTCATTCAGATGGGGGCGTAAGGGGATGAAGCTCAGGCCTTTGCTGAGGACTGATCATTCGGGGTCAGAGAGGAGATGGTAGGAGGGGATAGTGAAAACACGGCAGGGGGTGAGATTGGAAGAAGGGATGGGATCAGAGGAAAGTAAAGGGGAGGAAGGTTCTGGAGGGGCGTTGGTGTCCACGAGTTGATGAAGTTTGTGATCCTTGACATCACAAAGGAAGGAAAATATTTTTATTTTGGAAGCGTCGGATGAGTCGGAGGATGTAATGGAACTGTGTAGCCAGACAGCTTTGTAATAGAGTGCGTCGGTTCTACTGAAGAGAGAGGTCGAGGTTGATCATGTGGCGCTGCATGGCGTTGAGCATGGATCTCAAGATGCGGCGAGAGCAGTAGTTCAAGGAACGATGACTATCGAGGAGATATTTGTAACCCTGGGTGGATCCAAAACATGAAGCGTGGAAGTTCAGTTGGAATCCACGTTGAATAACTCTGAATCAGAGACAGTTACTGTGGAAAGAGATGTGGCTGTGAAACCGAGTCTTGGCAGATAACTGATCAAACACGAGAAGGGAAACTGAAAGCAATGACGATGAACAACACTGAATAGACAAACGGAACTCCTGTCGGAGAGAAGAGCAGAACTTCTTCAAGGCGGGCATTCCCAGAAGAACCAAACACTAATAAAATAGCAAAATACTGAGGATGCTGGAAATCTGAAATAACAACAGAAAATGCTGGAAATACTCAGCAAGCCAGGCAGCATCCGGGGAGAGAGAAATAGAGTTATCATTTCAGGTATGGGGCCCTTCATCAGAACTGGAATAAGCTGGAGATGTAACAGATATTAAGTACGTGCAGAGATGGGGGGTGGTTAGGAGGGGAGGAAGGAATTGAAAGAACATCCTGTACTTTTGTAAGAGGCAAGAAAGATAACATTTTGCAAATGGGAATGGCAAAAATCATACTGCATGAAAAATGGGGGCAGGGATAATTATCTGAAATTGTTGAACTCAGTGTTGAGTCCGGCAGGCTGTAAAGTGCCTAGTCGAAAGATGAGGTGCTCTTCCTCGAGCTTACGTTGAGCTTCATTGGAACAATGTAATAGGGAGTGGACAGAAAGATCAGAGCAGGAGTGAAGCGGTGAATTATAGTGACAGGCAACCGGAAGCTCAGGGTCACACTTATGGACTGATTGGAGGTGTTCCGCATAGCGATCGCCCAATCTGTGTTTGGTCTCACCAATGTAGTGGAGACCGCATCATGAGCACGAATACAGTATATTAAATTGCAAGAAGTACACGTAAATTGCTGTTTCACCTGGAAGGGCTGTTTGAGGCCCTGGACAGTGGGAAGGGAGGAGGTAAAAGGGCATGTGTTGCCTCTCCTGTGCTTGCACGGGAAGTTGCCAGGTGAAGGAGAACGACTGTTGGGGGTGATTGAGGAGTGGACCAGAGTGTTGCAGAGGCAGCGACCCCTTTGGAATTCTGAAAGGGGAGGAGAGTGTAAGATATGTTTGGTGGTGGGATCAAGTTGGAGGTGGCGGAAATGTCGGAGGATGATCCGTTTAATGTGGAGGCTGGTGGGGTGAAAGGTGAGGACAAGGGAACCCCTATCGTGGTTCTGGGAGGGAAGGGTAGGTGTGAGAGCAGAATTGCGGGAAATAGAATGGACACGGTCAAGGGCCGTGTTAACCACAGTAGAGGGGAATCCTCAGTTGAGGAAAAAGGAACACATGTCGGAAGCACTGGTATGGAAGATGCCATCATCAGAGCAGACGCGGCGGAGATGGAGTAACTGGAAGAATAGAATAGTGTTCTTACAGGAAGCGGGGTGGGAGGAAATGTAATCCATGTAGCTGTGGGAGTCGATGGGCTTGTACTGGATGTTTATCGAAAGCCGATCGCCAGAAATGGAGATGGAGAAGTCAAGGAAGGGAACAGAACAGTCGGAGATGGACCATGTGAAGGTGAGGGAAGTTTGGAAATTGGAAGTAAAGTGAATGAACTTATCTAGTCAGGGCGAGAGCAGAAAACGGCACCAATGCAGTCATCGATGTAACGGAAAAAGAGGTGAGGGATGGGTCCTGAGTAGGACTGACACAAAGAATGTTCCACATATCCCATGAACAGGCAGGCATAGCTAGCGCCCATGCGGGTTCCCATAGCAACACCTTTAATTTGGAGGAAGTGAGTGGAGTCAAAGGAGAAGTTGTTCAATGTGAGAACAAGTTCAGCCAGGCAGAGGAGGGTGGTGGTGGATGGGGACTGGTTGGGCCTCTGTTCAAGGAAGAAACGGAGCGCCCGAAGGCCGTCCTGGTGGGATCGAGACATCGGCCATCTCCTTTCTCTGCTCCCCTCTCTCACTCCAACCTATCTCCCTCTGAATTTGCAGCACTCCGTTTTCTCTGATCCAACCCTAACATTATCATTAAACCTGCTGATAAGGGTGGTGCTGTTGTTGTTTGGTGAACCGACCTCTACCATGCGGTAGCTGAATGCCAAATCTCCAACACCTGCTCCTACCTCCGCCTAGGCCATGACCCCACTAGCAAACATCAAGCCATTGTTTCCAAGTGTGTTACTGAACTCATCTCATCTGGAGATCTTCCCTCCATGGCCACCAACATCATAAACCCCCAACCACGCACAGCCCGCTTCCACCTCCTTCCCAAGATCCACAAACAGGACTGCCCTGGTAGACCCATCGTTTCAGCCTGTTCTTGCCCCACGGAACTTACCTGCTCGTATCTCGACACTATTTTTTCTCCCCTTGTCGTGTCTCTTCCCAGCTACATTCGCGACTCTTCTGACGCACTTTGTCAATTTTACAGTTTCCAGTTTCCTGGCCCCAACCATCTCCTTTTCACTATGGACGTCCAATCCGTCTAAACCTCCATCCCCTACCAGGATGGCCTTCGGGCGCTCTGTTTCTTCCTTGAAAAGAGGCCCAACCAGTCCCCATCCGCCACCACCCTTTTCCGCCTGGATGAAATTGATCTCATATTGAACACCTTCTACTTTGACTCCACTCAATTCCTCCAAATTAAAGGTGTTGCTATGGGAACACGCATGGGCCCTTTCGACAAACATCCACTACAAGCCCACCAACTCCCACAGCTACCTGGACTACACTTCCTCCCACCCCGCTGCCTGTAAGGACTCTATTCCATTCTCCCAGTTTCTCCATCTCCGCCGCATCTGCTCTGACGATGCCACCTTCCATATAAGTGCTTCTGACATGTCTTCCTTTTTCCTCTACCGAGGATTCCCCTCTAACGTGGTTGACACGGCCCTTGACTGTGTCGGTTCTATTTCCCGCACTTCTGCTCATACCCCTTCCACCCCTCCCAGAGCCACGATAGGGTTCCCCTTGTCCTCACTTTTCAACCCACCAGCCTCCACATTCAACGGATCATCCTCCTCCATTTCCGGTAAATCCAACATGATCCCACCACCAAACAGATCTTCCCCTCAGCTCCCTTTTCAGCATTCCGAAGGGACCGCTCCCTCCGCAACACACTGGTCCACTCCTCAATCACCCCCAACGGCCCTTCTCCTTCACCTGGCACCTTCCTGTGCAAGCGCAGGAGATGCAATACATGCCCTTTTATCTCCTCCCTTCCCACTATCCAGGGCCCCAAACACCCCTTCCAGGTGAAGCAGCGATTTACTTGTAATTCTTGCAATTTTATATACTGTATTCACTGCTCATGATGCGGTCTCCTCTACATTGGGGAGACCAGTCGCAGATTGGTTGACCGCTTTGCGGAAAATCTCCATTCAGTCCGTAAGGCTGACCCTGAGCTTCCGGTCGCCTGCCACTTTAATTCACCGCTTCACTCCCACTCTGATCTCTCTGCCCTCGGCCTATTACATTGATCCAATGAAGCTCAACGTAAGCTCGAGGAACAGCACCTCATCTTTCGATTAGGCACTTTACAACCTGCTGGACTCAACATTGAGTTCAACAATTTCAGGTAATTATCCCTGCCCCCATTTTTCATTCAGTATGGTTTTTGCCATTCTCATTTGCAACATTTTATCTTTCTGGCCTCTTACAAATGCATTGGATGTTTCTTCAATTCCTTCCTTCCTAACAACCCCCCCCCCGATCTCTGCATCTGCTAATATCTGTTACATCTTCAGCTTTTTCCAGTTCTGATGAAGTGTCCCAGACCTGAAACGTTAACTCTCTAACTTTCTCCACGGATGCTGCCTGGCCTGCTGAGTATTTCCAGCATTTTCTGTTGTTATTTCAGATTTCCACCATCCGCAGTATTTTGCTGTTATGTCAGGAATGATATGATGGCCCAAAGATTGCGTTCGGTGGCAAGCTGCAAACTATGGAACTAGGGGGAACGGAGAGCTGCTCTTTGGCGCTGCAGAGTTCTGCACAGTGTATGACATCACTAAGGCCAGGAGCACCGTGTACAGCCTATGCGTAAGGGAAGACACGCCCACAAATTTGCCAATACTAAGCCACGCCCAGATAAGCCCATTTCAGTCTATTCCATTGAAATTATGTTTTTAAATCTTTTCAAAACTTCTAAAAACATTTAAAAACATTTAATTAACCTGGCGCTTGATCTTCTTTCATATATCAGCCGTTTGTTTCATTTTTTAAATCCAAAATCACAATCTATTAATCGCTATGTATGCTACTTTATGCTTTGATCCTCAGTAAACGTCTAACAATATTTATATCCCCTACAAGTATTATTGTTCGAATTCAGAAAGAGATTCCCAGCCATATATTCAATGTTAATTTTCAGGATTATAATATATTATTCAGACCTCATTTAAAACGGTAATAGATAAATCTATGTACCTTGTTATAGAGGCATTATATTGTTTGTTGTCTTGTTCATGTTTGATGTGAATGGACTTTTTCGTACTGAAATCTGTAAGATGTTCACTTTATTTGAATTTCTTATTCAAATTCCCAAATAAATAAATGAAACTCGACCGATAAAAAAGTCTCCTCCACCAAAACGTCTACAATATACACACACAGATCTTCCTTTAAGATGTGTCACAGGCTCCTGCACCTGCTCTCATTGATGTGACATTTTCGGACGTATGTGCCGGGCAGTTCGTTGGTAACTAGCCCAATTCTCCGCCAATAATCAGTATTTCCCCGTCGGTGCAGATCATGTGATAAGGTGAACCTTGACAGATCACTAGTTCGGTGTTTAGCGGCTGAGCAACCACATGTGAATATCCCGAACTTGCCTTCAATTTCAAAGATGGTATGACAGAGTGCTCTCAGAGAATGGTATCATATCCACCGCAAAATTTGCCCCATTGGCTTTGAGGGGAGCCAGCACATTTTCACCTGAATGATACCGGGGATAAAAGGGTTAAATTATGAGGACAGGTTTCCTAGTCTAGGCTTGTACTCGCTCGAGCACAGAAGATTAAGTGGAGATCTAATTAAGCTGGTTAAGGTCATTAACGAGAGAAAGAGATAAACTATATCCTCTTTTCGGAGAGTACAGAACAAAGGTGCATAACCTTAAAATTAGATCTAGGCAATTCAAGGCTAACTTCACGTAGCACTTCTATACACAATGTGTAGAGAAAACCTTGAACTCTCACACAAATGTCGATTGGGGCATGGTTAATTGAAAATTTGTAAACTGAGATTGATAGATTTTTAATAAGCAAGGTTTTACAAATCAAGGCAGGTAGAGGTGTTAAGATACAGATCAGCAATAATCGGATTGATTGGTGAAACAGGCTCGAGGGGCTGAATGGCCTACTTCTGTTCCTTTGTTCTTATATCCTTACTCTGATGTGGGTTATAAAAGTGCACTCAGCATTCACAGTGCAATGTATATCTTGTTAGGTCTAAATTGGGTGACCTCACACACCCCCCACACGGAACTGAATCGCCCTGAGTTTTGCCCACTCACATAATCTAGCCATGTCCCTTTGCAACATTCTGCTGCTATCTCCAGAATTTACAGTGAAACCGAACTCAGTGTCGTTAATGAACTTGGATGTATGTAACTTTATTCTTTCCAGTAACTCATAGATCAGTGCAGTCAAAACATGAGTCCACATTACGGAATCCTGAGGACACCACGTGTCACATCCTTCCAATTAGATTGCATCCCCGTTATCCCTGCTCTCTTTCTCCTAACTTCTAATAAATTCGCTACCAACGTCAATAGGTTGCCTTCAGTGCCATGTGATGTCCCGGCAAATGCTGTACTTAATTACACGATTACTGATTTTCATCACACGAATGTATCATTTTGTTAGCAAGCCATATAATAACGTTTGGCATGAGCCAGACATGACCTGCATGTGTTCAAGGGTCAATATTTCACCAGTTCGATATCCCTTTTACTAATTCTGTTTTCTGTATTTCCTCTTCTGTACTTATTTCACCGCCATTATCCCAACACTTCACTACTCCACTAGTTTTCCAATCCCCTGCATTTGTATAATTGAATTATTCGTGGAAAAGTCCACAGTGACCCTCTGTGCCTCTCCTGGCTTTCCCCAAAATGGACATCAAGAGCTCTGTCAATCGTTTCATGCGAGCAGCAACAGCAATTCCCGTTCCTGCTCTGTTGCTGATCTTCACACCCATCGCTTTTGCTGAGGCCGAATCTCACAAACTATTTATCTGTCTCGGTCAAGTAATCCTCCACTATCCCCTTAACTCTTCAATGGATCAAGCAGCGCCGCTAGCCATTTCCATCCCGAATAATGGTTCACTATTAATTATGTATATGTGAAGTGGAAGGATATAAGTGAAATAACGTGTAATAAGGCTGTCAGCTATTCCTTCGGAACTAATACTTAAATAGCATAGAGGAGCAGAGGAAACTGGGGGTTTAGGCACACAAATCATTAAAAGTTGAAACGCAGATTATAAGGCCATTACTAAGCTGTGTATGCTGGGGTTGTTCTCTTTGCACCTATTTCCCCTAGCAGTGATTTCAATAGACAGGAGGCATAGATTTAACGTAATAGGCAGAAGGATTAGAAGGGAGTTGAGGAGAACATTTTCACCCCGAGTGTTGTGGGGGTCTGGAACTCACTGCCAGAAAGAGTGGTCGATGCAGAAGCCCTCATAACATTTAAAACGTTCTTGGCTATGCACTTAGAGTACCATAAGCTACAAGGCTCCGGACCAAGGGCTGCTACCTGGGATTCGGCTAGATGGCTCCTTATCGAACGGCCTCCTTCTGTGACAGGAATTTCTATGAAGCTATGATTCTAGGAAAGCAAGGAATATCATGGGATTTATATGTAGAGGCCGAAAATTGAAAAGCAGAGAGGTGAACCTTGTATAAACCGGGTTAGACACTCTTCGAGCACCGTGCAGAGTCCTGGTCTCCATATTATAAAATGGATATCGAAGCACTGGTGAAGGTGCAATGTATATTGACAATGAGGATACCAGAACTGAAATTCTGTATCTATCAGGATAGATTGACCAAGTTTGCGCTCTTTTCTCTAGAAAAGGGACAACTGGGAGTGGGGTTCTGATAGAGCTCTTTAAATTATGAAAATTTTGACAAGGCAGATGTAGTTAAGGTGTTTTCACTTGCGGAGGAAACCAGAAATGATGTCCATACATATAAGATCGTCACTAATGAAGTTAATAGGGAATCCAGGAGAAACTCTTTACCAAAGAGAGTGGTGAGAATGAGGAACTCACTACCACAGTGTGCGTTGAGCATTTAAGGGGACTGTTAAGCACAGATGCACTTAAGGGGAAGCTGGAAAATACCTAAGAGGAAAAGGAATAGACGATATGTTGCTGGGTTTAGATGAAGTACAGCTGGGAGAAGGCTCGCATGGAGCATAAACACCAGCATTGACGTTCTGGCTTTGATTGAGCTCACAATCGCAACATCTTCAATGTTCCTGAAGCCTCCCTACAGGCTTGTACATTCCACCAGCTGCCCCACCAGAACCACTGTGGTAGCACTGTGATCACAATCATTACATCTCACCATTGTCTCTACCCTTGCATCCTCTGCTACCTTCTCTTCCATTCACTTATACTCCAGGATCTACTCCTCTGGCCTCTCCAAAAATCCTAGTTGTCGACCGAACCCCAATCATATCCGAGTTTCTTACCACCATCTCTTTTCTCCTTTGATCTAACAGGCTCCTGTTGAGTGACTCCTCGCCCTCAGTGGTTTCAATCTCCATGGCAGCTTCACTACCCCAAAACATCGGTTTTTACAGCTCCAATGTACTTCCTAAACTCCCTCCACATAAGTTTTCTCCCCAGTCCAAGACCGCCGCACCCATCCTCCACCCCACTCCCGCACCCCCCGAGAAGTTTAGGTTTCCTCCGTTGCGCTGCTTCTGCTGTTTTAACTCGTTCCCATTAGCCCACTCCCACTGCCCTAGTCTTGAATTGAATATCATTTCTCTCCTGTCTCCGCTCATGCACTCTCTGTACCCGTCTAGTGCACAAATCCCACCTCTTGCTCCCGTGACCTCCCTAATCTTCCGAAATGCCATGTGATCTTTACCTGTCATGGGGATGGCCGAAAGTACCTCGGTCTAACGTCTCATCCAAGGGTTGGTATCTCCCACAGTGCAGCACTCCCTCAGTACTGCACTGGGAGTGTCTGTCCAGAATATGAGCACAAATGTTTGGAATGTTGCTCGAACCCTTAGTTGTCTGTTTCAGAGATGTGATAGTGATACACACTGAGCCAAAGCAAACACATGTCTTGTCCTTTAAAGCACTGAATTTCGCATATCACAAAGAGTGCGAATACGGAGATGTCTCCCCAATCGCTGTTAGCTGTTATCCCGCAATTTGGTTGCAGCATTCGATACCGATAACGTTGCATTAGCGCCACCTGTTGGCGTGCAAAGCCAATGCAAATGCATGTCACTTATTAAAATATCTTTTATATTACGGTAGATCATTCAATCATGGAATCTTGAAGATTTACAGCACAGAAGGAGACAATTTGGCCCTACGTGCCTGTACAGGTTTTTTGAAAGACCTGTCCATTTCAGCCCCACTCCTCAGCTTTTCCCTTAATCCTGCAAATTAGTCATCTTCAAGTACTTGTTTAATTGCCTTTCGGGACTTCCTATGGAATCTGCTCCCACGACCCTTTCAGAGTGTAAGGCCCATATCTTAGACGTGTCCTCCCTTCAGCCCTTGCACTCTGTTTATCTCCCTTATCCAGTCTTGCTAATTCCCCCAGGATCCATTGCTCAATGATTCTCGCAGTCCTTCCCTTTCTTTTTTCTCTCCCACTCCTGTTATTCATCTTTTGTTCACATTGTCTTTCTACCGTGCGCTCTCTTCCACGTCTTCTGCGAAACCCTTTAAAACTTTCATTTTTCCTCCCTGTCTCTGGATGTTATCTTTCGCTTCAACGTGCTCTCTCTCTCCCTCTCCCACTATGTGCCTGTCTATCTCTGTCTCCATCCGATTCTTCGCTTTCTCTTTCTCTCTCTTCTAGCCATCACGTATCTCTGTGCCTTATAACCCCGGGTAGTTTGATGTGGAGAGATTATATAAGGTGGGGTTATTCGCTTAGAGTAGAAAATAATAAGTGGGGAATCAAAGAGTTGTTCAAAATTATGATGCGTATCGATAGAGTGAATAAAAATAAATGCAACCAAAGGACAACGATTTAACTTAATTGGCAAAAGAACCAGGCAGGATATAAAGAGAATTGTGTTGCACAGTCAGTTGTTATGTTCTGGAATGCACTGCCTGAACCGGTGGTGGAAACAGATTCAGTATTACTTTCCAAAATGAATTGAATGTGTTGTGTATGTGCCTTTAAGAGCCCCTGTGTACTGTAATGCCGGTAGTGGCCACTCGGACTATATAAGCCTGTATAGTGTCTTGTATCTTTTAGTTCAGTAAACACCTGTTAAACCATTCCTGCATTTCACGTCTCCATTAACACACGGATTCAACAGTGGCGACGAATTGGAAACGGACTTACCTGCAATTCGGCAGCACCTCAAGGAGATCGATTCCTCAGACGAAGGTCGAAGATAAAAAAAAAGAAAAAACTGTGGTTTCACCAGCTAGCCGGGCTGGTGGCAGGTCCTGCAATAATCCTTCCTGGGTGGCGGGCTGGGGCTCGATTGGCTGGTTCTGCAGCGCGGCCGAGCAGCGAAGGCGGAGGCAAACATGAACGGAGGGTGGAGCACTCGGGAGACGGCCAGCACTGCAAAGCAGGTCGGCGTTCGGACCAAGCAGAGGGAGGGAAAAGTCCAAGAGAGTCCGGCGGGAACGAATCTCCGACTATTAAAAATATCTGTATCAATAAAAAACCGTGGAGAACAGCATTGTCAGCAGCGGCAGCGGCAGGAAAGCGCGGGAGGCGCCATTTTTTCTCGGCAGTGTAGAAAGGAAAACGCGGGAGGCGCCATTTTTTTTCAGGATGCCTAAGACTGGCAATATTACTGCTTTCGATAGTGATGTACAGGATTATACCACATATCTGGAAAGAGTGGAGGTATATTGCACAGTGAATGAAATAGAGGATGATAAAAAGGCATCGGTACTTCTCAATCTAATGGGCGCAAGGGCATACGGGCTGTTATGAAACTTAATCACTCCAACCAAACCGATGGACAAGAATTTTAAAAAGATTGTTGATACCCTACAGGAGCACTTAAACCCAACACCGCTGCTGATAGCGGAACGATTCAAATTCTTCAGGAGGAATCAGCACAAGAATGGAAGTAATGCTGATTACCTCACCGAATTAAGGAAACTGTCAAAGCACTGCCAATTCGGGGCAGGACTGGCAGATTCTCTTCGAGACAAATTCGTCTGCGATCTCCTAAGTGAAGGAACTCAGAAAAGGCTATTTTCTGAGAAAGGTTTAACACTGGACAAGGCTTTCAGTGTGGCTGTATCATACGAAGCAGCAGCAAGAGGAGCTGCAGAGATACAGCAAAAGCCACAGGACTTCGGCACCCATGAAATGACACAGGGTTTTGAGAGATGTTATCGCTGCAGCAGATCCACCCATGACCAGAGGGACTGCTGGTTCAAGGACAAAGCATGCAGGCAATGCGGAAAGATGGGACACATTGCATGTGTATGCCGATCTGGAGACAAAAAATCCACTGACAGAAAAAAAATCAATAAGGAAAAGTACAGAAAGGTACAAATGATGACAGACAGTAGCTCCGAAGACCAGAAGAGTGATAGCGACTCCAGAAACAAGAGACTAAGCTGTCTCAAATTACATAATGTAATTGCCAAAGAAGATTACCAGACCATTTGGGTTACCCTCACGATAGCGGGGTCCCCAGTTAAAATGGAGCTAGATACAGGATCAGCTCTGACCGTCAGAAGTCGACGGGATTACGAGCGGCTATTTCCACATATGCCTTTGAAAGACACATCCATTATCTTGAAAACATAAACGGGGCAGAAAGTATACCCCAGAGGGAAAATAAGGGTGCCTGTTGTATACAACGGCAAGGAAATACAGAAGTTGTATTTATACGTTCCGCAAAATGGTGGACCACCGCTGTTGGGACGTGAATGGATCAGGAAGAAACGTTTAGACTGGCACTCCATTCAGGCACTGACGGTGACCAGTCAGAAAAAAATGATGATGACGTCATACCTGAACGATCTTGGCCAACGCCAAAGAAGTGTTTCAACAGGAACTAGGAACCTTGAAAGGCGTCACTGCCTCAATAAAAGTGGAAGATGCGGCAATATCCAAATTTCTTAAGGCTAGGCCGGTGCCATACGCAATTCGTCCAGCAGTCGAGGCAGAGTTGGAGAATTTGGAAAAAGCAGGCGTGTTATCCAAGATAGATTGGAGCGAGTGGGCAACACCCATCGTCCCGGTCATGAAGAAAATGTTAAATAATGATAAATCTGAAGAACAGAGAAAAATTCGCATCTGTGGGGACTTCAAGGTGACTGTAAACCCGGTCCTTCACACGGTACAGTATCCTCTTCCGAGGATAGAAGATATTTTCACCTCACTATCCGGAGGGAAACCTTTCACCAAAATTGACTTGGCACAGGCATATCTACAGATGGAGGTTGAGGAGGCCTCTAAAACGTATCTCACGATAAACACACACAAAGGCCTGTACCAGTACAATCGACTGGTTTTCGGAGTAGCATCAGCTCCAGCTATCTGGCAAAGAGCAATGGAGCAAGTCCTGCAAGGGATTCCGGGGACTCAATGCTACATGGACGACATCCTTGTAACAGTTGAAAACGACAACGAGCACCTTGCCAATTTGGAGCAGGTGCTCACTAGGCTGAGAGAACGGGGCCTACGAGCAAATCGCCATAAGTGCGAATTTTTCCAGAAACAAATATCATATTGTGGCCACATCATTAACGAAGAAGAGTTGCATAAGTCACCTGAAAAAATTGAAGCGGTCATAAAAGCCCCAGCACCTGAAAATGCGTCACAATTAAGGCCGTTCGTGGGATTGATAAATTACTATCATAAATTTTTACCGAACTTGTCAACTGTTCTGCACCCTCTTAACGAACTGCTACAAACGGGAGTAATTTGAAAATGGAGCGAAGACAGTAAACGTGCCTTCCATAAATGCAAAGGCTTGATCACGTCCAAGGAATTTTTGGCTCATTACAACCCATCACTGCCAATCAGACTGGCGTGTGATGCATCCGCTTACAGCGTAGGAGCGGTATTATCGCATAGATTCCCTGATGGCTCAGAGCGGCCGATAGCTTTTGCGTCACTCTCATTGAACTCAGCTGAGTGTATCTATGCCCAGATCGACAGGGAAGCACTCAGCCTGGTATGGGGACTGAAGAAATTCAACCATTACCTACACAGACAAATATTTACCTCGTTGACTGACAATCAACCCCTCATCTCCATATTCAACCCTAAAAAGGACGTTCCCATTATGGCAGCTCAAAGGCTACAGAGGTGGTCCCTTTTCCTAGGGGCACACCAATATGACATAGAATACAAAGGATCAAAGCAGCATGGAAATGCTGACGGTTTATCACGTCTACCATTGCCAACGGTAGAAGAAGCACCAACAGTGGACCCAGTGGAGATGTTCCACTCAACCATAGTGGAATGCCTACCAGTAAAAAATTCTACCATTGAAAGGAAACGAGAAATGACCCGACTCTCTCACGTGTCTACGATTTAACGGTGAAGGGATAGCCAGCACATGGCGAACCACTGTTGCCAGCATTCTCGCAAAGAAGAGAACAGCTGTCAGTGTGCCGAGGAACCTTGTTGTGTGGATCCAGAGTGGTGATTCCACCCAAATTCCAGGATAAAGTGCTAAAGGAGCTTCACGAGGGGCATCTGGGTGTAGTGAAAATGAAGAACCTAGCCAGAGCGTTTGTGTGGTGGCCAGGTATCGATGGAGACATCGAAGAAATGACCAAGGGCTGTCTAGCATGCCAGAACGTCCAGAACGCCCCACCACAAGCCTCTCGACATCCATGGGAGTGGCCGTCATCTCCATGGCAAAGGGTACACATCGACTTTGCTGGTCCATTTATGGACTCAATGTTCTTAATCGCGGATGATGCACACTCCAAGTGGCTGGAGGTAATAAAGATGTCTTCCACCACCATGGAAAAAACCATCACAGTATTAAGGATCATATTTGCCAGGAATGGGCTGCCTGAACAGATCTGTTCTGATAATGGACCGCAATTTGTGTCTGAAGAATTCACGAAGTTCTTAAAAAACAATGGGGTTAAGCACTACACGTCTGCCCCATACCATCCCGCCACCAATGGATTGGCTGAAAGGTTTGTCCAGACCTTCAAGAAGGCCATGGGTAATGAAGGCATAAATCTACAGCATAAGTTAGATAACTTCTTGTTTGCATACATGAATGCAACACATGTGGTTACAAACCAAACTCCCGCCATGATGTTTTTCAATAGAAGACTAAGATGCCGGCTGGATTTGATCAAGCCAAACATCAGAAGGGACGTAGAGAACCGGCAATTTCAAGGCATGAATGAAAGGCCAACTAGAGCCTTCCAGATAGGTCAACAAGTTTTGGCCCAGGACTACCGTACCGAGAAATGGCAGCCTGGAACTATTTGCACACGACTAGGACCGCTGATGCATACCGTGGACATTGGAGAAAGCATAATAAGGCGCCATGCTGACCAGACCATAGAGTCATCCGAAAAGGGACAACCTACACCACAACTCTATACGCCTAATGATGAAGCAGAGATACCCATAGTATCTACCTCTGATCCGGTGATACTGGAACCAGATGAGCCCGACACTGTCATTCAAGCCAAATCGACCTTGCCAAAAGAGCCTACTACACCACCGAAAACTACTACACCAGCGAGGCATTATCCGGACCGAGTCAGGAAGCCTCCAGAGAGACTGACTTATAATTGATTAACTACAGTAAATGTGTAGATTATTGTTCTTGTAAACATGTTAATTAATGATTACTTAAAATGTTATGTACTGGTTGTCTAAAAGGGGAGGAATTGTGGTGTATGTGCCTTTAAGAGCCCCTGTGTACTGTAATGCCAGTAGTGGCCACTCGGGCTATATAAGCCTGTATAGTGTCTTGTATCTTTTAGTTCACCTCCAGACTTTGTTCAGTAAACACCTGTTAAACCACTCCTGCATTCCGTGTCTCCATTAACGCATGGATACAACAGAATGAAATCCTGAAAAGGGAATAACTGCACGGCTAAGGGAAAATGGCAGCGGGTGAGACGAATTGGAAATCTCTTTCAAAGAGCTTTTGTGGGCCCACTGTTTCAAATGCGATTCAACGGATTTTAACGGAGATGTTCACTACTTTTTATCGAATTAAGAGCAGCAAACGCATGGGAACACCATCCTATTCAAGTTCCCCTCCAAGTTACACGCCATCCTGAATGGATTCAATTAGAACACCAGTGAACACCCTCTGAAGAGGCAACTACGGATGGACAGTATTTGCAGGCCATGCCAGTGAAAATCACAGCGGTAATGATGACAACAATTGAGGGCCCACCAAAACAGCTCAATTATGCAAAAAGTGTGACCGTCACAGCCTCGTTGAGATTGGTTTCTAACTGCCTTCCCTTGGTGGAGGTTTCATACTTGTTCTGGTGCCAGTCGCGGTGCATGTATAATAGAGACTTTTACTCTTTCTGATCGCATCTTCAGCTGGGCTATATTAGCGGCACTGATCTTTTAAAAGCAACCATCTCCTTGTTCTGCTCGTATCCCAGAGTAAAATCTCCGGCCGAATACTGGACTTTGGAGAGAGATCTCGAGCTGATTTAGGTTATTTGGCTCCGCCATTTGATTTCCTTCATTACAACAGCGACTACACTTCAAAAGTACTAAATATGCTGCAAATCACTTTGGGACGTCCCGTGTTCATGAAAGGCGCTATAGAAATGCATGTCTTTCTTTATTTCATTGTAATAAATCCCAAAAACCCCTTTTGAGGAATTTCTGTTTCCGATGTGAAACTCCACTTCAACACCATACAATCATCAGTGACCCGACCTTGCACTGTACACGAAAATCCACAGACCCAAATTTAAATGTTATTTCTGTATATTTTTCCACAGATCCGCTAAGAACACTAGTGATATTTCTTGATCAACCGACTGGGGTGTATGTAGTAGGAGAGCCAGTCAACATTACCTGCACCGTGAATGGAGATAATCGCGATAAAACCTTCTACATTTACATAAGTAATCAACAGCTGTCTCCGATCAGATCGTTACAAAGGACAACATTGGAACATTCCCGGTTACCAGTAAAGACGAGGGAGGGCAGTACCAGTGCCAAAATGGAACCTCTGTTATGGGAAGGTGGTTAGAATCTCATTGCAGTGACTCTGTGACGGTCACTATAGCAGGTGAGTGACAGGGATCAGAGGCTTTCTGTATGTTTTATTCAAGCTCTTACTATTTATAGAATATCATGCTTTAATCATTGGAACAACATGAATGCTTAAATATAAGGAGAGAGGAAGATAAGCGAATGGGTTTTGATCTTGTTCCTCAACTCTGGACAGGATTCATGTAACATTGGACACTGCATTCAATTTATGTGAAACCATTACCGGCAAAGGCCGTTACTGGAGTGAAGGGAGTGAAATTATTCACGGGGGTAGAGCAAACGGGCGGTAGCGATTCCGCCGCCCGTTTTTGGACCCACCTGATAAAGCTTTCCATTTAATTATGTGTGTAAAATCGAATCATTACCAGTTGCCTCAAGGATCCGCCTAAGGAAAAATGATCCCCTACATGTTTGAACTATCAAAGCTTAGTGCCACAATGACAGCACGGTGGCAGGGAATTAACACCAGTGAGTGTAGCGGCACCTCAAGTAGGGCTGCAGGCTGACTGGCCTTGACATATTACAGGTTTCCCTGTCTGAGAACAGAATCTGCGTGCCGACACTTTCAAAATGATCCTGTTATGCGGGATATTTTAAACTAATTACATTGTGAGGTTCCATAACTCTCTCTGCATTGCATTTCGGTTACAGTTTATAAACACGGGACCTCCAGCACCCAGAAGGACAAGGGCAGCAGGGGAAAAACATCACCTTCAAGTTCACAAAAACCAACACTTCCAAATTCCCCGCTAACATCCTCAACTCCAAGTTCCCCTCCACATAAACGCTATGGCTACTAGAGCAGGTCGGAGGCGAGGAATTCCGCAGCAGATGCATCGTCTCCTGATTCCGCAAAATACTTCCACCATCTACATGCAAATGTCAGTGGTGTAAATGAATAAGCTACACAACCTCCTACTCAGGAAGCTTGAAACCATCCAGGACAAAGCAGCCCTAATTCATTGCCACCCCATTCAACAGCTTAAAAATTCACTCTGTCCATCACCGGTGCACAGTGGTTGCGGTGTGTACCACCTACAAAATGCACTGCAGCATCTCACAAATATTTGTTCAGCAGCACCTCACACAACTGCAAGCTCTCCCAACCAGAAGGACAAGGGCAGCATGCACATGGGAAAACCATTATCTCCAAGTTGCCCTCCATGTTACAGACCAACCTCATTTGGACATATATCGCTGCTCCTTCATTGTCATTAAAGAAAATTCTTATAACGCACTATATGGTTGTGCACTTTGACCGCATCAGACTCACAGCGGTTCAATTAGAAGACCACCCACCACCTTCTGAAGGGGAAACTTAGGATGCACAGTAATTGCCGGCCATGCCAGTGACTACCACAACAGTAATGATAACAATAATTGCGGGCCCACCAAAACAGCTCGATTATATGAAAGGTGTGAACGTCACAGCCTCGCTGAGATTGGTGTCTAAGGAGGAGAATTTCGGTATCGCCCCATTTGGGGTGCAATTCTTGGCCGGGCGCAAGGCTTTGTGCCCAGCGCAAGTTATCGCCACCTACTGCAAAATTGTTCTGTTTCGCCCCTGAAGCCGATTGCAGCGCTAAATCAGGTGCTGCACGACTCTCTTAAGGCGCGAAGCTGGAGGAGCGAGGTGCTAACTCAGAGGGCGGGCACAGTGCAGGTGCTGTCAGTTAGCGATTGCACACAGACACGCAGGTGCAAGTCAGCTCTTAAAGGGGAGGGTCGAACTTGATTTGCAGCTGCACATTGCGCATCAGAACCCTGAATCTCGGCCTTGACAGACCTGTTGCCAAATCCTGCAGCCAAGTACCATGGAGAGGGCCAGGGAGCGAGCGCAGCATTTCAGTCAGGGTGCCTTGGAGGCTCTGGTGGGCGTGGTGGAGCGCAGGCAATCTCTCCTGTACCCGGAGAGTGGCAGGAGGCCTCTGCGCAGCGAGTACCGAAAAGCTTGGAGGGAAGTGGCTCACAGACTGACCTCCAGCAGCATGGTGCCTAGGAGAGGGAGCAGTCAGAGGCACCGAGGCCCACAGCCCCGAGACCGGAGAAGCAGCGGACCTGCGCGGGAGCAGCCCGAGGCGGGAGAGCTTAAAGGCTTGAGAGGGAGCAGTCAGAGGCACCGAGGCCGACAGCCCCGAGACCGGAGAAGCAGCGGACCTGCGCGGGAGCAGCCCGAGGCGGGAGAGCTTAAAGGCTTGAGAGGGAGCAGTCAGAGGCACCGAGGCCCACAGCCCCGAGACCGGAGAAGCAGCGGACCTGCGCGGGAGCAGCCCGAGGCGGGAGAGCTTGAAGGCTTGAGAGGGAGCAGTCAGAGGCACCGAGGCCCACAGCCCCGAGACCGGAGAAGCAGCGGACCTGCGCGGGAGCAGCCCGAGGCGGGAGAGCTTAAAGGCTTGAGAGGGAGCAGTCAGAGGCACCGAGGCCCACAGCCCCGAGACCGTAGAAGCAGCGGACCTGCGCGGGAGCAGCCCGAGGCGGGAGAGCTTAAAGGCTTGAGAGGGAGCAGTCAGAGGCACCGACCAATCCAGGTTCCAGGAGAGAGGTAAAAAGTAATCGGGACCAGCGGGAGCAGCGAGGAGGAGCTCGGGAGAAAACCCGGCGACCAGCGAGGCCCGAGACCAGTCGGGAGCAGTGAGTCGGAGCCCGGTATAAAAACCGGAGAAAGGCGAGGCCCGAGACCACAGCTGGGGCAGTCGGCAGAGCAGGAGGCCAGTAACTGCTGGGGCAGTCGGGAGAGCAGGAGGCCAGTAACTGGTGAGTTTAAAAGCTCACCTTTCGCGGGCTTTTTCTTTCACAGCTGGTGCAGTCGGGAGAGCAGGAGGCCAGTAACTCTTATATAGGTGGAGCTGTTGCTAAACCCGAAACACTACAGTGTAGTGTCTCCCACCCTTCCACCTCCTCTAACCTTTTAGGGGTTAGGGGAAGTTGAAAAGGTAGGTTCAATTTATTTTATTTCAGGAGCCTAACCTAGGTGGAAAAGGTTCCAGGATAGGAGGCGGCAGTGAAAATACAACACCAGAAAACAGGTAGGTGACTGGTTGGTGAGTACTTTCACAAACTTATTTTAAGTAGAATTCAATAATTAAGCTAAATCGTAGTAAATAAAAGGGTATTGTAAGGGTTAAGTCATGGAAGGGCAGCTCGGACCCGTGTCATGCTCCTCCTGTGCCATGTGGGAAATCAGGGACACTGTCCCTGACAACTATGTGTGCAGGAAGTGTGTCCAGCTGCAGCTCCTAGCGGACCGCATGGCGGCGCTGGAGCTGCGAATGGACTCACTCTGGAGCATACGCGATGCTGTGGATGTTGTGGATAGCACATTCAGTGAGTTGGTCACACCGCAGGTAAAGGCTAGCTCAGACAGTAAATGGGTGACCAAAAGGCAGGGTAAAGGCAGGAAGGTAGTGCAGGAGTCACCTGCGGTCATCTCCCTCCAAAACAGGTTTACCGTTTTGGGTACCGTTGGGGGAGATGACTTATCAGGGGAAGGCACCAGCAGCCAGGTTCAGGGCACCATGACTGGCTCTGCTGCACAGAAGGGCGGGAAAAAGAGGGATAGGGCTATAGTGATAGGGGATTCAATTGTAAGGGGGATAGATAGGAGTTTCTGTGGCCGAGACCGAGAATCCAAGATGGTATGTTGCCTCCCTGGTGCAAGGGTCAAGGATGTCTCGGAGCGGGTGCAGAGCATTCTGAAGGGGGAGGGGGATCAGCCAGTTGTCGTGGTACATGTAGGTACCAACGATGTAGGTAAAAAGAGGGAGGAGGTCCTACAAGCTGAATTTAGGGAGTTAGGAGCTAAATTGAAAAGTAGGACCTCAAAGGTAGTAATCTCTGGATTGCTACCAGTGCCACGAGCTAATAAGTTTAGAGAGAGTAAGATAGATAAGCTAAATACGTGGCTTGAGCAGTGGTGCAAGGGAGAGGGATTTAAATTCTTGAGGCATTGGAACCAGTTCTTGGGGAGGAGTGACCTGTACCAAGGGGACGGTCTACACCTGAACTGTGAGGGAGCCGATGTCCTCGGGGTAATATTTTCTAGGGCGGTTCGGGAGGACTTAAACTAATTTGGCAGGGGGATGGGAACCTAGGTAGTGGAAAAGAGGGAAGTCATATGAAGTCAGAAATAGATGGTAGAAAGGTGAGAAGCAATAAGCAAAGGAGAGAAACACAAAGGGCCAAACTAATTCATAATGAGAGTGTGAAAAAAGCAAGCCTGAAGGCTTTGTATCTTAATGCTAGAAGCATTAGGAACAAGGTGGATGAATTAGTTGTGGAAATAGAGGTAAACAAGTATGATTTGATTGGGATTACAGAAACGTGGCTGCAGGGTGGGCAAGGCTGGGAACTTAACATCCAGGGATATACAATATTTAGGAAGGATCGGCAAAAAGGTAGGGGAGGTGGGGTAGCATTGCTGGTAAAGGAGGGGATTAATGCAATGGAAAGGAAGGATATTAACTCGGATGAAACGGAATCTGTATGGGTAGAAATGAGAAATAGCAAGGGGAGGAAAACGTTAGTGGGTGTGATATATAGGCCTCCAAATAGTAATATGGAGGTGAGGGAAGGCATAAAAAGGGAAATTAGAGAAGCGTGCGATAAGAGCACAGCTGTCATCATGGGTGACTTTAATTTACATATTGATTGGACTACCCAAATTAGTAAAAATTCTGAGGAGGAGGAATTCCTGGAATGTTTTCGGGACGGTTATCTGGACCAATATGTCGAGGAGCCGACTCGAGATCAGGCCGTTTTAGACTGGGTATTGTGCAATGAGAAGGGACTTATCAGCAATCTTCTTGTACGAGGCCCCTTGGGTCAGAGCGATCATAATATGATCGAGCTCTCAGTCGAGATGGAGAGTGAGGAAATTGAATCAGAGACTAAGGTCCAGAACTTAAATAAAGGGAATTACGAGGGTATGAGACGGGAATTGGGTAAGATTGATTGGGTGGTGTTTCTGAGGGGATTGACAGTGGATAGACAATGGCAAGCATTCAAAGATAGAATGGAAGAATTCCAGAACATGTTTATACCGGTTTGGCATAAAAATAAACCTAAAAAGGTGACTCAACCGTGGATAACGAGGGAAATTAGGGACAGCATAAAATCAAAAAAAAGGGCATATCAACTGGCAAAAAAAAGCACCAGACCAGAAGATTGGGGGCAGTACAGGATACAGCAAAAGAGGACAAAGGGATTAATCAGGAAGGGGAAAATAGAATACGAAAGTAAACTTGCAGCAAACATAAAGACAGACTGCAAAAGCTTTTATCGGTATATCAGGAGGAAAAGACTGGTAAAATCCCAAGTCGGTCCCTTGCAGTCCGATTCGGGAGAATATATAATGGAGAATAAGGAAATGGCAGACCAATTAAACTCATACTTTGGTTCTGTATTCACAAAGGAGGACACAAATAACCTCCCAGGAATATCGGCAAACATAGGGACTAATGAGAGGGAGGAGCTGACAGAAATTAGTATCTCTAGGGATATGGTGTTGGGTAAGTTGAGGGGACTGAAGGCCGACAAATCCCCGGGGCCTGATAAACTACATCCTAGGGTACTTAAGGAGGTGGCCCTGGAGATAGCAGATGCTCTAAGGATCATCTTCCGGAACTCCATTGACTCGGGAACAGTACCCGTGGATTGGAGGGTAGCTAATGTTACCACAATATTTAAAAAGGGGGGTAGAGAGAAAGCAGGGAATTATAGACCAGTAAGCCTTACATCGGTTGTGGGCAAAATGCTAGAGTCCATTATTAAGGATAAAATAGCGGAGCACTTGACAAATGGGGAAAGGATCGGACAGAGTCAACATGGATTTACAAAGGGTAAATCGTGTTTGACTAATCTGCTGGAATTTTTTGAGGAAGTAACTGGTAAAATAGATGGGGGAGAGCCAGTGGATGTGGTGTACCTTGACTTCCAGAAAGCCTTCGATAAGGTTCCACACAAAAGATTATCATGCAAAATTAAGGCTCATGGGATTGGGGGCAAAGTATTAACGTGGATAGAGAACTGGCTGGCGGATAGAAAACAGAGAGTTGGAATAAACGGCTCGTTTTCGGAGTGGCAGGCAGTGACCAGCGGGGTGCCGCAAGGATCTGTCCTGGGACCCCAGCTGTTCACAATATATATAAATGATCTGGATCAGGGAATTGGATGTAATATTTCCAAATTCGCTGACGACACTAAACTAGGAGGAGGGGTGGGCTCTGATGAGGATGTCAGGAGGCTACAGTGCGATTTGGACAGGTTGGGGGAATGGGCGGATACGTGGCAGATGCACTATAATGTGGATAAATACGAGGTTATCCACTTTGGGGGTAAAAACAGGAGGGTAGATTATTATCTAAATGGCAATAGATTGGGAGATGGGGAAGTGCAGAGGGACCTGGGTGTTCTTGTGCACCAGTCACTGAAGGAGAGCATGCAGGTGGAACAGGCGATTAAGAAGGCAAATGGTATGTTGGCCTTCATATCAAGGGGGTTCGAGTATAGGAATAGGGATACCTTACTACAACTGTACAAGGTGCTGGTGAGACCGCATCTGGAGTATTGTGTACAGTTTTGGTCGCCCCATCTGCGGAAGGATGTTCTTGCCATGGAAAGAGTGCAACGGCGATTCACCAGGCTGATACCTGGAATGGCGGGAATGACCTACGAAGAGAGATTAAATAGTTTGGGCTTGTACTCACTGGAGTTTAGAAGATTGAGAGGGGATCTCATCGAAACATATAAAATTATGGCAGGCCTGGACAGGCTGAATTCAGAGAGAATGTTTCCAATGGCCGGGGAGCACAGAACCAGGGGCCACAGTCTAAAAATAGTGGGCAAATCATTTAAAACAGAGATGAGGAAGAATTTCTTCACTCAAAGAGTGGTGAGCCTGTGGAATTCCCTGCCACAGAGGGCTGTGAAGGCTAATTCAATAAATATTTTCAAGAGAGAATTGGATATATTTCTGAAGGCTAAGGGGATTAAGGGTTACGGAGAAAAGGCGGGGACGGGGTACTGAACTGGTAAGATCAGCTATGATCTCAGACGAAGATCAGCCATGATCTCATTGAATGGCGGAGCAGGCTCGAAGGGCCGAATGGCCTACTCCTGTTCCTATCTCTATGTTTCTATGTTTCTATGACCCCTGTGCAATGCAAGAAGACATTCAACAACGTCACTCGGGTTGTCAGGGTGAGTGCCTCTTTTAAAAACCTCTTCATCACTCCATCTCGACCTTGCTTTAAGGCCAAAGGGTCTTGAAAGCCCCGATGCCCAGCACTCCAACACCTTTGGCCATTTCAGGAAACTGACATGCACATTCAGCACTTTGGAAACAGTAAGGGCTATTCGACCATGGGAGGCATTTCAGCCAAGATCATGGCTGCGCACAGTGAGGGCTATTCCATCATGGGAGGCATATTAGCCAAGATCATGGCTGCACACAGTAAGAGCTATTCCTTCATAGGTGGCATTACAGCCATGATCATGGCTGCATCTTTACTCAGACCCCGTCCTCTTTCTTGCAGGGTAAGCTGGCGCATAATAGGAGACAGCAGCAACAGACTAGGGGAGGCCAGCCTCATCTTCAAGCCCTGACCGATCTGGAGTAACGAGTCTACTGGATTGTGGCAAGCTGGATGCTTGGCCCCGTCACCACTGGAGACGTCGTCCCCGTTCTGGCCAGCAATGGAAAGGTCATCACTTTTTTGACCTCTCTCCTTCCACTTGTTCAACACAAAAGCATTCTTTGACACTCTCGATCCTAATCAGTACAACGGTGCACTCAGTCCTCCCTTGCTGCTGTTGAGTCTGTGTGTTCCAGATATACTTATTTTAAATAAGTGGACACAGACAACAGGAAAAACTTAAACAGGTCTTTACTACTTGAAGGTCAGGGCTGAACTGCTTTACAAATTACTACACAGAGCTTATATACCGGTGTGGTCACCACCGGTACTACAATATACAGTAGCAAGAGAAAGTAGTCCATCTTCTTAAGGTCGTTCTCTTAAGGTGGTACTGGTTACATACACCACAATTCCTCCCTTTTTAGCTTAACAGTGTACACCCCAATTTAAACATAACATGGATAACATATATACAACTTTCATGCAACTGTTCTAAGATTCAGTCTCTGAGGAGGTCTCCTGATCCGAGTTGGATAACGCCTTTCAGGGGTCTCTGATTCTGGTTGCTGGGGTGACTCCTCTAATTGATCTCTTATGGATTGAACAGCCTCATATACGTTTGCGTTTGAGGTAGATGCTACAGGTTCAATAATTTCTTCCACTGGTGTCTCTGCCGTAGCCATGGGTTCGACCCTTGTTCTCGATTCTACAAGTTGGTCAGCATGACGTCGTATTACGTTTTCACCAATCTCTACCGTGTACATCAGGGGTCCTTGTCTGGCACGAATTGTTCCAGATTGCCATTTCTCATTCTTATAGTCCCGGGCTAACACTGGTTGTCCTATTTCGAAACTTCGAGTGGCTTGTTATTTACATGCTGGAACTGTTTGTTTTCGACTTCCCTACGCACATTTGGTTTTAGCAAATCCAACCTGGACCGCAACCTCCTGTTATAAAACATCATGGCAGGACTTTGATTTGTCACTGCATGTGTGGCGTTTCGATATGCCATTAGGAAATTGTCCACCTTGTGTTGTAGTGGAATATGGTCTTCGCTCATGGCCATTATCGCCTTTTTGAACGTTTGCACAAATCTCTCGGCCAACCCATTTGTAGCCGGATGATATGGGGCAGATGTATAATGTTTCATCCCATTCTTCTTCATGAATTTCTGGAATTCTTCTGACACGAACTGTGGTCCGTTGTCTGAACATATCTGTTCTGGCAATCCATTTCTTGCAAATATGGTTCTAAGAACTGCGATCGTCTTTTCCGAGGTAGTGGTCGCCATCTTAATCACTTCTGGCCATTTAGAATGGGCATCTACCGCTATCAAAAACATGGAATCCATGAATGGACCTGCAAAGTCGATATGTACACGCTGCCATGGGGTTGACGGCCATTCCCATGGATGCAGCGGTGCAATTGGAGGTGCATTATGAACTTTTTGGCACCCTGAGCAGCTTTCAGTCAGATCCTCTATTTGTTTGTCGATACCTGGCCACCACACATAAGCCCTAGCAAAGCTTTTCATCTTGACTCCCCCTAGATGACGTTCATGCAGTTCCTTTAGAACTCTCTCCCTTAATTTAGGAGGAATAATCACCCTTGTTCCATACATCAATGTTCCTTGACAAACGGACAGCTGTTCTCGTCTGGCTGAGAATGCCGGTAACAGTGGTTCACCATGTGCTGGCCACCCCTTCACTGTCAATTCGTAGACCCGAGACAGTGTCGGGTCGTTCCTGGTCTCTCTCTCAATACTCGCATTGGTGACTGGCAAACATTCGATGATGGTCGAGTGAAATAACTCAACAGAGTCAACTGTCGGTTCCTCTTCTGCTGTAAGTAGTGACAGGCGTGAGAGCCCATCAGCATTACCATGTTGCTTTGTACCTTTGAATTCGATCTCACATTGATGTGCCCCTAGGAAAAGGGACCATCTCTGGAGCCTTTGCGCTGTCATCACCGAAACACCCTTCTTAGGGTTAAAAATGGAAACCAATGGCTGGTGGTCTGTCAGCAGCGTAAACTTTTGGCCTTGCAGGTAATGATTAAATTATTTTACTCCCCACACGAGGCTGAGAGCCTCCCTATCTATCTGAGCATAGTTGCGCTCAGCGGAGGTCAATGATCTGGATGCGAACGCGACTGGTCTTTCCAAGCCATTTGGCAACTTATGTGATAGCACTGCCCCAATACTATATGGAGAAGCATCACAAGCTAAACGAATAGGCAGCGTTGGGTTAAAGTGAGCCAACACTTCCTTAGAGGTGATCAATGCCTTGCTTTTGTGAAAAGCCCGCTTACAGTCCTCGCTGCACTTCCATGGCACTCCCTTTTGTAAAAGAGCGTTCAGCGGGTGTAGCACCGTGGATAAATTTGGCAGAAACTTATGGTAATAGTTAATCAACCCTAGGAACGACCTCAAATGGGATACATTTTCCGGAGCGGGAGCCTTCACAACAGCTTCGATCTTGTCAGGTGACTTGTGAAGCCCCTCCTGGTCAATGACGTGACCACAGTACGAGATTCGCTTCTGAAAGAACTCACATTTCTGGCGATTAACTCGAAGTCCATACTCTTTCAATCTGGTGAGCACCTGTTCCAAATTAGCAAGGTGTACCTCATCATCATCTCCTGTAATAGGAATGTCGTCCAGATAGCATTGTGTGCCAGGAATTCCCTGTAATACCTGCTCCATGGCCCTTTGCCAAATCACTGGAGCCGATGCCACTCCAAAAACCAGTCTATTATACCGATATAAGCCCTTATGCGTGTTGATCGTGAGATACTGGCGTGACGCTTCATCAACTTCCATCTGTAAGTACGCCTGTGCCAGGTCTATCTTGAAGTGTTTCCCGCCAGACAACGAAGCGAAGATATCCTCAATCCGCGGAAGCGGATATTGCACCATGTGAAGAACCAGGTTAACAGTGATGTTGAAATCGCCACAGATGCGAACCTTCCTCGGTTCCCCCGGCTTGTTGCTCAATGAACGCTTCATGACGGGAACAATGGGCGTGGCCCATTCACTCCAGTCCACCTTTGACAGTACTCCTGAACGTTCTAGCCCTTCCAGCTCAGCTTCCACAGCAGGTCGTATCGCATAAGGTACCGGTCTGGCTTGGAAAAATTTCGGGTTTGCATGTTCTTCAACCTTGATGTTTGCCGTAATTCCTTTCAGTGTTCCCAGTCCCTGTTGGAACACCTCCTTAGCATCGTCCAATATTCTGGACAGTCGTTTAGGTTTGACATCGTCCTTTTTACCGGAATCTGCAGTTAGTGCTTTTAATGAATGCCGGTCCATATTTATTCTCCTGATCCATTCCCCTCCCAGTAGTGGTGGACCTCCCTCAGGTAACACATACAAGTCCATTCCTTTGCTTTCTTTACCCTTGTGGACCACATTTACTTTTATCTTTCCGATGGGGTATACTCTTTGCCCTGTGTATGTTTTCAATACAATCTCCGTATCCCTTAGGGGAATGTGTGAGAATAACCTTTTGTAATCTTGCTTATTCATGACCGTCAATGCCGATCCCGTGTCCAATTCCATCTTCACTTGGACTCCTGCTATCTGGAGTGTAACCCAAATAGTTTGGTGGTCTGCTGTGTTACCCACATTATGTATTCTTAGACAACGCAGTTCCTTACTGCTGGAGTCTTAATCCGTCTTCTGTTCATCCGAACTGTTCTCTGTCACTTGTGTAATTTTTTGTACTTCTTCTGTGGTGACTTTTTGTTGCTGGTCTTCTTTCCTGACCGGTATACTTTCGCTATGTGACCGAGTCTGCCACATTTTCTGCATTCTTGACCTTTGAACCAGCACTGGTTCTGATCATGCGTTGTCCTTCCGCAATGATAGCACTTTACTGCACCCAATGCAATTTGATTGGTGCTGAGTTCCGATGGCCTTATCTGCATTTCTGCGGTGCCTCGTGCTGCCGCCTCATGCGATGCTGCAATGGTGACAGCTTTATCTAGCATAAGGTCATTTTCCTCTAGCAGTCGCTTCTGAGTTCCTTCTTTTAATAGTCCACACACGAACTTATCTCTCAGAGCATCTGCTAGTCCTGTACCAAACTGACAGTACTTTGATAGCTTGCACAGTTCAATTAAGAATTCAGCGTTGCTTTCCTCTTTCAGCTGCGTTCTTCTGTAAAATTTAAATCGTTCCGCTATCAGCAGCGGCGTGGGGTTTAAATGCTCTTGCAGGATAGTAACAATATTCGCGAAAGTCTTATCTGCCAGTTTATCTGGTGTTACAAGGTGCCTTAATAACCCGTACATCTTCGCGCCCATCGAGTTTAATAGGGTTAGTGCTTTCTTTTCAGCCGGTATCTCATTTGCTGTACAATAAACTTCAATACGCACCACATAAGTGGCCCAATCTTCGACATCGCTATCAAAAGCAGTGAGGTTACCGTTTTTAGGCATCCTTGTAAGTTTCTTTAAGTATTTATTTATTTTTTCCAAAATGGCGGCTTCCCACGCTTGGCGGCTTTTCCCGCGCTTGTCTTCTTCCTGCACCGACTACAATGGCGGATTCCCGTGCTTGGCTTCTTCCCCCGCTGGCTACAATGGCGATTACCGTGCTGTTGCCGTTCTCGCCTCCCAACGGTCCTTAATTTCCCCCGACGCTGCTGCTTTTACTCCCCGCTGTCCTCGTGGGTATTAGCGCTTCCTTTCTTGCTGCGCGTCTGTTCCAATTGCAGCCCGGCCCTTTACACCGGCTGTGGTCGAGTTCTCCACCCTTTTTCCTCCAATCTCGCCCCCCTTCTCCACTGACAAGGCGGCCGACTTTCTGCCCGTGTCGCTAGATCGGCTTACCCACCACCGTGGAAGAAGGATGATCACTGCCTCTCGCTGATGGTGGACTTCGTGGTCAGCAATTCCAACCCAGGTTCTCGATGCCTCCCGTGCGAATGCAGTGCTCAGCAGGATGATGAGGGCGGATGCCTCTTCTCGACGCCCGTTCTGGGGACGAAGCTGCCTTGGATGGAATTGCCGCTGGGTAAGATCGACTCGTTGCCACTGTTGAGTCTGTGTGTTCCAGATATACTTATTTTAAATAAGTGGACACAGGCAACAGGAAAAACTTAAACAGGTCTTTACTACTTGAAGGTCAGGGCTGAACTGCTTTACAAATTACTACACAGAGCTTATATACTGGTGTGGTCACCACCGGTACTACAATATACAGCAGCAAGAGAAAGTAGTCCATCTTCTTAAAGTAGTTCTCTTAAGGTGGTACAGGTTACATACACCACAGCTGCCACCCTGTCCTTACGCTAAAGCCACTGTTGTAGCTCCCTGCTTTCAGATGCTGATTCACCAGTTGAGGATGCGGACCCTCAAGCTACCACTGGGAGCGAATCTGAAGGCGAGTAGGAATAGCAAGCTGGGGCATCAGTGCAAGCCTCTGCCGAGGCAGCCCATGGCCATCCTGGGGATACGCCTTCCCTGGAGTGGACCGGGGGTAATGGTCTGATGAGGGTGAAGCTCCAGGACCCAGCGGGCAGCAGCAACGCGAGTCGGGTAGGGAAGCTCGGGGGCCTTCTCCCCGGAGGGAGAGTATGGTTCGAGTCCTGCTGCAGTGAGCGCAGAAGAGGGGCGGCTCCGCGCTGAAATGAGCGCCCAGGCAGAGCAAAGGCACGCAGAGCTCATGGCTGCAGTGGCAAGGATGCCCGAATCCAGTGAGTCACTGGCAAGGAGTGTCCAGGACTTTGGTGCAGCACAGGCGTCTGCCACGCAAATGCTAAATGCTGCAATGCAGTCAGTGGCTGGTCTCATGCAGATGCATATTGAGGCCACGAGAGCACTAACTGATGTCACCCTCGCTGGGTCAGACAGGTTTCCCAGGGGCCTTTTCCATGCCACAGCAGGCAAGTAATCAGTGTTCCCGCAGATTGCTGCACATGCTGAAGTGCTGCCCCGTGGGAGTGCCAGTGTATCGTTCGAGCGGGGAGTTGCTGCCCTCTCTCAGGTTGACAGCATTACTGCTGCCAGCACTGCCACTTTTCCACTGCATTTGCCACCACCTGTAGGACAGACTGCTGCTGCGCATTCAGAGTTGGAACAGCCAGCAGTCGAGCCCTCCAGGCCCAGATCTGGTCCAGGCTGTCCCTCAAGTGCATCTGCAGTATCAGTTTCTGACACTCAGCAGCCTTCCCCCAGCCTTGCTGCAGCCACTGGGGTCCCAGTGCGGAGGAGCTTCAGGGTGGGAAGGCGGCAATTTCGCAATGGAAGCAGATCACCCTCGACAGGCAAAAAGTAGAAGGTGTGGCAAAATGTGCGTCATTGTTTTTTTGAAGGTCGAGGATCGTGGACATATTTTTGTTACTGTTTTGGACATTGTCTCCAGGTTGTGAGAGCCAGTTATGTGATTGACTGTTACTTTGTGTGTTTCTTTCTATTACTTTGTCATGCGGGAAGGATACACAGTTTTGTTAAGAAAGAAGTGTCTTATTTCAAAATTTGCACGTTTGCGTTTTGCACTCATTGTTGCCTTGACCAGCTTAGGGGTTGCGGCATGGTTCCATTCAGGTTCTTTGAATGGCACAAGCCATTCCCTCAGAGGGGGCCTAGAAGCGACATGTTATAAGCCTTTGACGAACGGCCATTGCACTTTGTGCCTCCCTCCCATCTTGGTGCTGCTGCTCCTCCTCCTCCTCCTCGTCCTCCTCCTCCTCTGCTGGTGCTCCAAGGCCCGCTGGCACTGGCTGGGTCCTGAGGATTGCCAGGTGATGCAGCATGCAGCAGGCAACAACGAAGTGGGAGACTCGCTCAGGCGAGTAATGCAGGGCTCCTCCAGAATGGTCCAGACAGCGGAACCATGGCTTGAGCACGCCGATTGTGTGCTCAACGATGTTCCTGGTAACTTGATGGCTCTCATTGTATCGTTATTCTGCAGGGGTACTGGGCGAACGGAGCGGGGTTATCAGCCAGGTGCACAGAGGATAGTCCTTGTCTGTGACAAGCCAGCATCCTGTGTGAAGCGGGGCCTCAAAATGGACTTCCACAGAAGTCTGATGCAAGATGAAGGCATCGTGACGGCTGCCTGGAAAGTGGGCTTTGACAGCGAGTATCAGCTGTCTGTGGTCACAGACCAACTGGGCGTTCAAGGAATGGAAGCCATTTCGATTGCAGAAATCCTTGGCATTCTGTTGCGGAGCCTGCAAATCCACATGGGTGCAGTCAATGGCGCCCTGCCCCATGGGGAAGCCCGCTATTCTTGCAAAGCCCGCTGCACAATCTTGCTGCTTATCCGGGGTCATCGCAAAATAGATGTACTCTCTTCTCCTTTTAAAGAGGGCATTTGTGATTTGACGGATGCAGCAATGCACCGTGAATTGGGAGATATTGGCAATATCCCCAGTAGCAGATTGAAAGGAGCCGGTGGCATAAAAGTTGAGAGCCACTGCTAACATCAGTGCCACTGACAGAGACGTTCTGCTCCTCGGTTGAGGTTGCAGATCAGGCTGGAGGAGGTAGCAGATCTCAGTGACCACCTCCTTGCTGAATCGCAACCTTTGCAAATACTGCTCCTCAGACATATTGATGTATGAGAACTGTTGTCAGAAAAACCTGAGATGGTAAGTTCTCCTGTACTGACGCCTGTTGGCCCTGCTCTTTCTGGCCATGATTGCCTCTCTATCTCTGCGTCTCTGTGCCCTCTCAATGTGAGGGAGAAGCACGACGTTCCCATCCATTGCAGCCCCCATAATATGAGGACACTCAAAGTTATGCCGGTGAAAAAGCAAAGCAACTACAAAGATATGGGCAGAAGCCAAAACTACCTCAGACAGCGTTGACTCAATGCAGAAGTCTCTCTTTCTCCATTTGTCTCTCTGCGAATCTCTCCCTCTCTCTCAGAACGACTGGCCCAAAAATGGCTACCACACAGAAGACAGGAAGAGCCCCTTTAAATAGCGACGCCCCAGCCCCACAGCGACTGGAAAGCGTTCCAGTCAAGCTGTCTTTCATAGCGACAGGCAGAAAGGAGGGGGGCACCACTGAATTTCCAGTCTGGGGCGCCCCAAGTGCATTGCACTCTGGAATGACGTCAAGATCTGGGTGCGCAGGAGAGTGGGTGGTAGGGTTTAGCGCTGCCGCTAAATGTCCGCACAATTTCTCAACAGGCACAGGCCTCGCCTTGCCCAGGTTCTAGTTTGTTAGCGCCCCACTTATCGCCCTCTTAAAGCACTAACAGGTGTCGCTCACAACTGAATTTCTCCCCCTAAGTGCTGATCCTTGGCAGAAGTTTCCTACTTGCACTGGTACTGGTCGCAGTGCGGGTATAATGGAGACTTTCACTCTTCAGATCGCATCTTCACCTGAGATGGTTAGCAGCACTGGGCATTTAAAACCAACCATTTCCTTGTTCCGCTCGTATCCAAGAGTAAAATCTCCAGCATAAAACCAGACTTTGGACAAAGAACTCGAGCTGATTTATGTTCTTTGGCTCTGTCATTTGATTCCCTACATTACAACAGCGACTACACTTCAAAATTGACAACTTGGCGATAGAGCTCCTTGGGATGTCCCAAGGTCATGTAAGGTGCTATAGAAATGCAAGTCTTTTTTATTACTTTGTAATCAAATCCAGAACTCCCCTTTTGTGGAATCTCTGTAAGCGATGTGAAACTGCACTTCAACACTACAAATCATCATTGAGTTTCCAACCTGGAACTGCACATGAAAGTCCGCAGATCCATTTCCAATTGCACTTTCCAGTTTTTTTTACCACAGATCCGCTAACAACACCAATGATATCTATTGACCAACCAAGTGCGATGTATATAGTAGGAGAGATGGTCACCGTTCCCTGCGCCATGCCCGGAAATTATCTCGATAAAACCTTCTACTTTTACAATGATTGTCAATGGCTGTACTCCGAAAAAATCGTCACAAAGGATAACATTGAAACATTCCTGGATACCAGGAAAGACCAAGGAATGCGGTACCAGGTCAAATATGGAACCTCTGTCAATAGATGGTGGTTAGAATCTTATCGTAACGAGTCTGTGTCGTTCACTGTAGCAGGTGAGTGGCAGAGATTGTGAGTGTGTTTATTCGTTGCTCCTGATACATTCATAAAATCATGCTTCAATCACTGCAAGAAAAGCAAAGATTTAATATCAGGAGTGAAGTGGTAACCGCATGGGTTTTGATCCAATTGCTCAACTCTTGACAGGATCCCTGTAAAACTGGGCATTGCATTCGCTCGCTGTGAATCTATTACCGGCAAAGGGCGCGACTGAAGATAAGGCAGTGAAAATCGTCATGGGTGCTGGCAGGAAATGGGTGAAACAGATCTGCTTCCCGTATCGCACCTGTCTGATTTATGCTTCCATTGTAGACAATGCAAGGAATATCCGACGATGTGCAAAAGCTGATGATGATGAGCCATCGCCCATTTTCGCCTAATGTCCAAGATGAATTTATACTCCATTACGTCAGAATTTTGTGAATTGAAACCCGACGACAAGCAGGAGCTCGCAGCCTGCAGCGACACTTGGAGGGTAAATTTAACCACATCCTCCAGGCGGGAATGTGGTGGATAGGGATCGGCCTCCCGTTTTACTCTTCGCCCAATAATACAATCCATTGAATTGAATGGAGCGTTAGGTCGTGCTAGATAACAAATGCCGCTGTATCTCGGTACTGAAGGAATGCTGAATAACAACAGAAAATGCTGGAAAAACTCAGCAGACCAGGCAACATCCGTGGAGGGAAATTAGAGTGACTTTTCGGGTCTAACCATTTTCAAACTGGAAAGGAAATAAAATAGATCGAAGGCAGGGCTGCGATAGAACAAAAGAAGTAAAAGAAGTAAAGGAGACAGTAAGAGGTATTCAAAAAGTTATGAAGATCAACAAGTTTGAAGAGCCAAACGGAGATCCGTCGAAGAGAAGAGCAGAACTTCTTCAAGGTAGGCATTCCTAGAAGAGGTGTGGCAGTGAACCAAACACTTGTACGATAGCAAAATACTGCAGATGCTGTAAAACCGAAACGAAAACAGAAAATGCTGGAAACACTCAGCAGGCCAGCTAACATCCGTGGAGAGAAATTAGAGTGACGTTTCGGGTCTAACCCTTTTTCAAACTGGTAAGGAAACAAAATAGATCGAAGGCAGGGCTGCGATAGAACAAAAGAAGTAAAAGAAGTAAAAGAGACATTAAGAGGTATTAAAAAATAATGAATATCAACAAGGTTGCTCAGCCAAATGGAGATCCCATCGAAGAGAATTGCAGAACTTCTTCAATGTAGGCATTCCTAGAAGAGGTGTGGCATTGAACCAAACACTGAGGGAATGCTGTGTTATGGAGCTGAGAGACCTGATTATTTGCGTTGTGAGGATCAGACATTCTGACAGGGGGACTGCAGGCTGCCTGTTGTCATCACACAATCTCTGTCCCTGATTTCCAATTTTACCAACTAAATGTCTGGAACTACCACAGCGAAATGTTTAATGTTAAATGGCTTCATCCGGCCAGAGTTATAACTCCACTGAATGTATGGTCACCTCATGAGGCTCCGCCAGACTATCTGGCCATGTCAGATTTCAGATTCTCAGTCAGATAAGCGAAACTGCGTAACGAGTTTTTCAAAATCATCCTGATATGAAATATTTTAAACAACTACATTGTAGGTTTCCATATCGCTCAATGGATTGCATAGTGGTTAGCAGTCAGATTGGTCCCTTCAAATTCCTTTAAATGCTCCACACCGATTATATCGCAATCAAAATATATTTCACTTTATTGGTATTTACAAAAAGCAGTTGTAATTGCGAATTGCGACGGAATGTTGGAATTTTACACATCAGCCCCGTGCCCACCAATGAGAAAGTACTATTTTTCCTGTTACATCTATTTGAAAATTCGTGCACAACTCACTTGAACCCTGTTGAAAGTCTGCAACACCATTTTCTCAAATTCGCCATTTAACATGTAATAATCACTGCACCACACAAAATGTGTCAACACAGACATATTAATTGATAAGATGACCATCAGCCCTTTCTCCCAATACAGAGCTGGCTATAATTCGACCATTAACTATCATCGATGCAGTTCATACATTAATATCCAATCAATTACTAACTGACTCAGGTAGGGTTACGAAAAAGAAGACAGTGGCCTAGAAATTCAGTGGATAGCACCAGCCGTTAACGCCATAAGAGGGGTCTACTTCCAGCGCTAGGCACTTTGCGCCCAGGCGCAGCGCGATCCACGCCGACGCCCAAATTCAGTTGACATTTAGCGCCGGTGCAAAGTGTTTGCGCCCGCTCAGGTGCGCGCGCAGCTTATGACGTCATATCGGCGCGCAATGCTGTTTGTGCGCCCCAAACCGGAAATTCAGTGGCGCCCGCCCAATGTGGGCGTGGCGCTGCTAAGAACTGTGAAGTGGAACGCAACAGAGGCCCTGTGGGCCTCGGGGAGCGCTAATTAACGGGCACTTACACTGACCTATAAAGCCCAGCCATTTTGCTGCAATGACTTTACTGCTTTGGATTTCTGGACAGAGACCAAGGGACAGAGCTAACTGATTTGGGACAACATAGGAGAGGTATTTTTGGCTTCTGGCCAGTGCTTTGACATTTGACTCATTGTGATTTCACTGTTTTCAACTTCATTATGGGGGCTGTATGGGGGTGCAACCGTGAGTTGCAGCATTATGTGCGAAGGGCTCACAGACGCTGTGAGAGAGGGCCAGCCATGCCTAGACGCAGAGGGGCCATCAGGCGTCGGCAACGTAGGCCTTACGCACTCAGGCAATACCGGCGGCAAGTGTCCTATCTCACCATGACTGCGGCGCATTGTGTTAAGAGGCTGCGCTTCAGAAGGGAGGTGGTTGCAGAGATCTGCCAGCTGCTTCACAGAGATCTGCGTCCACAGCTGATGCGCAGGACGTCTCTCTCGGTGGAAGAGAAGGTCACGGTGGCTCTGAGTTTTTATGCAAGTGGCTCCTTCCAAGCTGCTGCTGGGGACATAGT
The DNA here is from genome assembly GCF_052327205.1 of Somniosus microcephalus. Classification (NCBI taxonomy): domain Eukaryota; kingdom Metazoa; phylum Chordata; class Chondrichthyes; order Squaliformes; family Somniosidae; genus Somniosus; species Somniosus microcephalus. Next base: position 47,805,329 of record NW_028225183.1, read on the forward strand.
GAACATCTCCCAGTTTGCCACACATCACTGCATCCGGCAGGTCACCGATGCACTTTTCGCGAGGAGACACCAATTCATCTCCTTCCCCATGACCCGACAGAGGCAGGAGCAGCGTGCAGTCGGATTTGGCAGGTTCGCGGGCTTCCCCATGGTGCAGGGCGCCATTGACTGCACGCATGTGGCTACGCGGGCACCTATCCACAATGCCAAGGATTACTGCAACCGGAAGGGCTACCATTCCCTCAATGTGCAGCTGGTGTGTGACCACAGGCAGTGCATCCTAGCTGTCAATGCCCGCTTCCCAGGAAGCAGCCACGATGCATTCATCCTGCGCCAGACTACTGTGGCTAACATGTTCGAGGCACAGCCTCCACCAAGGGGATGGCTTATTGGGGACAAGGGCTACCCTTTGTGTACATGGCTCATGACCCCGCTCCGCGTGCCCAGGACCCCAGCGGAGGAGGCATACAACGAAAGCCATCAAGCCACAAGGAACATCATAGAGCAAACGATAGGCATCCTCAAGCAACGGTTCTGCTGCCTGGATCGTTCCGGCGGCTCTCTACAGTACTCGCCGGATAGAGTCTCCCAGTTCGTCGTCGTGTGCTGCATGCTGCACAACCTGGCTATCCGCAGGACTCAGGCACTGCCACCTGACATTGCACCACCACCTCAGGAGGACGAGCAGGAGGACCATAAGGAGGAGGAGGAGGAGGAGGAGTACCAGCCAAGGAGGGAGCCACAAGGTCCAAGGGCCGTCCGCCGGGGGCTTATTGCTCGACACTTCTAGGCCCCCTGTCAGGGAATGGGATGTGGAAATGTACGCACCTGAAGGCAGCCGCTCCGCAAGCCCTCAGCCGGTTAACGCAACAACCACTTGAAACATGACACCTGGACATGCTGAATAAATAAAACGCTTTATTTCACAAACTCAGGGCCCTTCCCACATGAAACAGAAAAACAGACAAAAGCCCCAAAAAACAGTCAAAAACATCTGTTGCTCCCAAAACCTGGGGAGGACTTACAAAACTTGGCCATTCAAATGGCCTTCAACATCGGCCTTACAAAAATAAGGGCCCCCCTCCACAACACAAACACCCCCATAAAAACAAACAAGGCCTTGATCTTCAGCCTTCCCAAAATAATCCCCCCCAAAACACAAGCCCCCCCATATATAAAAAAACGCTCTCACCACACTCTAGTGGGTGTGCCGAGAGGGCGAGTCCTTAGACAGCCTTCCCCGGCCCCTGCCCGACCTGCTGCTCCGCCTCAACCTGGGCCCTGTGGCTGGGACAAGGCTGGGGGAAGGCTCATGAGGGCCCCGAGGCATGTCGGCAGATGCCCTTGGGGGTCGGCCGAGACGACGCACGTCCCGGGAGGGGCCGGCTGCTGACTGCTGCAGCTGTCGCTGGCCAGCATCAGTGCCAGCAGCAGCTCGTCGCACCTTGGCTGGGGGAGTGGCAGTGTCGGCTGCACCAAGGGGGGCAAGCTGGCTGATGGCAGGCGCGCGATGTTCGCCAGAGACACTGGCACTCGGCCGGCCTGGCAGTGCAGCAGGCACAGCTATCTGTTGGAGGCCAGACCGCTGTGCTGCAGCAGGGCGGTGGGTGCCATGGCAAAGCCTCTGTGCCACAGCGAGTTTGGCAGAAGTGAGTGCCCGAACTGCCCTGGTATGTGGCCGCATCAGCTGTGCCAGTGTCTGGACGGCACCACTCATCTCGCGAGTCGTGTCCTGCACTGCCGCGAGATGCTGGACACCCATGTCATGGGCTGCCGTGAGTTGTTCCACCCCCCTGGCCTGTGATGCCCCGAATGCGACCACACTCTGAGCCAGGGACTGAATGGCCTGAGGCATCTGGTCCACAACCCCCATGAACTCCTGGTGGCGCCGCTCAGAGGCCGCCGAGATCTCTTCAAGGAGGCACACCATCTGGGCGAGGGCCCTCTCCGGACTGGAGGGAGGACTCTCCCTCTGGGGAGAAGGCGGCCAAGCTGGCCGAACCCTCCCGCCTGCCTCAACCCCACTGGGCCCAGGATCTGCCCTCCCCTGCAACACCTCCCCCCTCTGGGGAGCAGGCCGGCGTGCTGCCGGACCCTTCCCGCGTGCCTCAACCCCACTGGCCACAGGATCTGCCCTCCCCTGCAACACTTCCCCCTGGCTCTCCTGCATGCCAGACGTCCCCCCTCCATTGCCATCCGCTGGCGCGGCTGAGGGTTCCCCCGATGTGCCGCCTTCCTCCTGGTCCTCGTTGTCCTCCTCCTCCAAGGGCCTGGCACTCGGAGCTTCAGGGACCACCTCCTCCTCAGCAGCTGAAAGCAGGAAGGCATAAGATTAGCTTTAGAGTGAGGACACGGCATCAGCGAGGGAGGCCTGAGAGGTGGCTTTATGCGCATTTGTCAGTCAGTGGGAAAGGATCTAGATCTGAAGCGCTAGGACAACGAGAGCGGTCCAACCGGTCATGTCCTTACCAGTGGGTTCCAGTACAGGGTCCGCATCGCCGATCGCAACAGGGCCAGTCACCCGGGAATGCATGAGTCCAGCCACGCTCTCCTCCAGATCAGTGAGCGCCTGGTACTGGGGACGGCCTCCACCGGTGACAGTCTGGCTCCTCAAATTCCTTGCCAGCTTGGCCTGCAAGAGAAAGGACAGACTCTAAGTACAGTGTGGTGCCCTGTTGCTGTGTGCACTGCCTCCCATGGTGGAATAGCTTGGCCAGTGTGGTGCCCTGTTGCTGTGTGCACTGCCTCCCATGGTGGAATAGTTTGGCCAGTTTTGTAAGTGCAGAAAGTGCTATTGATGATCATACCAGTGCCATTGCTGCGGGAGGAGGGCTGCCCATTAGGCCTTGAGGTCCCTTTGCCCATAATGTGAGGTTCACATGCAAGGATGAGGAGGACACTGGAAAGGGTACTCAGCTTCACCCACCGAGTGAGGTCATTGAACTTCTTGCGGCATTGGTCCGCACTCCTGGGGACATCGCAGGCGGATGACACCCTGCGGGCGATTTTCCTCCAGGCTTTCCTGTACTCGCTACTGGGAGCTTTGTTGCGACTCTCCGGGCACAAGATCTGTCTTTTGTCCTCCACACCATTAATGAGCACCCTCAGAGCATGCTCGGAGAAGCGCTGCGCTCGTTCACGGGCCCTCTCCATGTCTCCTGGTGCTATTTTGGCCCACCAGCAGTGTTGAGGCCTAGCTGCAGGGCTCCAGTATGCAGGGCGTGGCAGCAGTCAAAGTCGACCCTTCCCCCTTTAAGAGCAGGCCAGCGTCAGGGTGTCTGCTGTCAATCAAAACATGACTGCACCTGCGCTGCGCCCGGCCTCGGCGTTATCAGGCCGCATCGCCGGATTAGTGCCTGAACAGAGCATTGCAATGCCAGTTTCAGCGCTCGGCCAAACTCTTGGCCAACTCTACTGAATTTCTGCGAGGTGGCCTGCAGTTTCCGGCGGGCGCTAACTTTAGCGAGCGCCCGACTTTAGCGCCCCAAATGTGTCCAGACTGAATTTCTAGGCCAGTGTATCTGAGAGGGTCAGAAAAACAAATGCTGTCGTCCAAGATCAGGTGATGACTATGTTATTTACAGATTCAAAGTAGCAACATGGTTTAAACAGAGAAATTTGGCATGACCGCTCCACAGCGCCACCGACGGGCCCGGGTCCACTACTGGATGATTACGCACAACTGTTTTCATAGTCAGTTTCTGCTTTAAAAGATGCCACAAGAGGATGGCCAGAAATCATGAAAGCTGGAAGTTGTACAGGGAAATGCTCAGACACATACAACACGTGTTCCAATAATGTCAGTACATGGTTAGTGGCATTGCTGATAATCACATGATTGGCATAAGTTGTTTAGAGAATTTAAGAAATGGCGATGATGAACAGAGAAATAATTTAGAATATTATTTCTCAGCACCACCTCTTGGCTAGAAAATTTAATTTTAACATGACAGTTGACTTCACAAAAGTTAATTGAAAATGTTGAAATGCTAAATTGACAGATAAAATGCTCACACAAAATCCTGACCGAAAATTAGTTCAACTGGAAATAGGTTCTGTCAACCGGAGCTGTGTGCCCGAATAATATATAGTTGTATGGTCTAGTTGTCTCATGCAGATATGAGTGATAGTCCATCACTTGCTTAAATAGCCTTGTTGATACCCATTTACTTTCACTTTTGGTGGGTGTTGCTACTGCAGATATACATTCTGTCGAAAGGGGCGAGAGAGAGGATGCAGTGTAAACAGACGGTATTGAGATGCCATAGACATGTGATATTATTTCTAGTGCATTGCTTGAAAGTGCACCAAATTGGAACGACTTGGTTTTGATATCAAACGTGGATACAGGAAATCTCTATAACTCTTGCTATAAATAGTCATTGATGTGTGTGGATGTGCGAAAGTGAGACAGACAGTGTTATTTGTCTTTTATGTTTCACATTCATAATGATATGTAAACTTAGAAAGCATTCACTTTCAGAATTAATCATATGCAGTTTAATTGTTGCAGTTTATGTGTGTTATTGTTTCTCGATGTTGTAGACGGTTGAACTCTCCCGAGTTCGTGGAACTGAGCCTGTATTTAAGCTTCCTTGGAATTTTACTTGTTTCAAATTGTAGCTTATCTTCAACTGCTTGTTTTTATGTAATGATTTTGAGTTGGCCAAATATATTCGGTGAATTACATGACATGCGTAGATAGATAGACAGATAAATCGATAGGATAAATAAATAGAGAGAGAGATCTAGGCAGACAGGCGGTCAGACAGACAGGAAGACAGACAGACAGACAGAGAGACTTAAATGAATGAGTGAATAAATGACCTGGGCAGTGAATACTGCTCATTGAATGGGTGACACTTATAGAAACATAGAAGATAGGAGCAGGAGCATGCCATTCTGCCCCTCGAGCCCGCTCCGCAATTTAATGAGATCATGGCTGTTCGTTGAAATTCAGTGCCCTTTCCCTGCTTTCCGCTCATATCCCTTGATCCCTTTAGCCTCAAGAAATATACCCAACTCCTTCTTGAATATATTGCATGAATTGGCCTCCACTGCCCTGTGAGGCAGAGAATTCCACAGGTTCACCACACTATAGGTGAAGAAATTCCTCCTCATCTCTGTCCTAAGTGATTTACCCATTATCGTAGGACTGTGACCCCTGGGACAGGACTCCCTCTCCATCGGGAACAACCTTCCGGCATCTAGCCTGTCTGGTCCTGTTAGAATTTTATAAGTTTCAATGAGATCCCCTCTCATTCTTCTAAATTCGAGCGAATATAAGCCTATTCGACCCAATCTCTCATCATTCGTCATTCCTGCCATCCCAGGTATCAGTCTGGTGAATCTTTGCTGCACCCTCTCCATGGCAAGAACATTTCACCTCAGCTAAGGGGACCAAAACTGCACACAATACTCAAGGTGTGGTCTCACCAAGGTCCCGTACAACTGCAGCAAGACATCCTTGCTTCTGTATTCGAAACCACTCACTATTAAGGCCACTTGCCTTCTTAACCGCCTGCTGCACCTGCATGGTTACCTTCAGCGACTGGTGCACAAGTACACCAAGGTTTTATTGCACTTCCCATTTTCCTAATCTATTGCCGGTCATCTGTCTTCCTGTTTTTGCCACCGAATTGGATAACCTCGCATTTATCCACTTTATACTGCATTTGCCATGCATCTGCCCATTCACCCAACCTGTCCAAATCGTATTGGAGTTTCTTTGCATCCTCCTCACAAAACAGAGGCCCAGCTAGCTTTGTGTCGTCTGCAAACTAGGAGATATTACATCTACTTCTCTTGTCTAGATCATTTATATATATTTGGCCAGAAATTCGCGACCCACTGGTGAGTACGCGCTGGGTACTCACCCATAGGCCCTACGAAAGTGCCGGGTTTGTGCATGCACTGCATCTGCGCTGGAAACTGGAACTTCCGCTCCTTAAAGGAAGGTGTTCACAGGTCGAACACGTGCGCCGGTGATGCTGCACGTTTGCCTGGATCTTCCATTATTTTTGCACGTTTCTCCACAATGGTAAGTCCCCAGCAACTACAATTTTAAAAAGCAGTCACAAGGCATGCTTTTAACAAGGTAGTGGTGAATTAAGCAAAATTAAAATATTTCTTCCACAGGTTTATTATTTTAAAATACATAAAAGAAAGGTAAGCTTATTTTTGCTCTGTTAGAAAGTTTAATTATTGTTTTCAAAATTTAAATGATTGTTTAAAATAGTTATTTTATGTAATTTATAGTTATTTTAAAAATGTGCTGTATATTAAATTTATTTGAAATTTTAGTGATGTTTTGGGTCTGAATTGTATTCATAGATTTGACAGGCCTTCCTGCTACGATTGGCTCTCCATGGCCCACGTGATCCCAGGGGATGCTTCGAGCTGACTGCACCACTGCGATAAGCAAGCACAGCGCACCAGCAGTTGGAGCAGGCCCAGGATCGGAGTTCCACGCGGGCCCACAGCACAAATGCCGGCACGCTAGTTAAGTATAGGTCGGGGGCTTGCACCCGCGGGAAGCCCACGACCCGAATTTCTGGGCCATTGTGAATAGCAGGTGTCCTAGCACCGATCCCTGCGCTACCTCACAAGTCACTGCCTGGCCCCTCTGAAAAAGACCCGTTTATTCCAACTCTTTGCTTCCTGTCTGAAAAACCAGTTCTCTATCCAAGACAGTAACTTACCCCCATCCCATGTGCTTTAACTTTACATGCTAATCTCTTATGCGCGACATTATCTGAAGCCTTCTGAAAGTTCAAATACACCACATCCACTGGTTCTCCCTTATCTATTCTAGCAGTTACATCCTCAAAATTTCCAGTAGATTAGTCAAGCACGATTTACCTTTAGTAAATTCTGTTGACTTTGTCCGAACCTGTCACTGTTTTGCAAGTGCTCAGCTATTACATCTTTTATAATGGACTCTAGCATTTTCCCCACTACCGATGTCAGGCTTACTGGTCTATAATTCCCCACTTTTACGCTACCACCCTTTTTAAATAATGGTGTTACATTAGCTATGCTCCAATCCATGGGAAATTTTCCAGTGTATGTAAAATTTTGGAAGATGACCAGCAATGCATCTATTGTTTCTAGGGCCACTTCCTTAGGTACCCTAGGATGTAGATAATCAGGCCCTGAGAATTTATCAGCCCTTAATTCTGTTAATTTCCCTAACACCATTTCCCTACAAATACTGATTTCATTCAATATATCCTCTCATTAGATTCTATGTTCCCCGACATCTCTGGGAGTTTATTTGTGTCCTCCTTTTGAAGACATAACCAAAGTATGTATTTAATTGGTCAGCCATTTCTTTGTTCCCCATTATAATATCCCCTGATTCTGACTGCAGTGGACCTATGCTTGACTTCACCAATCTTTTTCTCTTCACATATCTATAGAAGCTTTTACAATCAGTTTTTATGTTGCCTGCTAGATTACTCTCAACCTATTCCCCCTTCTTAATTTAGCCCCTTTCCCTCCTTTGCTGACTCCTAAACTACTCCAAATCCTGAGGTTTGCAGCTATATCTGACCAAATTTTATGGGCTCTCCTTGGATCTTATGCTATCCTAAATTTCCCTTGTTAGCCACAGTTGATTCAAGTTTTTTGTTTCATTTTTATGCCAAACAGGAATGAACAATTTCTGTAGTTCATCCATGAGATATTTAAATGTTTGCCATTGCCTATCCACCATCAGTTCTATAAGTTACGTTCCACAATCCTTCGAAGCCGACTGGTGCCTCATACCATTGTAGTTTCCTTCATTTAATTCCAGGGCCCAAGTCTCCGAGTCAGCTACTCCACTCTCCATTTTAATGAAGAATTCTCTCATATTATGATCGCTCCTCCCCAAGGGTCAACGCACAACAAGATTGCTAATTAATCCTTTCTCATTACTTAATACCCAGTCTTAGATGGCCTGATCTCTAGTTGGTTCCTCGACATATTGGTCCAGGAATCCATCCCGTATAAACACTAGGAATTCCTGCCCCACAGTATTGTTACTAATTTTGTTAGCCCAATCTATATGTAGATTGAAGTCACCCATGATAACTGCTGTGTCCTTATTGCACGCAGCTCTAATTTCCCGTTTAATGCCATCCCCAACCTCAGCATTACTCTTTGGGGGCGGGTGGTCTGCATACAACTCCCACTAACGTTCTCTGCACCTTGGCATTTCTCAGCAGATTCCACATCATCAGAGCTGATATCCTTCCTTACTATTGTGTTAATCTCCTCTTTAAGCAGCAACGCTAGCCCACCTACTTTTCCTTTTTTCCTCTCCTTCCTGAATATTGAGTACCCCTGGATGTTATCAGCTGTCGTTCCATTTTTGTTCAAATACCTCACCAAAAACTGGAAATACATAATGTGCAGATCAGGCCAACCAAATTGTAGCTTCGATTCAATGATATATGAATCGGCGCTGTTTAGTGCTTCTTTATGTTAAATTTATTGCAGAAGTCTTCATTTTCATGACCCTCATTTAATTCTTGCATCTCGCCTGCTGTTTGTTCATTCTGCATAACTATCAGGTTTGCTTAGCGCTGGTTAGGAAGGGTCCGACTTCAGTGACGGCCTCTATTTCATGATGTAATATTGGACCATATATTCCTCTTGGAGGTTTCCTGCAGACGGAAGCCCCCAACCTGCAAAAAAGAAGCGCAACTTCCTTAATGCTCCTGGCCCACGTAATCTTCTGATTTAATACTGAGGACTCCTGGGCAGCGTATGCATATGACGCAGCGTGCGTGGAGCCGAGGGCTTCGACCGTCGGGGAGACACGCCCTCAAAACTTATATTTGCATAGGCCACGCCCCCGATTTTTTCAGCTCTTCAGAAGCATTCAAAACTGAAAATAACTGCAAAACTCAATGGTAAGTTGTTTCTTTTTAGTTTTTTGAATCTTTGTACATTTTTGGAAACGTTTAAAGACTTTTACATGGATTTGTAGAATTTTAAATAGTTCTTAAGAGTTTGGAAGCAATTTAAAGCGTCTTAAATGCCCTGAAAACTGTTTTTCATTCATTTCAATTAATCAGCATAGTGAAATGGATGGACTGAGCACAATTCGCCTGATTTCCAGAGCTCAGGGTTTCAGTGCCGATGACAGCAGCACACTCCTCAATGAGGTTGAGATGAAGCAATGGTGGATCCTTCTGAATGAGAAGTCCAGGGCGCCACGCAAAGGACAGATGATAGCTTGGGCAGAAGATGCTAAAGCTGTCTATGCAAACTCCATCATTACACAGACAGTGGAACAATGCTGCAAAAAAAAATAATGATTTGCTGCGATCTGCCAAGGTTTGTACAGTTATTAGAATAGTCAACGGTAACATTACTTTAAATTTGACTGAAGTATTTTTAAACTGCTCTTAGATGCATGTGTGTTGTCAAGTGACTTCATTATCCAGGCATGTGAGCATGTTTTAAAATGTTATGACTTTGGGGTCAATCCGTGTCAACCATTTTGCTCTTATCTTGACTGCACAGGTTTGAGTAATAAAATTTAAGTTAGTGAGTGAAAAAAACCTGTCTCCAAAGCAGCTTGTGACCCTCTGTCAAAGACAGGTGGATGATCTCTGGAACAAAACTGCAGTTTCATGATGTTTCATATTTTCTGTTTTCATTTTAGAGCAAAATTGTTAACAGTGCCAGAGAACGTGCATTGACAGGCGGTGGTGTTGTCACCCTAAGGGATTTATGAAAGCTTGAGGTAAGGGTCGAGCAGCTGCTTGGACTCAGTAGTAAAGTGTCTGCTGCCCAATCAGATATTGGGAGAAGGAAATGTGAGTTAGTCTGCCCGGCTGTATGTTTAAAAATGTTAGGTGTGTGTTTAATATCATCGTCTGTGATATGGCAGATCGTAGTTCACCTTTGTAAATGTTTACTGTTTCCTTCCCACAGGTGGACAGCATCCATTTCACAAACGGCATAAACAGTGCATTGAGTTTGCGGCTGCTGAGGGCATTGGAGAAGGGGTGACTGATGGAGTGGGAGCAGTAATTGAGATGGAGGAGGTGAATGATGACTGTGGTTCCACAGCCAGACACCAACCTGATATTGCAAAGCAGGTGGGAGAAGCAGAAATACGTTCAATGCAATGGAATGACATCGAAGCTCATTTGCAACAGATTGAAGGGTTGAGCAAGAGATGTTTACTCTTATTGAGAAGAAAGTTGACTCTCCTGCCTCTATCAGGCCGGGAATTGATGTTGTTGGTATTGAGCTGAATCAGATTAGCGAGTCTCTCGTTCAAATATTGCACTTGCTTAAAACCGGTTCTGCTGCAATTACTTTGCCTCCTGCAGAACCGCCCTTGGCTGCTCCCAGCGCAGACACAGTGCAGGCGCACGAGAGAGCAGCTCCACCAGTCTTGATGCAAGCAAACGTTGCCTTTCAGCAGCAGCAGCAACCCTGCCAGGTGGCAATAGCAGGTGAGCAAGTGCTGGCGCACAGGGGCCTTGCACTTGGCAGCAGAGGGCTCGTGTCACGGGGATGGGGAAAGCACAGTAAGGTGTCACCTTTTCCACAATCTACCTCCTTTGATCCTCAAGCACAGATGCGAGTGGGCAAATCGTTCAATTCATTAATGTTTCATTGTATTTAAATGCTAAATGTTGTCGTTGCTTTTTTTATTTAAATATAAATTTGTGACTGAATGTATTTGTAACCATTCCATTTAAAAAGTACGTCCTCTAGTCACTTTGAAAAAAACTTCAACTATTTTATTTGCATAAAAAATTAATATTAAAACTTTTTGAAAATTAGTAAATAGCTAAAGTCCATGCCTTTATTGCGCTAGAAACAAATAATCACTTTATACTCTTTAGAAATATTATTCAAAAATTATATTTGTGCATGTTTAAAAAGTAGAAAATAGCTACTTAACATCTAAAAGTTAAAAACTAAGAACATCAAAACTGAACCTCTAAAGTCTTTGATGCTGCAAAAAAAGTGCACTGTTTCACTTTAAATTGTGTCTGTTCCTTTCTTTGACTCGCTGGGGGAGGTGGAGGAACAAGGCGGCACTATCATCAACTCGTAAAAGTGTTGGCTACTAGCAGTTCCCGAGTAGCCTTATTTTCGGCAGCACTTGGCTCCTCCCCATTAGGCCTGGCCACAGGCACATTGGCATCGTCCATGTTCTCCATTTCAACAGGGAACTCCTCTGCAAGTTTAAGGGCCAGTCCTTCCTGCAGGGCAAAATTATGCAAAGCAGAACAGGGCACCACAATCCTTGCCACTTTCAGTGGAAAATACTGCCAGGTCCCCCCTGACCTGTCCAGGCTCCAGACGCATGATGTCAGAACCCCAATTGTACTCTCCACCACTTGCCGTGTAGACACGTGTGCCTGGTTGTATCTCTTCTGAGCCTCATTATTGGTCTTGTGGTAGGGAGTCATCAGCCATGGACTTAGCGGGTAGCCCTTGTCGGCTAATATCCATGCGTATCTTGGAGGCAATGTGCTGAGGGTGCCATATAAGTCCGAGTCACGGTGGAAAAAGGAGTCATGAGCAACTCCCCGGTGTTCTGCATTCACGTTTAGGAACATGATGTACACATCACAGACTATCATGACATTAAATGAATGTAACTCCTTGCTGTTGATATATGTCACAGGTACATCCATTGGTGCCTTCAGTAGAACAGGGGTTCCATCGAAGGCTACAATCACTTTGGGGAATCCAGCAATGCTATAAAATGCATGTGCCATCTCCTCTTGATGGCGAGTGGACAAGTCAAAGTCTATGAACACTGAGACCCTAAGGAAAATGGCATCTGTGTTCTGGTGAATGCAGCCTAACGCAGCACTCTGGGAGACGCTCGAAATGTCACCTGTGCCTGCCTGTAATAAACCACTTGCAAAGAAGTTCAGTGCTGTGGTTAACTTCATGTTCGCTGACAAGGCAGTGCGGGTCTTGGAGTGTGTTTGAAGGTCATCCTTTCACATGTCACATAGTCAGACAGTTGCCTCTTTAATGAAGCGCAGCCTCCTCACACACAACTGCTCCGACAGCATCTCAAATGACAGCCTCCCCCTGTACACTCTCTGGGCTGGGTAGTAGTTCCTCCTGATCAGGAGATGGTGATGGTCCCTCAATCTTCTTTCTTGCTCCATGGCGTTTCCAATTCTGTGATGCACAATCGCACCGAGTTGCAGGGCATCATCGTCGGAGGACATGATTCTCCCTCACAGGCTTCCTCTTTAAACAGATGAAGTACTTGTAAGGAAAAGATGCAAGGAGTTGGAGAAGTTATTTTAAGAAAGTGAGTGGCTAGAACTTAACGACGGATATGGTGGGAAATGTGCGGTATCGGATTGGGAGCACATCATACCCGCCTGATGAATATTACGGCCCGAGATGATTTTCGAAGAACTTTAAAATTTTCATAAAGTCATACAATATTTAAAGTGCATGGAAGAGATAACATATAACTAATTGAAAGTTTCTGGCATAATTTTTTAAAACTTTAGTAAATGTTAAATAATTCATTTTTAATCAGTCATTTTCACTTTTAATAAAATGAAATCCAATTCAATAGAATGTTTACCTTGCACACGGCGATAGCTGCTCCTTAAATTAATTACACTCCTCAAAACAAGTTACAAAACCAATAAAGTTTTTAGCAAATTAAAGTTATTAAAAACTTACCTCAGGCTTTCTACAAAGAATTTTGCTCACTTTCAGAGTTAAAATTTTTCCGATTCCAAGCCCCCTGCTGGAAACGTTTTTCTTCCTGCAGCTTCTTCTGTTATAATGCAGGCTGTATGCCAGCTTTTAATAGTCGCAGCTGTTTCGGACGCACCTGAACTCAAGTATTTGAGAAATCATCGGAAGTATGAGGCGGTAGGGCTGTCTTTCCTGCGCATGCGCTTGATCTGTCAAGCACATTCTTGTCAGATCGGCAATAACGGTTTTCAGCGCATGCACTTTGCATGCCTGAAACCGGCATTTCCGATGTCCCTACTGGCGTATGCACAGCTCGTACACACCCGTAGGCAGTGGAATATCCGGTCCATTGCATGCTTCATATATTATCGCAGTTTTGTTGCACAAATCTTTACAGCTAGAAAATACAGAGAGCTGATTGGATGTGTTTGGAAAATTTTGTTTGTTTAGCTCTGAATTGAATCCTTTATTAATGGTGTGTCCAGGAGAGACAAATTAAACATTTTTATTGTCAATCTGAAATATTTCAAAGTTAAATTGTAATTCTCGGACCCTTCCTTGCCAACAGTTAGCAAACGTGATCTTCATGCAGAATGAACAATAAGTGGGAGAGATACAATAATTAAATGGGGGCACTGAGCATGCAGAATTGTGCAACACATCTTATTTATAGATATAAAACGGTCCGCCTTTCTGTCATTCTGTCTGTCTTTCCGTCATTCCGTCTGTCTTTCCGGCTATGCAATCAAAAGTTACAGAGCGTACCTACACATATGTTATATCAAAGGACTGCTTATCATTAGGGGACTCTTATAGGTGTATTTACTTTTTCGTCGGACAAAAATTGTTCCGACAGTATAAAAAAACTTTCAAAAAAAGGACAAAATCCGCTCATTAGCGTTGAGTGACATGATGGTTCACCAATCCTGCAGGGGATAGCATTGAGTGACATGATATTTGATCAATCGGTGCGTCACAGGGGCCATTTCATTATGTATTTGGGCGGGACAAATCATTCTAAGCTCAGGTGAGTGGCCGCCATCTTCATTCCCACTTTCTGTTTGTTTATTTTCTAGGTGGGGCCTAATCCTTCAGAGACTATAAATAAATTAGTTTAGCCTTCTTTGCTCAACAAAGAGATGGACACTGGAGTGATTACACGTGAGCCAGTTGGAGGATTGAGAAGTGAGTGAAATTTCTGATGTTTTATTAGGAGTGCTTCTTTTTAAAAAACAAAAATTTTGGGTGTTGTAGGAGCAGTTTAACCACTTTTTTAAAAAAAAAAGAAAGACATTTCGGAAATGGCGTCCGCTGTTCTTCACACCACTTTAAAACAAAAATGGTCTTTTCCCGAGCATTGCGCGCTCTCCCTGCTAACCATTTTTTATAAAGAAAAAAAACACACAAAATGGCGTCCGCCGTTCTTCACACCACTTTAAAAAAAAAGTTCGGTGTTTTCCCGAGCATCGCGCGCTCTCCCTGCTAACCACTTTTTTAAAAAGAAAAAAAGACACCCAAAATGGCGTCCGCCATTCTTCACACCACTTTTTATTTTTAAAAAAATGTTGGTCTTTCCCTGAGCATCGCGCGCTCTCCCTGCTAAACACTTTTTTAAAAAGAAAAAAAAACACCCAAAATGACGTCCGCCGTTCTTCACACAACTTTAAAAAAAAAATTCTGTCTTTTCCCGAGCATCGCGCGCTCTCCCTGCTAACCACTTTTTAAAAAGAAGAAAAAACACTCAAAATGGCGTCCGCCGTTCTTCACACCACCTCTTAAAAAAAAACAAATTTGGTCTTTCCCCGAGCATCGCGCGCTCTCCCTGCTAACCACTTCATTAAAAAGAAAAAAAACACCTAAAACGTTCTTTTTCCGAGCATCGTGCGCTCTCTCTGCTAACCACTTTTTTAAAAAGAAAAAAAACCACCCAAAATGGACTCCGCCGTTCTTCACACCACTTAAAAAAAAAATGTTATATTGGTCTTTTCACGAGCATTGCGCGCTCTCACTGCTAACAACTTTATAAAAAGAAAAAAAAACACCCAAAATGGCATCCGCCGTTCTTCACACCACTTTAAAGAAAAAAAAATTCCGGTCTTTCCCCAAGCATCGCGCGCTCTCCCTGCTAACCACTTCTTTAAAAAGAAAAAATAACACCCTAAATGGCGTCCGCAGTTCTTCACAACACTTTAAAAAAAAATTGGTGTTTCCCTGACCCACTCGCTCCCCCCTCCCCCTTCCCTCTCTTCTCACCCCTGTTCTCCCCTCTCCTTCCCTGCCCCTCTCCTCTCCACCCTCACCCCTGTCTCTCCTCCACTTCGCCCTCACTCCTGCCCTCCGCCTCTCTCTCCTTCCCCCCTGCCATTCGGCTCCTTCTCTTCACATCACCGAGCAACAGCAAACAGGGAAGCTGGAAGTAAAGGCAGCTCCTTCCCTCTCTCAATCTCCCTCTCTCTCTCTCTCTATGTCTCTCTTCCTCCTCTCCCCCCTCTCCCCCACTCACCCCTTCTCCCTCCCCTCCAGCCCTCTCCCACCCCCTCCCCTCCCACTCCCCTCTCCCCCCCACTCCCCCCCTCCCCCTTCTACACCCCTCTCCCCGCCTTCCCCCGCCCCCCCTCTCCCCAGCCCCTCCCCCCTCTCCCACCCCATAACAACCCCTCTCCCCACCTCTCCCCCCTCCCCCTCTCCCCCTCCCCTCTCCCCCCTCTCCCCCCTCCCCCTCTCCTCCCCCTACGCATCCCCCCTCTCCTCCCCCCTACCCCCCACTAAACCCCTCCCCCTCTCCCCCCTCCTCCCCCTCTCTCTCTCCTCCCCCTCTCTCTCTCCTCCACCCTCTCTCTCTCTCCTCCCCCTCTCTCTCCTCCCCATCTCTCTCTCCTCCCCCCTCTCTCTCTCCTCCCCGCCCTCTCTCTCCTCCCCCCTCGCCCTACACCCCTCTCTTTCTCTCCTCACCCCTCTCTCTCTCCTCCCCCTCTCTCTGTCTCCATCCCTCTTGCTCCCTCCTCCCCCCTCTCTATCCCCTCCCCCCTCTCTCTCTCCTCCCCCGCTCTCTCTCTCTCATCCCCCCTCTCTCTCTCTCCTCCCCACCACTCACTCTCTCCTCCCCCTCTCTCTCTCTCCTCCCCCCTTTCTCTCTCCTCCCCCTCGCTCTGTCTCCTCCCACACTCTTGCTCTCTCCTCCCCCCTTCTCTCTCTCCTCCCCCTCTCTCTCTCTCCTCCCCTTTATATCTCCCCTCCCCCTCTCTCTCTCTCCTCCCCCTCTCTCTCTCCTCCCCCTCTCTCTCTCACCTCCCCCCTCTCTCTCTCCTCCCCCCTCTCACTTTCCTCTCCCCTCTCTCTCCTCCACTATCTCTCTCCTCCCCCCTCTCTCTCTCTCCTCCCCCTCTCTCTCTCCTCCCCCCTCTCTCTCCCTCCTCCACACTCTCACTCTCTCCTCCCCCTCTCTCTCTCTCCTCCCCCTCTCTCTCCTTCCCCCTCTCTGTCTCTCCTCCCCCTCTGTCTCTCTCCTCCTCCCATCTCTTCTCCCCCCTCTCCTCCCCTACTCTCTTTCCTCCCCCCTCTCTCTCCTCCCCCTCTCTCCTCCACCCCCTCTCTCTCCTCCCCCCTCTCTCTCCTCCCCCTCTCTCCTCCCCCCGTCTCCTCACCCCCTCTCTCTCTCTCTTCACCCTCTCTCCTCTCCTCTCCTCCCCCACTCTCTCCCTTTCCCTGACAGACAGACAAACACATTTATCTATATAATATAATAAAAATTGTTTTTCTTTTTTCATAAAAGCATGACCCCAAGAAAACGCAGGAGACTTACACCCAGCACTTCTGATGCGTCCCGAAACAAAACTAAAAGAGCCTCAGAGACTCCTGACGAGACTCGGGCATGTCAAGCTGATGACCGAACGAGACGTGCCCAAGCCTTAGCCTCACAGACTCCTGACCAGACTCACTCACGTCAAGCTCATGACTGGACGAGACATGCCCAAGCCATAGCCTCACGGACTCCTGACCAGACTCAGTCACGTCAAGCTGATGACCGGACGAGACTTGACCAAGCCACAGCGTCAGAGAATCCTGGCCAGACTCTGTCACGTCAAGCTGATGACCGGACGAGACATGCCCAAGCCATAGCCTCACAGAATCCTGACGAGACTCACTCACGTCAAGCTCATGACCGGATGAGACGTGCCCAAACCAGAGCGTCAGATAATCCTGACCAGATTCTATAACGTCAAGCTGATGACCGGACGAGACATGCCCAAGCCATAGCCTCACAGGCTCCTGACCAGACTCAGTCACGTCAAGCTCATGACCAGAGGAGACATGCCCAAGCCATAGACTCAGAGACTACTGACCAGACTCACTCATGGCAAGCTCATGACCGGTCGAAACATGCCCAAACCTTTGCCTCAGAGACTCCTGACCAGACTCGGGCACGTCGCCAGCCCGCCAATAGATGGAGGGGCATTGCCAGTGCTGACATTTGGAGTCATTGGCTCCGAGCAGCCTTCTCCTATACACCCACCAGCAATTATGAAGCAGACCACACAGTCACCATTGGCAAGATGACCGTAATTTGCCCTCACTGTGGCACTCTGAAGTGGGAAGGAGAAATTGCTGGGATATGCTGCAATGGAGGAAAGGTTAAACTTCCAACACTAACAGCTCCGCCTGAACCCCTACACTCACTTCTGTTCGGCCGAAATCCAGCTTCAACACATTTCCTCACTCACATCAGAAAGTACAACAACTGCTTTGCAATGACATCTTTTGGTGCAAACAGAGTGCATGAATCAGGATTTTGCCCAAATTTTAAAGTTCATGGACAGGTGTACCATACCGTTGGCTCACTACTTCCTCTCCCAAACGAAAGACCTCAGTTTCTGCAAATCTACTTTTGGGTGATGACGAAGAGCAAGCCAATCGCCGCAGGGAAGCTGCTGTACTCCCCGCACATCAACACCAAATCAAGCTTGAAACTTTGCTTAAGTTACAGCGCATGCTTCATCACCAAAACCCATATGTTAACAGTTTCAAAACAGCCATCGAACCAACAACAAATGAAGACCTCAAAGTTGTCTTCAAAGCTGACAAGACTCCTGCAGGTGAACATAAGCAATGCTTCAATGCTCCGACCACCAAAGAGGTAGCCATTGTCATTGTGGGCCAAGAATTTGAACAACGGGACATTGTCTTGTTATCAGAGGTGGTCCACTCAAAAGAATTTCTGAGCATCACAGGTCATATGCTCCTCTGCAATACCAGCTTTTGTTTTGCCATGGGGAAGATGGATATGATGCTTACAACAAGATCCCACATGTTGACCATAAAACTGGTGTGCCACCTACAGCCCAAAGGCAAAAGATGGTTTCTGCCATGGAATTCTATTCATACAGGCTGATGGAACGAGAAACTGCTTCAAACCACCTGCTTCAGTGTGGACGACTTCTCCACCAGTTCCTCACTGACATGTATGCGAAAATAGAAGGAGAGCGGCTTAATTGGTTCCGGAATAACCAAAACCATTTGAGAGTCACAGACTATATACACTTACGAGATGCTGTGGCCAATGATGGCAACACTGAGGACATTGGTCAACTGATCATCCTACCATCCATCTTCGTTGGAGGTCCTAGGTACATGCATGAGCACACGCAACATGCCATGACCTATGTCAGAATCTATGGCAGACTTGACCTCTTCATCACCATGACTTGCAATCCCCAGTGGCAGGAGTTCCCACCCAAAGCTGGTACTGAAAGGCATGAGCTCATAGCACGGGTCTTCAACCTTAGGAGTTAAAAAACTGCTCAAACTCCTGACTGTGGGCAAAATTTTTGGTGCAAACAATTGCTACATGTACAGCATTGAGTGGCAGAAGAGAGGACTTCCTCATGTTCATCTGTTACTCTGGCTTCAGGCAAAGATTCACCCCAATCAAATTGATTCCTTCATCTCTACAGAGCTAACCGATAAGGACCAGGATCCAATCCTCTTTGATGTTGTTGTAAAAAATATGATTCCTGGTCCTTGTGGGCGACACAACCCTTTTTCTCGCTGCATGAAAAACAATGCATGTACAAAAGGGTACCAAAGCCACTCCGCGAAGAAACTCAGCATGGGGATGAAGGCTATCCTTTGTACAGGAGAAGGGGCAAAGACAGTGGAGGTTTCAGCACTGAGGTAAGAATGCGAACTAAAAAATCTAGCCACTCAAGTCAACCTGGTCCGTCAACTCATACAACACAGCAAAGACAGACATTTGAAGTTGACAACCGTCGGATTGTTCTTACTGTACACTCCTATCCAATTTCTTCAAGTTTCACATCAATGTGGAGTACTGCCACTCAGTTAAGTCTATCAAATATGTGTGCGAGTACCTCCATAAGGGCAGTGACCAAGCTGTCTTTGATCTTGAAGAGGCTGGACAGCAGAATCAAAATGATGAGATCACCACACATCTGATGGGCCGTTACATCTGCAGCAATGAGGCAGCCTGGCGAACTTTTGGATTTGACATCCACGACCGTTACCCCACTGTCACTAAATTGGATGTTAACTTGGAAAATGAAAAAAGGGTTTGATTCCGACCTGCAAATGCCAGCCAACGTGCCGAGGGACCACCAAAGACAAAACTTACAGCATTCCTTGAGTTGTGCCAAACGAATGACTTTGCCAAGACACTTTTCTATCATCAGGTGCCCAAGTACTACACCTGGCAGCCAAACAAGACATGGCGGGCTCGGCGCCCTGGAGCAGGTCAGAAGGAAGTTCCTGGTCATACAGGGGTGTACTCATCAGATGCACTTGGCAGAATCTACACGGTCCATCCAAACAACACAGGGTGCTTTCACTTTCGTCTACTCCTCCATGAGGTTGCTGGCCCCACATCATTTAATGACCTCAAGACTGCCGATGGCCATCTCTTTGAGTCTTTTCAAGAAGCTTGCCGCAGGAGAGGACTCATTGAGGGTGACAGTCATTGGCATGCAACGATGACAGAAGCTGAACTGTCTTACTCCCGCAATAGGCTACGAAAACTCGTTGCCATTATAAATGCCCTCTGCAGACATTCCAACCCGATGAAATTGTGGGAAGATCACAAAGGCAGCCTCATGGAAAACATCTTAAGCCGACTTGGCAGAGCCAACCCCAAATTGGCACTCAACTTCACGGATGCGATGTACAATCAGGCATTGATCATTTAGGAGGACAAGACTTTGGCATTGGCTGGCAAGTCTCTGACTCAGTTGAACCTTCCATCTCCCAATAGGAATGATTCTCCAGGTCTCAGCAGAGAGGTCCTCAGAGAAACCACCTACAATGTTGAGGAACTGACCTCCTTTGTCACAGTCACTGAGCCTAAATTGCTTCCAGACCAGAAACAGAGCTATAGGTTGGTTCTCGATATGGTGGAAAGCAACACTGCTGGCATTATCTTCCTCGATGCCCCTGGTGGAACAGGAAAGACATTCCTGATCAATCTTTTGCTGGCCACGGTTCGCTCTAAGGGATTCATTGCACTGGCTGTTGCCTCATCAGGATTCGCTGCAACTCTTCTGCAAGGAGGTCGCACTGCCCACTCAAACTTTGCTCTCCCTCTGGATCTGACAAGACAAGAAGAACCAGTGTGTAACATTAGCAAATGTACTGGTGTTGCTGAGATGCTTCAAAAGTCTCGATTGATTGTGTGGGATGAGTGTACAATGGCCCACAAGAGGGAACTTGAAGCAGTCAACAGAACTCTTTAAGATCTGAGAGGCAACGATATGCTGATGGGTGGCATCGCACTGTTGCTGGCAGGTGATTTCCTCCAAATCCTGCCAGTTGTCCCCAGGGGAACACCTGCAGATGAACTCAATGCATGTCTGAAGGCATCCCATCTGTGGCCACATGTGCAAACAGTCCATTTGACGACAAACATGCGTGTTCATATGCATGTTGACGAGATGTCACAATCCTTTGCACGACTTTTACTACAATTGGGAGAAGGAAAGTTGCCCACTGACAGCAGTGGACAAATAACAATTCCTCCAGACTTTGGCAGTCAAGTAAAAACAGTTGATGACTTGATCTCAAACGTGTATCTAAACCTCCTCAATCACTTCAAAGATCACAACTGGCTGTGTGAACGGTCAATACTTGCACCCAGGAATGATACTGTCAAACACATAAACATGCTCCTTCTTCAAAAACTCCATGGCCAAGAGCAAATTTACAAAAGCGTTGATACTGTTTGTGACCGTGCTGGTGCGGTACATTACCCATTGAGTTCCTCAACTCATTGCAGCCTTCAGGAACGCCTCCTCACGAACTCGTACTGAAGGAAGGCACCCCCATCATGCTCCTAAGAAACATATCTCCACCAAAGTTGTGCAATGGAACCAGCCTGGCAGTCAAAAAGCTCATGCCAAATCTCATTGAGGGTACCATCATCTCAGGCTGTGCCAGAGGGTAGGATGTTCTCATTCCTTGCATTCCTATGATACCAACTGACTTGCACTTTCAATTCAGAAGGCAACAGTTCCCTCTGAGAATTTATTTTGCTATGTCAATCAACAAGGCCCGGGGCAGACTTTGAACGTTGCTGGCATCAACTTACTCACGCCCTGTTTTTCACATGGCCAGTTGTACGCAGCATGCTCAAGAGTTGCTGCATCCAGGAATCTGTTCATTTTAACACCGTCAGGAAAAACTGAAATGTTGTCTATCAACGGGCAGTCCAATAACGCAGAGTGCTCTCACCTTCATCTACTCCTCCATGAGGTTACTGGCCGAATCTCATTTAATTACCTCAAAACTCTCAATGGCCATCTCTGTGCCTCCTTTGCAAAAGCTTGCAGCAACAGAGGACTCCTTCAGGATCACATTCGTTGCCATCCAACGATGACAGAAGCTGCTCTGTCTTACTCCCCCAAAATGCTACAACATCTCTTTGTGGCCATCCTTCGCTCTAAGGTATTCATTGCACTGGCTGTTGCCTCATCAGGAATCGCTGCAACTCTTCTCCAAGGAGATCGCAATGCCCACTCAACCTTTCCTCTCCCTCTGGATCTCAATAGACAACAACACCCAGTGTGTAACATTACCACAGCAACTGCTGAGCTGCTTCCAAAGTCTAAACTCATTGTGTAGTATGAGTGTACAAAGACCCACCAGAGGGCACTTGAAGAACTCAACAGCACTCTACAAGATCTGAGAGGCTGCATACCTACTACAAGATAACGGATTTAACAATGTTAACAATTGAATAAATTTTTATTGAATATAAAATCACTCTGTACAATACCAAACCCATTGGGTTTGCAAACATTTACCAGAACGAGCATTCACTCAGTTTTTGGTTGTAACTCCACCATATTGTAAAATGTTGTATTGTTCTACATTATTATTGGCATAAATGTTCACTGTTCATTTCTAAACTGACCTCTAAATGAGTGAGATAGTATCTTTTATTTCCGTTTTCAACTCATACACTGAAAGATTGTGAATAATGTTATATCACTCCTGCATGGTTAGGAAGAGTTCTTCAATCCTAGCAGCTTTATAAACAGTTTTATAAACATGGCACAGCGTTCTTGAGTTCCCTCGGCACCACCGGGCACTCCAACTAGTTTCATTATAAAAAAGAACGAAACAGGATTGAGTCACATTTTATTGAACCAATGCAACAATTTGATTCGATGGATCAGCACGTAATACTTTTCCAAAGTTTAGTGATGAAAGTTTTTTTTAGCAAAAATGTAATTACAGGTGAGAAGTGTCATATCTTAAATTAACAGTATTCAGCTATCAGTTCATTCATTCACTCATTCATTTATGGATGTCTGTCCGCTTGTTTGTCTCTCCATCTCTCTCTGTCTGGCTCTGTATTTATTTATCACTCTATGTAACATGCTCTGGTTATTCAAGAACAAACGTCATGTAATTCACAGATTATATTTGGCCAACTCAAATTTCTCTTTAAAAATATGCAAGTGAAGCTAAGTTACAACTTGAAACAAGTAATACTCAACGAAAGCTTAAATGCAGGTTCAGTTCCACCAACTCGGGAGTAGTGAACCGTCTACAAAAGGCGAGAGACAATATTGCATTCGTACCACACATTGAGGGCAACTATTGTACTGAATTTTGAGTAATTGCAAAAGTGAATGCTGTAAAAGCTTATTTTATCGTTATGGATGTGAATCATAAGAGAAAATGATTCTTCTGTCTGACTCTCTCTCACACAGACATCCCGAAAGTATTGATAGAAAGAGGGGAAAATATCGAATATCCATGTTTGATATCAAATTTAAGTGTTTCCGATTTGGTTTACTTTCAGACACTGTTTTTGAGATAATGTCACATGTATCTAACATCTTGAATATGGGCTGATTAGAATGCAGTTTCATCATCGCCACTTTGGACAGAAGGTTTTCCTGCAGTAACATCTCCTACCAAAAGAGAAAGTAAATTGGTATCATCAAGGCTGCTCAGCAAGTGGTGGACTGTCACTGATATCTTCATGACACTAATCGAACATACAACTACATATTATTCGGGAGCACACTTCCGGTTCACATGACCTATTTCCAGTTGACTTACTTTTCGATCAGGCTCTTGTGTGGACATTTGCTGTGGCAAATTAACATTTCAATATTTCCAATAAAATTTTGCAAATTCAACGCTCATGTGAAAAGCAAAGCTTCTTGCCACGAGGTTGTGCTCTGCATTAAATTCTCAATTCCTTCTCCCTAATTCATCACCAGTTCTTAAAATTACGAAACAACTTAGGTTCAAAAGTGATTATGGGCAACGCCACTAACCATTCACTATCATTATTAAAAAACTTTTCTGAGTGCTTGCATTTCATGTACAAATTTTGGCTGTAATGAGTTCAGGGCATCCCCTTGCAGTTACTTATAAACATCCCGTCGGTGGCGCTGTGGAGCCAAATTTCTCTTTTCCACCATGTCTCAACCTTGAATGTGTAAAAAAGTATTCATCACCTGATCTTGGGCCAGGTCACAGGCAATTTTCTAGCACATGTCTATAACATGTAAAATTACTTATTTCGGCATGTGTTTATCTGACACTCTCAAATAAACTGTCTGCTCCTTGCTACCACTACCTGAGTCAGTTAGTAATTGATTGATTATTAATGGATAAAATCCAGCAATTGTAGTTAATGGTAGAATGTTAACCATCTCTTTGTATGGGTAAAAGGGATGACGGTCATCTTATCAAAGAATGTGTATGCGTTGACTCTTCTTGCACAGTGAAGCGATAATTACCATTTAAATGGTGCATTTTGAGTAACTGGAGTTCCAGATTTTTAAAAGTGTTGCAATGAGTTTAGCATAATTTTGCATATAGATGTAAAAGGCAGCATAGAACATTCTGATTGTTGGCAACTGGGCTGAACAGTAAACTCAAAGAGTTCTGTCGCAACTGGCAATTGCAACTGGTAAATATCAATAAACTGAAAGATATTTTGATTCAGATATAATCGATGTAGACAATTTAAGGGAATTCACAAATTACCAATCTGATTGCACTTAATTCGCTGGTTATTACAACTCCGCCACTTTCTGTCAGGTTCCCGCCAACCATCAGCTCTTTGTTGTCTTTATCGCCTCTTGCACTTTCAAAGATTATAGAAGTATTGTGCGCATATTATATCAAAGAGAAACAATATCCGGCCCTTTATTTTCAGCATCGGGACAAACTTTAGTCAGAGTGTCGACATTTAATAATACTTATTTATAGCACGGTGTGAAAAGCAAAACATCTTCCTTTCTGACTTAAATACAGTATGAAATATTGTGGAGATTCAGTAAATTATTCAAACGTACCGTCACGATGTTTCTTTGCCTTTATCAGCTTGCACTCTATTGCCAGAATAATCAGTGTCCCAATGAGGATAAATGCGGCGAGACACAAACGAATTGAGATTGAATAATAAAATAAGTAGTAACCTAGAAGAACAAAGACAGAGAGAATTTCAATGGGTAATGTTCCAGTTTCCACTGCAAACACAAGTGCAGGGTTATTCTGTAATCGTATCTAACCTATGCCTGGAAAGTACAGAGCTATCATGATAATCTCAATCAGCATTAATTATCAGGGACACACTCACTCGGGGAAGACTTTAATCACATTCCATTTCTTGGTGTTTCACCCTACATAAACTTGAGTTTATCCAAAATTCTGCTGCCCGTATCCTAAATCGCACTGATTCCCATTCACCCTCCTGCTCGCTGATCTACATTGGCTCCCGTTCAGACAAGGCAGCCATTATAAATGGACATTTTTGATTTCAAATCCCCCCATCGTCCTCGCCCCCTCCCTATCACTGTAGCATCATACAGCCTTACAATTCACAACCTCGTGTTGGAATCCCTCCATGACCCTCGCCCACAACCTAACTCTGTGAAATCCTCCACCCCGATAATTCTCTTCCTCCTCTTCAAATCCCTCCATGGACCTCGCTCCCTCCCTGTCTCTGTAAAATCATCCAGCCCTAAAATTCTCAACGTCGTTTCCAAATCCCTCCATGACCCTCGCCCCTCCCTATCTCAGTAATATCATTCATCTCTACAATTCTCACCCTCGTGTTCCAGTCCCTCCATCGACCTTGCTCTCTATCTATCTCAGTAATACCATCCAGCCCTAAAATGTTTAACCTCGTGCCCAAATCCCTCCATGGCCTCGCCCCCTTCCTATCACAGTAATATCATTCAGCACTACAATTCTCATTCTCCGCCATGGCCCTCGCCCCCTCCCTACCTGTGTAACCTCCTCACCCCTACAATTCTCATCCTCCTCTTCAAATCACTCCATGGCCCTCGCCTCCTCGCTATCTCTGTAACATTCTGCGGCCATACAATTCTCACCCTCATGTTCAAATCCCTCCATGGCACTCGACCCCACCCCATCTCTGTAACCGCCTCCACCCCTACAATTCTCACCATCGTGTTCAAATCCCTCCGTGGCCCTGCCCGCTTCCAATCTCTGTAATCCTCCACCTCTACAATTCTCACAGTCGTGTTCAAATCAATCCATCACCTCAGCCCTCCCTATCTCTGTAGCCTCTCCCAGCCCTACAATTCTCACACATGTGTTCCAGTCCCTCCATAGCCCTCGCCCCCTCCCTGTCTCTGTAAATAGCTCCAGCCCTACAATTCTCAACTTTGTGTTCAAATCCTCACATGACCTCACACCTCCCTATCGCTGTAACTTCCTCCAGCCCTACAATTCTCACCCTCATTTTCATATTTCTCCATGGCACTCGCCCCTCACTATCTCTGTAACGTCCTACAGCACTATCATTCTCATCCTCGTGTTCAAACCCCTCCAACACCTCACCAGTCCAGATCTCAATATCCTCCTCCAGCCCTTCAAGACATCAAGATATCTGCGGTCCTCCAACTCTGTAAATTTGAGCATCCTTGATTTTATTCGCTCCACTAGTGGTGGCCGTGCTTTAGCTGCCTGGTCCCTGAGCTCTGGAATTCCCTTCCAAAACCTCTACGAATCTCTAACTCTCTTTCCTCGTTTTAACACGCTTGATAAAGCTTACTTCTTTGACTAATCGGTAGGTCCCCTGCCCTAATATCTCCTTATGTCGCTCTTTATCCTTGTGTTTGATAACTGCACCTGTGGAGCTGCTTGAGACGTTTTAAAACGTTAAAGGCTCTTTATCAGTGGAAGTTGTTGCTGTCGTTGTGGAATACTGCATCATTGGATTCTTGGGATTGTACCGGCAGCAGCCACTGCCATTTAAATTTATTTGATTCATTGCTTGTATGTTTTAAAGATTTATGTAAAAATCTAAGGGCATGGCTATTTACAGACCGAAAGCTGTTCGAACCAGTTTGGCGGATATTTCCAGCAGAGTATCACTGGCGCCCATTAGGCAGCAGAGTAATCAGGGGATGAGGGAAGGTAGATTCCACAAACTGCTGGTTTATTTTCTCCATTCCTGCATCTGATAAACAGGGAACCTCAGGCGGAATACAATATGGATAAAGCGGAATGTTTTGTGAGTTTTAGAGTGTATTAGTGTATGTGAGGTTGTGCGTTTGTGTATGTGTGTATGTGGCTGTGTCAGTGTGTGAATGTGTGCATATGTGTGTGTGTGCGAGTGTGAGTGAATGTGTGCATTTTTGTGTGTGCGTATGTGGGTGTGTCTGCCAGAGTGCATGTGGGAGAGTGTGAGCGTTTTTTGTGTGTGTGTCTCTTTGCGTGCGCGTATGTGAGTATGTATGTACGTTTGTGCATGTGTGTGAGTGTGTGTGTGAGTTTGAGATTGTGCACATTTCCGTGTGCATGTGTGAGTTTGTGAGTGTGTGTGAGTGTTTGTGTGTGTATGTATGTGATGTATGTGTGTGAGAGAGAGTGTGTGTGTGTCTGTGTGTGTGTGAATATTATTTTTGACTGTGTGTTTAATTTTTTTGCGTGTGTATAAGTGAGTGTGTGTTTCTGACTTTGTTTTTGGCTGTGTGTGTGTGTATGTATGTGTATTATTTTGTATATGTGAGTGCGTTTGTGTGATTTTGTCCATCTCTCTCTTACTGCAATGGGAATAAACTGATCGTTGCAAGGCAAGACAGAGCGGTCCTTTAAATTTGCCGTTACATTGTGGATAATACGGAGTATGTTGTGAATGTGATTGAAACAAGCATAGGAAGAATCCAGTGGCAACTGTTGAAATTAATTGCATCGCTCTTGACAGATCTGTGTTTGGAATCATTTAGTGCAGATGGCGAGAGCGAGGGACATCTGAAATTCTGCGTTTTCCTGGCGGTAACCGCAAAATTTTCAAAGAGAAATTGCAACAACCGCTAACAAATTAAATATAAAAAGCATTCTCCAAAATCTCGTAGGTCTGATTTTTGCACACTGGTTCTGGGAGAAGGCGGTTCGCTGACAGTGACATTTAACTACAATTTAAAATGTCCATCTCAAGAAATATAGGATGTAGCATCAAATTTATTGCTCAAAGCTAAGCCCGGTGTGTTTCTGGGAAAAACGCAACAACAGGAGGAGAGACATTTTTTCAATCCTTTAAAACATCATATCATTGGATAGCGCTGAATGTAGATGGGACATTGTCAAATGTGACTGGTTGATTCATTAATTGGTTTAATAACTGATTGCATTTTTAACTATTTTACTCATAAATTCATTGAGTCAGTAATTGATTCATTTATTCAGTTATTCGCTCATTCATTTATTCATTCATTCCTACTGCATTCGATAAATAAAACAACTCTTTCAGCCTAAATGGAAAAGAAATAAACTGAATGTATGAATCTCACTCACCTCTTACAGATATATATACCGGGTCACTCAGAGCCGATGTTAGCTGTTTTCCCTCCACATTCCCCTTATACAGACAGCTGTAATGTCCTCCTTCGGCGTGATCTATATTATTGATAGTGAAGGTGACATAATCGGTTCCTGCAGCCGCAGGCTGGTCGTCTGAGTAGTTCTTTTCTCCGAGCCTATATAAGTAAAATGTGAAGCCAGTAATGTCCCGGGAGGTTGTACTGTTAAAAGTAACATTTCCACCCTTCAGAGCAACACTGGAATCCACTGATATAAATGGTTTGGGTAGACCTGTAATTCGAATAGAAGAAGTATTGACAATCCATTCACAATGCAATACAGACTTATTTTGCGATCCAAAATATTAATGGCCTGGACTTGCGTATACAAATCATAATTTAAACGTTTGCAGATTTCTCACAAATCGTAAAAATAGTGCGCACCGAGCTTGGTATTAAATACGCTTGAGATGGGCAAAATCAGGCTGTTGAAATGGGGAGATTCATTGCAGATGAAATTTAACACAAAGAAGTGTGAAGTGAAGAATTTTGGTAGGAAGAATGAGGAGAGACAATATAAATAACAAGGCATAATTTTCAACGGGATGGAGGAGGCAGGAGTCTATGTAAACAATCCTTTGAAGGTGGCGGTAATGATTGAGGCACAGAGAATAGAGGCACAGAGAACAAAAGTAAGGCCGTTATGATAAACCTTTACACCTCACTGGTTATGTGCCAGCTGGAGTAAGGTGTGTAATTCGGGGCATCACACTTTAGGAAGTATTCCAAATCTAAGGCAGAGGGACGATGGACCGAATGGCCTCATTCTGTGCTGTATCCTTCTATGATTCTATGATTAGTGGTGTCACTGAGAGCAAAGTGTATGCCTGTGTGTTCAGCATTAATTGATACAGACAAGCGCTGAGCGCAGTGACTCTTTTGTGAATATTAGAAACATAGAAGATAGGAGCAGGAGCAGGCCACTCGGCCCCTCTAGCCTGCTCCATCTTTCAATGCGATCATGGCTGATCATCCAAGTTCAGTACCCGGTCCCTGCTTTCTCCACATACCCCTTGATCCCTTTGGCCTTAAGAAATATATCCAACACCCTTCTTGAATATATTTAAAGAATTGGCCTGTACTGCCTTCTGTGGTAGGGCATTCCACTTGTTCACCACTCTCTGGGTGAAGAACTTCCTCCTCATTACTGTCCCAAATGGCCCACCCCTTATCCTTAGACTGTGACCCCTGGTTCTGGATTCCCCGACCATCGAGAACATCCTTCCTGCATCTAGTCTCTCCAGTCCTGCCAGAGTTTTATAAGTTTCAATGAGATCCCCTCTCATTCTTCTAAACTCCAGCGAGTACAAGCCCAATCGACCCAATCTCTCCTCATACGTCATTCCTGCCATCCCAGGTATCAGCCTGGTGAATCTTCAGTGAACTCCTTCCATGGCAAGAATATCCTTCCTCAGATAAGGCGAACAAAACTGCACACAATACTCAAGATGTGGTCTCACCAAGTCCATGTACGCCTGCAGCAAGACATCCTTGTTCTTGTAGTCAAACCCTTTCGCTATGAAGGCCAACATACCATTAGCCTTCTTAACCGCCTGCTGCACCTGCATGCTTAACTTCAGTGACTGGTGCACAAGGACACACAGGTCTCGTTTCACTTCCAGTTCACCCAATCTATTGCCATACAGATAATAATCTGCCTTCCTGTTTTTGACACCAAAGTGGATAACCTTGTGGCAGCGACCACATAGGGACAGTAACACAATTCACTATGTATAGCCAATGTTGTTATCGCTCCACATTATGTACGGAACTTGGTTGGGTTGTAGTGGCAGGGTCCCTTTAAGTGTCGTCGATTGTGTGATGTCGTCATAGCCCTGCGACCAGCTCGAGTCCCTCAGTCAATGCGGAGAGTTAATAAAGCTAACACGCCTTTTTCTTTGCTGCTATGAAAGTCTCGCAGTCTGTTTGTTTCCAGCGACTCCTACATTGGTGACCCCGTTTCTCTTTTGAACGTTTCCAAAGACTTTCGGCTGAAAATTCAGTAGCCTTAGCGCCTCATTTGAGGCGCTAGAGGGCCTTGCACCGGAGTTATGGCCAGTAGTGAAATTCCCTGGGGCCCTAAATCGGCGTTGCTCTGGTAGCGCTGCGCCGGCACCGATGATGCCATCGGTGCGCGCAGCGTCCCGGTTGCCGTGGTAACCCGCCCGAGCTCCGAAATGGAGTTGCGGCCGCCTCGCCCGTGGCAGCCGCAACCAGCGTTTTGTCAGAGGTGCCTTACTGCAGTTAGCGCCGGCGCATTAAAGGCCCCGCGGCGGCCGGCCGCTTTCCCGCCGGCCGCCTGCCCGCAGCTCCCTCCCCGGACTTCTCTCCCCCCCCACCCCCGGAACAGATGCAAGCCCAGCACTTGTCCGAGGTGCCGGGCTCATTTTTAAGCAGATTTGCGCGGGCCGCGGCCGGGTGCAGGCAGCTCCTCCTTAACGGAAGGAGGAGGCCTGCACTTCCCCAGCCTGCCGCACCGCATCGGGTGCTGCAGCACCGGAATTGCGGCGCGAAACGGCGGTTAGCGCCCTTTTCCAGGCGCTAAGACCCTTCAGTAGCGCCGGCAGCCGTTTGGGCGCGGCGCCACTGAATTTTTGGCACGCGCAGGGGACTTAGCGCCGGCACTAATTTCCGGCGCTAAAGCCCTGGCTAAGCCAAAACCCAATTTCTAGGCCTTTATCCGGGATGGCAACGAACGCTGTTACTCTCAAATTACCAGAGTTTTGGGAACGACAGGCTGCTGCTTGGTTCACCCAGGCTGAGGCTCAGTTTGCACACCGGGACATCACCGCGGACGACAGGAAGTATTATTACGTCGTCTCTGCTCTCGGCAGCGCCACTGCGGCCAGAGTCGTGAGCCTGCTCGAAGAACCCCCGGAGCACCACAAGTTTGCGATGCTGAGAACGAACCTCATAGAGACTTTTGGACTATCTGAACCTCAGCGAGCACACCAGCTTCTCTCTCTACCCGGGCTTGGCGACTCCAAGCCCTCAGAACTGATGGACCACATGTTAACCCTCCTGGGCAAGCACGAGCCGTGCTTCCTCTTCAGAGAACTGTTCCTACAACAGCTGCCAGGGCAGGTATGGTCAGCTTTAGCCAACTCTCATACTTGTGATTTCCGTGACCTGACCAAGGAAGCCTACAAATTTTTCTCCTCCGGGCAACAAAACTGCGTGGCCATGCGGGGCCCTGCCCCCACAGCCCAACGGCGGCAGCCCACAAGCATGTGCTTCTACGATGCGCACTTCGGCCCCAAAGCTAAGAAGTACCAGCCCCCGTTCAGCTTTACCATGTTGGGACAGGCGAAGGCCCACTCATTAGTTACGATGACTGTCGACCATTCAGTTGTGTCTGTTATTCGTTACAGACACTGACTCTGGACGTCGTTACATCTGCGACACGGGTGCCCAGGTGAGCGTCCTGCCGCGTCAACCATAGGCAAAAGGGGGGGAACCACGGCACTGCCCTCGAAGCCGCCAATGGCAGTTCCATCCGTACATTTGGGAAAAAGAGGGTGGCGCTGTGTTTTGGTGGTCAGCGTTTCGCTTGGGACTTTGTTACAGCGAACGTGCACAACCCCCTTCTTGACGCTGACTTCCTCTGCGCCAATGGCCTTCTGGTCAAAGCTGAGACTTTCACTTCGCTCCCGTGATTGCTCAGTTCCGGCAAGATGCAGTTGTCCAGCGCACTCTCTGCCTCCGATGAGTTTTCCGCCTCCTCGCTGGGTTCCCGGACCGCAGGAAGCCCACTTTCTCATCCGTTATAAAAGGATAAAGGGTAGCTAATGTAAATGTTGGTCCCTTAGAGGATGAGGCCGGGAAATTAATGTTGGGAATATGGAGATGGCAAAAACACTGAATGAATATTTTACATCAGTCTTTACAGTAGAAGACACTAAGAATATCCCAACACTGGACAAAAAGGGGGCTAAAGGGGGGGAGGAGCTAAACACGATCAAAATCACTAAGGAAGTGGTACTCGGTAAAATAATGGGACTCAAGGCGGATAAATCACCTGGACCTGATGGCTTACATCCTAGGGTCTTGAGGGAAGTGGCGGTAGGGATTGCAGATGCATTGGTAATAATTTTCCAAAACTCCCTGGACTAGGCAAAGGTCCCAGCAGATTGGAAAACTGCTAATGTAACACCCTTATTTAAAAAGGGCAGTAGACAGAAGGCTGGAAACTATAGACCGGTTAGCCTAACATCTGTGGTAGGTAAAATTTTGGAGTCCATTATTAAAGAGACAGTAACAGGATATTTGGATAATCATAATTTAATAGGACAAAGTCAGCATTGTTTTATGAAGGGGTAGTCATGTTTGACAAATTTGCTGGGGTTCTTTGAGGAAGTAACATATAGGGTGGATAAAGGGGAACCAGTGGTCGTAGTGTATTTAGACTTCCAAAAGGCATTTGACAAGGTGCCACACAGAAGATTATTGCTTAAGATAAAAAATCACGGGATTGGGGGTAATATTCTGGCATGGATAGAGGATTGGCTATCTAACAGAAGGCAGAGAGTTGGGATAAATGGTTCATTCTCAGACTGGCAATCAGTAACTAGTGGTGTTCCGCAGGGGTCACTGCTGGGTCCCCAACTCTTTACAATCTATATTAACGATTTGGAGGAGGGTACCGAGTGTAACATATCAAAGTTTGCAGATGATACTAAGATGGGAGGGAAAGTAGTGAGTGAGGAGGATATAAAAAACCTGCAAGGGGACATCGACAGGCTAAGTAAGTGGGCAGAGATTTGGCAGATGGAATACAATACTGGAAAGTGTGAGGTTATGCACTTTGGCAGGAAAAATCGTAGAGCAAGTTATTATCTTAATGGCAAGAAACTGGAAAGCATTGAAGTACAAAGGGATCTGGGGGTCCTGGTGCACGAAACTCAAAAGGAATGATGGCTTTCATTGCTAGGGGGATAGAATATAAAAATAGGGAGGTATTGCTTCAGTTGTACAAGGTATTGGTGAGACCGCACCTGGAATACTGCGTACAGTTTTGGTGTCCATACTTAAGAAAGGACATACTTGCTCTCGAGTCAGTACAAAGAAGGTTCACTCGGTTAATCCCGGGGATGAGCGGATGGACATATGAGGAGAGGTTGAGTAGATTGGGACTCTACTCATTGGAGTTCAGAAGAATGAGAAGCGATCTTATTGAAACATATAAGATTGTGAAGGGGTTGGATCGGGTGGATGCGGGGGAGATGTTCCCGACGATGGGTGAAACTAGAACTAGGGGGCATAGTCTTAGAATAAGGGGCTGCTCTTTCAAAACTGAGATGAGGAGGAACTATTTCACTCAGAGGGTGATAGGTCCATGGAATATGCTGCCCCAAAAACCTGTAGAAGCTACATCATTACATAAATTTAAAACAGAAATAGACAGTTTCCTAGAAGTAAAGGGAATTAAGGGTTACGGGGAGCAGGCAGGAATTTGGACATGAGTCTAGGTTCGGATCGG
Source organism: Somniosus microcephalus (assembly GCF_052327205.1). Taxonomy (NCBI): domain Eukaryota; kingdom Metazoa; phylum Chordata; class Chondrichthyes; order Squaliformes; family Somniosidae; genus Somniosus; species Somniosus microcephalus. The sequence goes on from NW_028225183.1 coordinate 47,838,869, forward strand.
TCATGGCCCTGTGTGTAGCGGAGCGGGCCCAGGGGCCGTGTAGCCTGATCCTGCTCCTATTTCGTGTGTCTAATTCTGTTAGATTCCGGAGATGATTATGTGATAGTGGATTGGCAGTTAGGATCAGATCAGCCATGATCTTATTGAATGACGGAGCAGGCTCGAGGGGCCGATTGGCCTACTCCTGCTCCTATTTCTTATGTTCTTATGTTCTTATGCCAACAAGCACCACATCCCGATCACCGGTCCGCCTGTCTATGCCTGCGCTCGGCGCCTCGACCCGGGGAAACTCGCCATTGCTAAAGCTGAGTTTGACAGGATGGAACGCCTCAGCATCATTCGCTGGTCGAAAAGTCAGTGGGCCTCGTCACTCCACATCGCACCAAAATCAGGCAACAGTTGGCGCCTGTGCGGTGATTACCAGCGCCTCAACGATGCTACGACCCCAACCGCTACCTGATTCCTCACATCCAGGACCTTTCCGCCCGCCTATCCAGGAAAGTTGTTTTCTCTAAATTGGACCTCGTTCGGGGTTACCACCAGTTCGCTGTCCGGCCCCAGAACGTCCAGAAAACCACGGCGATCAATCCGTTAAGGCTGTTTGAATTCCTCCACATGTCATTCGGTCTCAAAAACGCCGATCAGGCTTTTCAACGACTAATGGACACCGTGATACGGAACCTGCCATTCCTGTTTGTCTACCTGGACGACATTCTCATCGCCAGCACCTCCAGGACGGAGCACGTGTCCCACCTCCGGACTCTCTTTGAACGCCTCAGCCAGCATGGCCTAATCGTCAATCTGGCAAAGTGCCAGTTCGGGCTGTCCTCGATTGACTTTCTCGGGCACCGCATCACGAAGGACGGGCCGGTGCCGCTGCCATCGAAAGTGGAGGCCGTGAAGGATTTTCCTTGACCCCTCACCATAATGGCCCTGCAGGAGTTTATGGGCATGGTGTACATTTATCATCACTTCGTTCCCTGGGGAGCCCAGCTTATGCAGCCCCTTTACAAGGACATCAAACGCAAGCCCGCCAAGCTCGCCGTCGACTGGTCCTTGGAGATGGTCAATTCTTTCACGGACACGAAAATGGCTCTGGCTAACATGACCATGCTGGCGCATCCATTGCCCAATGTGCCAATCGCTCTCACCACTGATGCTTCGGACTAGGCTGTCGGCGGCATCCATGAACAGTGGGTCAAAAGCACCTGGCAGCTGCTCGCCTTCTTCAGCCAGCAGCTCCGCCCCAACAAGCGGAATACAGCATCTTCGATCATGTGTGTTTGAGCCTCTACCTCGCTGTCTGACACTTCTGCTTTCTGCTGGAGGCCCGCCCGTTCACGGCGTTCATGGACCACAAGCCATTTACCTTTGCCATGGGCAAAGTTTCCAAGCCATGGTAAGCCCTTCAGCAGCGCCAGCTTACCTTCGTCTCCGAGTTCACAATGGACATCCAGCATGTGGCTGGGAAAGACAAGCCCATCGCCGACTGTCTCTCCTGGGCTGTTGCCAGTGCCGTACACCTCGGCATCGACTTCACCCGCATGGCGGCCGACCAGGCCTCAAAGCCGGACGTCCAGGTCGACAGGACGGCTCTCACGGGCCTTCAGTTAGCGGACATTGCGTTTGATGATGCAGGCACCACGCTCCTGTGCGACATCTCCGCTGGGCAGCCACGCCCCGTCATGCCCGACGGGTGTAGAGTGCATGTTTTCGAAGCCATCCATAGCGTTTCCCACCCAGGCAGGAAGCCGTCACACATCTGGCATGGGCTCAAGAAAGACGCTCGCGACTGGGCCAATACCTGTGTGGTATGCCAGCGCTCGAAAGTGCTTCACCATAATATTGCCCCGATTGCACCTTTCGTGGTGCCCAAGAGGTGGTTCGACCATGTTAACGTGGACCTGATGGGGCCCCTGCTGCCCTCCCGCAGGTTCACCCTCCTCCTCATGATGGTCAACAGGACCACCCGATGGCTGGAAGCCATCCCGCTGTCACCAACAACATTCACTGATGTGGCTCGGGCGTTCATCAACAACTGGGTCGCCCGGTTCGGCGCCCCATCTGAAGTATCCTCCAACCGGTGGCACCAATTCATGTCGGAGCTCTGGAACGCTGTTGCCCAAGGCCTCGGGTTGAGACTCCACTGCACCACCGCATATCACCCTCAGGCTAACGGGCAGCCTCCGGGACAACAGTTGGATCGACAGACTCCCGTGGGTCCTGCTGGGATTCTGGACCGCCCCAAGGAGGACCTCCAGTCCTCGTCCGCCGAGCTCGTCTACGGGCAGCCGCTGTGGGTTCCCAGGGATTTCGTCCCCAATGCCACAGACCCTTGGTCTGCAGCCCGTCAGTGGTCCGCCCCCTTGGCCAATGCCAAGGTTTTCATGCCGATGCCACGTCTCAGCATCGCCTCCCTCAGTCCCACGTTCCTCCCGACATTCGTGCGGTGGAGTATGTTTTCGTCCACCACGATGCCCACCGGGGACCTCTTCACCCACCCTATGACGGAATATTACGCGTCCTGGAAGCCGGGGGCAAGGCATTCGTGGTGGATGTCGGTGGTAAGCCGGACTACATTTCCGTGGACCATCTTAAGCCGGCACATGTTGATCTGGACCGACACGTAGAGTTGGCTCAGCCCCGTGTAGGTGCCGACCTCCGGCTTCTGCACTCTCAGCCTGCCACCGAGTGCCCAGGGACCCTCCAGCGACCCACCCGGTCCCCGCCCTGGATTTAAGGAGCCATTTCGGCCGTGTTCAGTTCCTCACTGTCATCAGACCCTGTGTTCCCTGACATCTCTGTGAGGTTATTTATGTCGTCCTTTGTGAAGACAGAACGAAAATATGTATTTAACTGGTCAGCCATTTCTTTGTTCCCCATTATAAATTCCCCTGATTCTGATGGCGAGGGACCTACGCTTGACTTCACCAATCTTTTTCTCTTCACATATTTATAAAAGCTTTTACAGTCAGTTTTTATGTCCCCTGAAGGCTTACTTTCATACTCTATTTGCACCTTCTTAATTAATCCCTGTGCCCTCCTTTCTTGAATCCTAAACTGCTCCCAATCCTCAGGTTTACTGCTTTTTCTGGACAATGTATGTGTCCTCTCCTTGGATCTTTTTCTATCCCTAATTTCCCATGTTAGTCACGGTTGAGACACCTTTTTTGTTTTTTTTAAGGCAAGCTGGGATAAACAAACTCTGTAGTTCACCCATGCAGTATCTGAATGTTTGCCATTGCGTATCCACCGTCAACCCTCTGAGTGACATTCCCCATTCAATCCTACCCTACTCGTGCCTCATATCCTCATAGATTCCTTTTTTTAAATTCAGGACCCTAGTCTCTGAGTCAACTACTTCTCTCACCATTTTAATGAAGAATTCGATCATATTATGATCGCTCCGAGCCAAGGGGCCTCGTACAACAAGATTGCTAATTAATCCTTTCTCATTAGATAATACCCAGTCTAAGATGGCATGATCTCTAGTTGGTTCCTCGACATATTGGTCCAGGAAAACATCCGGTATACATTCCAGGAATTCCTCCTCCACTGCATTGTATCTAATTTGGTTAGCCCAATCTATATATAGATTAAAATCACCCATGATAACTGCAGTGCCCTTATTGCACACTTCTCTAATTTCCCCTTTAATGCCATCGCCAACCTCCGCATTACTGTTTGGATGTCTATATACCACTGCCACTAACGCTTTCTGCCCCTTGGTTCTACCCATACAGATTCCACAACATCAGAGCTAATATCCTTCCTTACAATTGTGTGAATCCCCTCTTTACACAGCAACGCAACCCCACCTCCTTTTCCTTTTTGCCTATCTTTCCTGAATATTGAATACCCTTGGATGTTGAGTTCCCAGCCTCGGCCACCTGGAGTCATGTTTCCGTAATCCCATTCAAATCATATTTGTTTACCTCTATTTACGCAGCTAATTCATCCACCTTATTACGAATGCTCCACGCATTAAGACACAAAGCTTTCAGTCTTGTTTTTTAACGCTCTTAGACCTTTTAGAATTATTATTTATTGTGGCCATGTTTGATTTAAAACGTTGATTTCTCTGACTGCCACTTTTCTTTTTCTCCTTCCTATCTTTTGCTTTTATCCTTGATTCCCTTTCCTCTGTCTCCTTGCCCAGGTTCCCAACCCCCTGCCATTTTAGTTTCAACCCTCCCCCAGAGCATATAATACTGGAAGATAATACTGGAAGGGGAAACATTTGCATGGCAATGGGGTAAAGGCAGGTGAGTGGGAGTAATTGTAGAGCTCTTGCAAAGAGCCACAACAGGCACGAAGAGACGATTGAGCTCCTTCTGGCCTGTATCATTCCATTATTGTATGATTCGATGATTAGTGGTGTCGCTGGCAGTAAAGCATCTGCTTCTGTTCAGGATAACTTGTTACAGACCAGATCTGAGCAAAAGCACCGTTTCTGTGGATATTGAACACCATTAAGTCAAAACATGAATTTTTTTTTGTAAATAACTAGAGGGTTGAATAGGCATGTTAACAATTCGTAGTTCCCTTCACTCACCCGCGATAGTGACCGTCACAGTCTCGCTGAACTGGGACAGTAACCACCTACTGTTGATGGAGGTTATATATCGGCATTTGTACCGTCCTCCTTGGTTTGTCCCGGTAACCGGGAATCCTCCAATGTTGTCCTTTGTGACGAATTGAGGAGAGTTCAGTCTTTGATTATCTTTGTAAAAGTAGATTTGACCGTAATGCTCTCTTTTCACTGTGCAGGTAATGGTGGCTGTCTCTCCCTCTACATACACCCGAGTCGGTTGGTCAAATGATATCCCTGGCGGTGATGGAGGATCTGTGGTAAAATAAATGGAAAGAACAACAGAAATTGATTCCCGCATTTTCCTGTGGTATGGGAGGCTGGTAACACAATAAAATAGTGACGAGTTAAATTGAAATGTTTGCATTGGCGACTGAGATTCGACAAAAGAGGAATCGACGGTTTCAAACAGAAGTGTGACAGCTGGGGATCTAGTTTCTAAACCTGGCCTTATCACTGACATGAATTCTGTGATACCATGAGAAGAAGGGGATGACGTTGGTTTGAAATTCACATTTCTGCTTATTTAGTCGAGCCATAACCTGATTAAAAGGAGTGAACAACTCCCATAATGTGCGGGGTTAGCATTTCACGTAAAGGAGTTCAGTGTTGCTGGGCTCTAGGATGTGTGCGTCGCTGACAAGGTGGCATTTAGTTCCCAACCCCAGTTGCCCTTGAGAAGATGGTGGTCGGCATTCTACTTGAAAGAAACTGTGGGCCCACAATGCTATTCAGTACAATCTTCCAGGACATTAAGCTGGCGATGGTGAAGAATCGCCAGATATATTTCTAAGTTATGATAGTGTCTGTCTTGAAGGTGGAACTGGGAGATGACCCTGTTCTCATGCAACTACTTCCTGCATAGTTTCTGATGACGAAGGTCACGTGATTGCGAGGTGCAGTCGAAATGCAATCCATTGAAGGTATATGGTTAACTACAATGAACTTAATTAAAATATGTTACATATCAGGATGATTTTGAAAATCTCGTTCCGCAGTTTCAGTTATCTGACTGAGAAACTTAATCGGACAAGTCCATCCCGTCTGGTGGTGCATCGTGACGTGACTATACACTCAGTCGGGTTAAAAATCTGGCAGGATGAAGCCATTTGACATTAACCATTTCACTGTTTTAGTTCGAGAAATTTAGGAGTAAAACTGGTAATCAGGGACATAGATTGTGTGAAGATAACAGACAGCCTGCAGTTCCCCTGCCTGAAGGTCTGGTCTTCACATCGCAATTTTTTGGGTCTCTCAGCTCCATAACACAGCATTCCCTCAGTATGAGTTACAGCGGCATTTGAAAATGGCCCAATCTTCCACTCCATTCAAATCAGTGGAGGGTAACATTGGGCGGAGAGTAAAACGGGAGGCCAATCCCTCTCCACCTCTTTCCCGCCTGGAGAATGTGGTGAAAGTTACCCTCCAAGGGTCGTCGCTAATGTTTTTCATTGCGTTTGAATTCACAAAATTCTGACATATTGGGGTATAAATTCATCTGGTACACGAGCATAGAGCAGGCGACAGCTCATTGATAGCCCGTTTAACTCATAGCCGGATATCCATTGCCATTGCCTGCAAAGGAATCAGAAATCAGGTGGGTATGAAACGGGGGTCCGATTCGCTTTCGCCCGTTTTGCGCTTCCGCCCTTGACGAATTTTAATCCATGATCTCCATTAACACCGTTTGCCGGTAATAGATTCACAGTGGGTGAATGCAGGGCCCAGTTTTATAGGGTTCCGTCTAAATTTGAGCAATAAGATTAGAGCCCATTCTGTTACCTTCCTCTCTCCTAACATTAAACCAGTCATTTTGTTACAGTGATTAAAGCATGATTTTATAATAATACCAAGTGCTATGTAAAAAACCCTGCTCTCTGTCACTTACCTGCTACCGTGACCGTCACAGACTCGCTGCGATGAGATTGAAACGACCTTCCATTGATGGAGGTTATATATTGGCACTGGTACCGCCCTCCTTGGTCTGTACTGCTAAACGGCAATATTCCAATGTTGTCCTTTTTGGCGATTTGATATAAGTACACAAATTGATGATCTTTGTAAAAGTGGAAGTTTTTCCCACGATAATTTCCGTTCACTTTGCAGGTCATGGTGTCCGTCTCTCCTATTACATACACCCCAGTCGCATGGTCAAGTGATATCACTGGTGTTGTTAGCGGATCTGTGGCAAAATAAAAAGAAGTACAATGAGAAATGGATCTTCAGATTTTCATGTGCAGTGCAAGGTTCGGAACTCAATGATGATTGTGTGGTGTTCAAGCGCAGTTTCCCACCTGATACAGGGATTCCACAAAAGAGGTTTTCGGGAGTTGCTTACAAAGAAACAAGGATAAACTTGCATTTCTATAGCACCTTCCATGACCTCGGGACGTCCCAAAACGCTTTACCGCTAATTTACTACTTTTGAAGTATAGTCGCTGTTGCAAAGAAGGAAATCAAATGGCAGAGCCAAAGAACATAAATCAGCTCGAGTTCTCTGTCCTACGTCCGGTTTTATGCTGGGGATTTTACTCTGGGAAAAGAGTTGCTTTGATATGCACAGTGCTGCTAATTATCCCAGGGGAAGATGCAATCAGAAAGAGTGAAATTCTCAATTAAATCCACAACATGACCGATATCAGTGCAAGTATGAAACCTCCGCCAAGGGAAGGCAATTAGAAACCAATCTCAGCGGGGCTGTCACTGTTCCATATTTCAAATAATTAAGCTGTTTTGTTGTACTCGCAATTATTGTTATCATTACCGTTGTGATATTCGCTGGCATGTCTGGTAACTGCTGTCCATCGCTAGTTTCCCCTTCAGAAGGTGGTGTGATCTAATTGATCCGCAGCGAGTCCGGTGCAGTCAACGTGCACAAAAATGTCGTGAGTTATAACATCTGGACCTACCGACATTGAAGGATATATGTCCAACTCAGGAAGCTGTGTGACATACAGGGGAACTTGCAGGTGATGATGTTCCCATGAGTCTGCTGCCGTTTTCCTTCTTAGTGTTAGAGGTCGCGTGTTTGGGAGATGCTGCGGAAGAAACATTGGTGAGTTTCTGCAGTGCATCTTGTAAATGGTACACACTGCAGCCACGGTGCACCAGTGGTGGAGGGAGTGAATGTTTGAGGTGGTGCATGGGGTGCAAATCAAACGGACTGCTTTGTACAGGACGGTGTCAAGCTTCCTGAGTTGGAGCTAAATTCCTCAACGCAAGCGGAGTGTATTCCATCACACGACAGACTTGTGCCAAGTAGATGGTGGAAATGCTATGGGGAGTCAAGAGTTGACTCATTCGCTGCAAAATTATTCGCCTCCGACCTGTTCTAATAGCTACAGTGTTTATGTGGAAGGGAATTGGTGTTCATATTTTTGGATGTGAATTTAGAGGTGATGGTTTTGGAGGTGATTGTAGAGGTGATGCTGTTCCCATGTGCCTGCTGCTCTTGCACTTCTGGGCGGTTGAGTTCCCGGGTTTCCGAAGTGCTGACGAAATTCAATGCAGAGATCGATATGGAACCACACAATTTAATCAGATTAAAATATCACGCAAGATTGGATTATTCTGACAGTCTCGACACACAGATTCTGTTGCCAGAAAGGGAAGCCTGTAATGTGTCAAGGCCAGTCAGTCTGGAGAGCTTCTCAAGGTGACGCTGCACTCACTGGTGATAAATCCATGCCGTCGAGCTGTATTTGTGGCAATAAACTTTGATAGTTCAAACATGTAGAGGATCATTTTTCCTTAGGCGGATCCTTGAAGCAAGTGGTCACGATTCGATTTCACACACATAATTAAATGGGAAGCTTTATCAGGCCGGTCCAAAAACGGGCGGCGGAATCGCTACCGTCCGCTTTGGCCTACCCCCCGTGACGATTTTCACTGCCTTCACTCCAGTAACGCCCTTTGCAGGTAATGGTTTCTCATCAATTGAATGCAGTGACCAGCGTTATATGGATCCTGTCAAGAGTTGAGCAATAAGAGCAAAACCCATTCGGTTATCTTCCTCTCTCCTTATATTAAAGCATTCATGTTGTTTCAATGATTAAAGCCTGATTTTCTATAAATACCAAGAGCTTGAATAAAACATACAAATATTCTCTGATCCCTGTCACTCACCTGCTATAGTGACCGTTACAGACTCACTGCGATGAGATTCTAACCACTTTCCCTTAACAGAGGTACCATATCGGCACTGGTACCGCCCTCCTTCATCTTTACTGGTAGCCGGGAATGTTCTAACGTTGTCCGTTGTGATGATTTGATCGGAGTACAGCTGTTGATTGTTTTTGTAAATGTAGAACGATTTATCGTGATTATCTCCAGTCACGGTGCAGGTTATGGTGACCATCTCTCCTACTACATACACCCCAGTCGGTTGATCAAGAGATATCACTGGTGTTGTTAGCGGATCTGTGGCAAAATATACAGAAATAACATTTAGAATTGGGTCTGTGGATTTTCGTGTACAGTGCAAGGTTGGGCCACTGGTGATTGTACGGTGTTGAAGCAGTTTCACATCAGATACAGAAATTCCTCAAAAGAGATTTTCGGGATTTGATTACAAAGAAACAAAGAAAGTCATGCATTTTTATAACGCCTTTCATGAAAACGCGACGTCCCAAAGCACCTTACAGCCTATTTAGTACTTTTGAAATGTAGTCCAGTGCTGCTAATATAGCCCAGGTGAATCAGAAAGAGTAAAAGTCTCCATTAAACACACACCACGACTGGCACCAGAGCACGTAAGAAACCTCTGCCAAGGGAAGGCAGTTAGAAACCAATCTCAGCGAGGTTGTGACGGTCAGACATTTCACATAATTGAGCTGTTTTGGTGAGCCCACAATTGTTGTTATTATTACCGCTGTGATAGTCACTGGCCTGGCCGACAACTACTGTCTATCAACAGTTGCCTCTTCAGAGGTTGTTCGCTGGTCTTCTAATTGAACCCATTCAGGATGGTGTTTAACTTGCAGGGGAACTTGGAGATGGGGGTGTTCCCATGCGGCTGCTGCCCTTAATTCGATAAAAAGGAGTGAACATCTCCGTTAAAATCCGTTGATTCGCATTTGAAACAGTGGGCCCACAAAAAACTCTTTGAAAGGGATTTCCAATTAGTCTCACCCGCTGCCCTTTTCCCTTAGCCATGCTATTATTCCCTTTTCAAGAATTAATTCAATTCCATTTGGAAGTTAATATTGAATCTGTTTCCACCACCAGTTAAGGCAGTGCATTCCAGCTCATAACAACTGACTGTAAAACAATTCTCTTTATATCCTGCCTGGTTCTTAGGTGAATTAAGTTAAATCTTTGTCCTTTGGTTGCATTTATTTTTATTCATTCTACCGATACGCATCTTAATTTTGAACAACTCTATTGATTCTCCACTTATTATTTTCTGCTCTAAGCGAATAACCCCACCTTACCTAGTCTCTCCACATCAAAGTAGCCTGGGTTATAAGGCACAGAGCTACGTGATGGCTAGAAGATAGAGAAAGAGAAAGAGAGGAGGATACAGTTTGAGATACAGCTAGATTGGCACATAGTGGGAGTGGGAGATAGAGAGCACGTTAAAGTGAAAGATAGCATCCAGGGAGAGGAAGGAAATATTAATGCGTTAAAGGGATTTGCAAAGAAGCGGAAGAGAGCACACGATAGAAAGATAATGCAAACAAAATATGAATAATAGAAGTGGGAGAGAAAAAGAGAGTGAAGGATTGCGAGAATCATTGAGCAATTGAATGTGGGGGAATTAGCGAGACTGGATAAGGGAGATAAAATGAGTGCGAGGGCTGAAAGGTGGACCAGTCTAAGATACGGGCCGTACTCTCTGAAAGGGTCGTGGAAGCACATTCCATAGGAAGTCCCGAAAGGCAATTAAACATGTACTTGAAGATGACTAATTTGCAGAATTAAGGAAAAAGCTGAGGAGTGGGACTGAAGTGCACAGGTCTTTCAAAAAACCTGTACAGGCACGTAGGGCCAAATTGTCTCCTTCTGTGCTGTAAATCTTCAAGATTCCATGATTGAATGATCTACCGAAATATAAAAGGGAATTAAAATAGTGGGCTGAATTTGCATTGGTTTTCCTCTCCGACAGGTGGCGCTAATGCAACTTTACCGGTATCGAATTTGGCAACCAAATTGCAGGATAACAGCAAACAGCGATTGGGGAGACATCTCTGTATTCTCACTCTTTGTGATTGGCAAAATTCAGTGCTTTAAAGGAGAAGAGAAGTGTTTGGTTTGGCTCAGTGTGATTCACTCTCACGTCTCTGAGACAGACGATTATGGGTTCGAGCAACATTCCAAACATTTGAGCTCATATTGTGGACCGACACTCCCAGTGCACTACTGAGGGAGTGTTGCACCGTGGGAGATACCAACCCTTGGATGAGACGTTAGACCGATGTACTTTCGGCCCTCCCCATGACAGGTAAAAATCACATGGCATTTCGGAAGATAAGGGAGTTAACGGGAGCAAGAGGTGGGATTTGTGCACAAGACGGGTACAGAGAATGCATGAGGGGAGACAGGAGATAAATGCTAATCAATTCAAGACTAGGGCAGTGGAAGTGGGCTACTGGGAACGAGTTCAAACAGCAGAGGCAGCGCAACGGAGGTAACCTAAACTTCTCGGGGGGGGCGGGAGTGGGGTGGGGGCAGGGCACGGCGGTCTTGTATTTGGGGATAAATCTTATATGGAGGGAGTTTAGGAAGTACATTGGAGCTGCAAAAGCCGATGGTTCGGGGTATTGAAGCAGCCAGGGAAATTGAAATCACTGAGGGCGAGGATTCACTCAACAGGAGGCTGTGGGATCAAAGGAGAAAAGAGATGGTGGTAAGATACTCGGATATGATTGGGGTTCGGTCGACAACTAGAAATTTTGGAGAGGCCAGAAGAGTAGATCCTGGTGTGTAAGTGAATGGAAGAGAAGGTAGCAGAGGAGCAAGAGTAGAGACAATGGTGAGATGTAATGATTGGAATCACAGTGTTACCACAGTGGTTCTGCTGTGGCAGGTGGTGGAATGTACAAGCCTGTAGGGAGGCTTCAGGAAGAATTAAGATGTTGCCATTGTGAGCTCAGTCAAATCCAGACGTCCAATGCCGATGTTTATGATCCACACGAGCCTCCTCCCAGCTCTACTTCATCGATCCGAAATAAAAACAGCAAACGTGACTCCATTTTCTCTCCACGGATGTTGCCTGGCCTGCTGATTTTTTCCAGCATTTTCTGTTGTTATTTTTAACAAAGCCTCTATTCCTTTCCGTCTTACGTATTTACCTAGCTTCCCCTTAAATGCATCTGTGCTTAAGACTCCCTTTAAATTCTCAACACTCACTGTGGTAGCGAGTTCCACATTCTCACCACTCTCTGGGTAAAGACTTTCGCCTGTATTCCCTATTAACATCATTAGTGACGATCTTATTTATATATATGGACCTCATTTCTGGTCTCCCCCGCAAGTGAAAACATCTTTTCTACATCTGCGCTGTCAAAACGTTTCATAACTTAAAGACCTCTATCAGAGCCCCACTCCTAATTGTCCCTATTCTAGAGAAAAGAGAGCAAACTTGGTCAATCTATATAATAGTTACAGCCTTTCAGTTCTGGTATCCTCCTTGTCAATATACATTGCACCTTCTCCAGTACTTCGATATCGATTTCATGATATGGAGACCCGGACTCTGCACGGTGCTCCAAGTGAGCCTAACCCTGGTCTATACAATGTTCACTTCTCTGCTTTTCAATTCTCGGCCTCTAGAAATAAATCCCATGCTATCCCTTGCTTTCCTAGAATCATAGCATCATAGAAATTCATGGCAGAGAAGGGGGCCATTCGTCACATCCTGTCTGTGTCTACCGATAAGGACCCATCTAGCCGAATCCCAGGTACCAGCTCTTGGTCTGGAGCCTTGTAGCTTATGGAACTCTAAGCGCATAGCCAAGGACGTTTTAAATGTTATGAGGGATTCTGCATCTACCACCTCTTTCTGGCAGTGAGTTCCAGACCCCCACCACACTCTGGGTGAAAATGTTCTCCTCAATTCCCTTCTATTCCTTCTACCAATTACGTTAAATTTATGCCTTGTGTCTATTGACATCTCTGCTAGGGGAAAAAAGTGCAAAGAGAACAACCCCAGCATACACAGCTTAGTAATGGCCTTATTAATCTGCGTCTCAACTTTTAATGATTTGTGTGGCTAAACCCCCAGTTTCCTCTGCTCCTCTACCCCATTCCAATATTAGATTCGAGGGAGAAATTGACATCCTTCTTACACGTTATTTCACTTATATCCTTAAACTTCACATATATATAATCAATAGTGAAACATTATTCGGGATGGTAATGGCTAGCGGCACTGCTTAATCCAGTGAAGTGTCTAAAGGGATAGTGGAGGATTATTTGACTGTGACTGATAAATAGTTTGTGGGATTCGGCCTCAGCAACAGCGATGGGTCTGAAGATCAGCAACAGAGAAGGAACGGGAATTGATGTTGCTGCTCGCATGAAGCGATTGATAGAGCTCTCGCTGTCCCTTTCTAGGAATGCCAGGTGAGGTACAAAGGGTCACTGTGGACTTGTTCACGAATAATTCTATGGTGGAAATGCAGGCGATTGGAAAACTAGTGGAGTAGTGACGTGTTGGGATAATGGCGGTGCAATAAGTACAGAAGAGGAAAATACAGAAAACAGAGTTAGTAACAGGGATATCGGACTGGTGAAATATTGACCCTTGAACTCATGCAGCTCATGTCTGACTCATGCCAAATCTTCTTATATTGTTTACTAACAAAATGTTAGTTTACTTGTGTGATGAAAATTAGTAATAGTGTAATTAAGCAGAGCATTTGTCCGGGACATCACATGGAACAGAAGGCAAAGTATTGATGTTGGTAGCGAATATATTAGAAGTTAGGAGCAAGAGAGCAGGTACAACGGGGATGTAATCTAACTGTCAGGATGTGACACGTGGTGTCTTCAGAAATCTGTAATGTGGACTCATGTTTTGAATGCATTGATCTATGTGTTACTGGAATGAATAAAGCTCCATACATCCAAGTTCATTAACGGCACTGAGTTAGGTGTCACTGTAAATTCTGCAGATAGCAGCAGAATGTTGCATAGGGACATGGCTAGATTAAGTGAGTGGGGAAAACTCAGGGCGATTCAATTCAGTGTGGGGGGAGTATGAGGACACTGACTTTAGACCAAATTCAGTGTGGGGGGAGTGTGAGGACACTGACTTTAGACCAAATTCAGTGTGGGGGGAGTATGAGGACACTCACTTTAGACCAAATTCAGTGTGGGGGGAGTGTGAGGACACTGACTTTAGACCAAAGCAAGATATATATTCCACTTGGAATGCTTTTTGCAGTATTTAACCCACATCAGAGTAAGAATATAAGAACATAGGAACAGAAGTCGGTCATTAGCACTTGGAGCCTGTTTCACCATTCTATCCAATTATCGCTGATCTGTATCCTAACTCCATCTACCTTCCTTGAATTGTAAAACCGATTGCACTTGCTTAATAAAAATCTTTCAACCTCAGTTTTGAATTTTTCAATTGACCTTGGCCCAATCGACGTTTGGGTGAGAGTTCAAGTTTTTCTCTACACTTTGTGTATAGAAATGCTTCCCGAAGTTACCGTTGAAGGGTCTAGCTCTAATTTTAAGGTTATGCACCTTGGTTCTGTACTCACCCAAAAGAGGAAATAGTTTATCCCTTTCTATCTTTAATGAACTTAACCAGCTCAATTAGATCACCCCTTAATCTTCTGTGCTCGAGCAAGTACAAGCCTAGACTGCGGAGCCTGGCCTCATAATTTAACCCTTTTATTCCCGGTATCATTCTGGTGAATCTGTGCTTTCACCCCTCCAAAGCCAATGGGGCAAATTTTGTGGTGGGCATGACGCCGTTCTCTGAGAGCACTCCGTCATACCGTCTTTGAAATTGAAGGCACATTTGGGATGTTCACATGTGCTTGCGGAGCTGGAAAACTCTGAACTAGCGATCCGTCAAGTTTCGCCTTATCACATGATCCACACCGACGGGGAAATATTGATTATTGGCGCAGATTTGGGCTATTTACCAACCAACTGCCCGGCACATACGTCCGAAAATGATACATCATTGAAAGCAGGCGCAGGAGCCTGTGTCACATCTTAAAGGAAGATCTGTATGTGTATATTGTAGACGTTTTGGTGGAGGAGACTTTTTTGACGGTCGAGTTCCATTTATTTATTTGGGAATTTGAATGAGAAAGTTAAATAAAGTGAACAGCTAGCAAATTTCAGTACGAAAAGTCCATTCAAATCAAACATGAACAAGACAACAAACAATCTAATGCCTCTATAATACGGAAAGTAGATTTATCTATTACCAGTTTAAATGAGGTCTGAATAATATATTATAATCCTGAAAACTAACATTGAATATATGGCTGGGAATCTCTTTCTGAATTTGAACAACATTTCTTATAGGGAATATAAAACATTGTTAGACATTTACTGATGATCAAACAGAAAGTATTATACAGAGCGAATAATAGATTGTGCGTTTGGATTAATAAAGTGAAATAACGGCTGATATATGCAAGAAGTTCAAGCACCAGTTTAATTAAATGTTTTTTAAAAGTTTTTAGAAGTTTTGAAAAGTATTAAAACATAATTTAAATGGAATAGACTGAAAGAAGCTTATGTGGGCTTGGCTTAGTATTGGCAGCTTTTGTGGGCGTGTCTTCCCCTGCGCACAGGCTGTATGCTGTGCTCCTGGCCTGACTGATGCCATACCCTGTGCAGAACCCTGAGGTGCCAAATAGCAGCTCTCCGTTCTCCCTAGCTCCATAGTCTGCAGCTACGCCAGCGAACGCAATTTTTGGGCCATCATATCATTCCTGACATCCGGCTCACTGAACTGAATGCAACTGCTCCAGACGGGATATATCCAGAGCTCTGTAGAGCTGCAGCTTCAGTTTAACCGATTTGTAGTCCAGCTCTCTTGAGATAAAGGCCAACATTGCACTATCCTATTACATAATGTTCCTACCTGTCCACTAGATTTTAGTCATTTCTGTGCTTTGTCCCATACATCTCTCCACTCCTCAACTTTCCCCAGCTTTTCACCAAATCGAAAATGCAGGAATCTTGTTTTTACGCCCAAAGTGGAAGTGCAAACAATTTGTCACGTTAAATTCCATAAGCTACAGTTTTCCCACTCACTCATTCGATCGAAGTCCCTTCATAACATTCTGATTGAAGGGGTTAAAATGAATCCTCTCAGAATTCAGACAGCCGAGGTAACCACTAATTAAGTGATGCCAGCAAAATTAAAATCAGAACAAAGGAGTGGGGTCATGTGAAGATGAACGAAAAGGCATACTAACAACATTCTTACGTGAAAAACATAGATAAGACAATACAGATTGGAAAAATGCTACTTTCGCTAGTCTTGCACAAAGGGCAGTGTGAGAAGCTTCGCAAAACCAAGATAAGACGCAGCTCTGGGACAAGACAGAATATGTGTGTGTTTTCAGTAAGCGATAAGAAATGTGCTGCTTTAGCTAAAATCGTAGACACAGCAGAATATAGGGGTCATGGGAATTTGACCTGTGACCAAAGGCATAGTACGATGTAACTAACCTTTACTAATACTGAAAAGAATAAATAAGCCATATGTGATCAGGTGATTATTGTAATACAATGTGATTGGATGAAAATAGAAATAAAAGCTGTACCAACCAAGGTAGGATGAGATGGGTGTCACGGGACCGCGGGGTCTATGACCTTCTCCCAGAACGTTCTGTTAATAAACTGTGTACTTTTACTTTTACTTTAAGACAGACTCGAGTGAATTTGTTTTTCACCAACACTGATCAAGTTTGCATTATTTACTGCGCCACCTAACCTAGTCTCGACCGCAAACTTAGATATACTGCTCTCTATTCCTTCATCCAATTCAGTTATAAATAAATTGATAAGCTGGGACCTAGTACAG
Organism: Somniosus microcephalus; assembly: GCF_052327205.1. NCBI lineage: Eukaryota > Metazoa > Chordata > Chondrichthyes > Squaliformes > Somniosidae > Somniosus > Somniosus microcephalus. The sequence continues at coordinate 47,855,470 of NW_028225183.1, forward strand.
GTCCCGAGGGGACATCAGTCGACACAGCCTGCTAATGTGATACAGACCTATTACCCATACTATATGTCTCCAATCAATGAACCATTTTCTAGCCAAGTCAATCAGTTGCCTCCAATTCCATGCACAAGCTAGTCAAATGCCTTTTGAAAGTCCATATGAATCACATCCATAGACAGTCCTTTATCTACTACGTTAGTTACAACGTCAAAATTCAACTAGGTTCGTTAGCTATGAATTACACTTTATATTTTCAAGCTAGATCTCTCTTATCAGCTAATATCTGTCCAAATGCTCATTCACTCTGTCCATAATAATATTAGATTGTAGTGCATTTCCACAACTGACGGTAGGTGGGAACTAGGTAACAGAATAAGAAGCAGGACCTCAAAGGTTGTAATCTCTGTATTACTCCTGGTGCCACGTGCTATTGATTATAGGAATAGGAGGACAGAGCAGTTGAATACGTGGCAAAAGAGTTGGTGCAAGAGGGAGGGCGTTAGTTTCCTGCATCACTGGGTCTGTTTCTGGGGAAGGTGGGACCTGTTCATGTCAGAAAGTTTGCTCCTGGACCGGAAAGGGACCAACATCCTTGCGGGGAGGTTTGCTAATATGGTAGGGGTGGATTTAAACTAACTTGGCAGGCGGATGTAATATTGAGTGGAGCTATAGTCGGTGCAGATGCACAGCAAAATATAGAGGAAAAAACAATTCTGTCCGGAGGGCTGAGCAAATATGTAACGGCACAAGGGAGTATGGCATGCTGGATGGCATTTATTTTAATTCAAGGAGTCTTGCGAGTAAGGCAGAAGAATTGAAGGTGTTGATGAACACATGGGAGAATGATATTGTTCCTTTTAGAGACATGGTTGAGGGAGGGGCATGACTGGCAGCTCAATATTCCGGGGTATAGGTTCTTCAGGCGAGACAGAGGCAGATGTAAAATGGAGAGGGTGTCGCAATATTAATCAAGGAGTCAATTACTGCAGTAAAGAGGGAAGATATCTTAGCAGTTTCCTCCAATGATGCCATATGAGTGGAAATTAAAAACAAAAAGGGGGCAAGCACTTTGATGGGAGTGCAGTATACGGCCCCACACAGTCAGGGGGAGATAGAGGAATAGATAAATAGGCAAATCTCACAGAATTGTAGACATAATAGGGTAATAAACGTAGTGGATTTGGACTTCTCCAATATAAACTGGGAAATTCAGTGTGTGAAAGGCTTAGAGATTGCAGAATTCTTACAGTGCATCCAGGAGAGATTTTTCAGTCAGCATGTAGAAAGTCCTACAAGAGAGGGGGCGGTATGTTAACTAATTCTAGGGAATGTAGCCAGGCAACTGGTAGAATTGTTAGCAGGAGAGCATGTTGGTGACAGTGACAATAATTCGGTGAAATTTAAGGTAGTCATGGAAAAGGAAAAAGATGGACTGGAAATAAAGGTTCTAAATTGGGGCAAGGCCGATTATAATATGATATTGCAGGGTCTGGCCAAAGTGGACTGGGATCAGCTACTTGAAGGAAAATCCACATCAGAGCAGTGGGATTCTCTCAGAAAGGAAATAGAGAGAATACAGCGCCAATATGTAAAGCATAAAGGTCAAGGGTGGGACCAACAAGTCCATGGAACCTTGGATACCAAGGGATATACAAAAATGGATTACGAAAAGAGAGAGGCTTTTGGCAGATACAAAGGACCAGAACAGTGGAAGCCCTAGAGGAGGATAGAAAGTGCAGGGGGTTATTTAAGAAAGAAATTATGAGAGCTAAGAGGGGCATGAAAAAAACACTGGTAGGCAAAATCAAGGAAAATCCCAAGGTGTTTTATAATTATATTAAGGGCAAGAGGATAACGAGGGGTAGAGTAGGGCCCTATTAGGGAGCAAAGTGGCGCTCTGTGTGTAGAGCCAGACGATGTAGACGAGGTTTTAAATGAATATTTTGCATTTGTGTTCACTCTGGATAAGGTTAGGGAGCTAGGTGAAGGATTAAGGAGCAGGAACTCAAGGGTTGTAATCTCTGGATTACTCCCGGTGCCACGTGCTAGTGAGTATAGGAATAGGAAGATAGAACAGATGAATGCGTGGCTAAAGGGATGGTGCAGGGGGGAGGGCTTTAGTTTCCTGGATCACTGGGTCTGCTTCTGGAAAAAGTGGGACTTGTACAAGTCGGACGGTTTACACCTGAACCAGTGGGGAACCAATATCCTTGCGGGGAGGTTTGCTAGCACTGCTGCGGGGGGGGGGTAAACTAACTTGGCAGGGGGATGGGGTACAGAGTGGAGCGAAAGTAGGGGGTGATTTACAGCCAAATACAGAGGGAAAAACAAGTCAGCTGGGATGGCAGAGCAAATATGTGAAGGCAAAAGAGAATATGGCAGGGCTGGAAGGCATTTATTTTAATGCAAGGAGTCTTGCATATAAGGTGGATGAACTGAAGTTGTTGTTGAACACATGGGAGTACGATATTGTTGCTATCACGGAGACATGGTTGAGGGAGGGTCAGGACTGGCAGCTCAATAATCCGGGTTATAGAATCTTCAGGCAAGACAGAGGGGGGTGTAAAAGGGGAGGGGGTGTTGCAATATTAATTAAGGAGTCAATTACTGCTTTAAGGAGGGATGATATATTAGCGGGTTCCTCTAATGAGGCCATATGGGTAGAACTTAAAAACAAAAAGGGGGCAAGCACTTTGCTGGGAGTGTACTATAGGCCCCCAAACAGTCAGGGGGAGATAGAGGAACAGATATGTCGGCAAATCTCAGAAAAGTGCGAAAATAATAGGGTAATAATAGTGGGGGATTTCAACTTCCCCAATATAAATTGGGATAGTCAGAGTGTGAAAGGCTTAGAGGGTGCAGAATTCTTAAAGTGCATCCAGGAGAGCTTTTTGAGCCAACATGTAGCAAGTCCTACAAGAGAGGGGGCGGTACTGGACATAATTCTAGGGAATGTAGCCGGGCAAGTGGTGGAAGTGTCAGTAGGAGAGCATTCTGGCGACAGTGACCATAATACGGTGAGATTTAAGGTGGTCATGGAAAAGGACAAAGACGGCCCGGAAATAAGGGTTCTAAATTGGGGGAAGGCCGACTTTAATATGATAAGGCAGGATCTGGCCAAAGTGGACAGGGAGCAGCTACATATAGGAAAATCCACATCAAAACGGTGGGAGACTTTCAGAAGGGAAATAGAGAGAGTACAACGCCAACATGTTCCTGTAAAGGTCAAGGGTGGGACCAACAAGCAAAGGGAACCTTGGATGACAAGGGATATACAAAAATGCATTCGGAATAAAAGGGGGGCTTTTGGCAGTTACAAAAGACTAAAGACGGAAGAAGCCCTAGAGGAGTATAAAAAGTGCAGGGGCGTACTTAAAAAAGAAATTAGGAGGGCGAGGAGGGGCCATGAAATAACACTGGCGAGCAAAATAAAGGAAAATCCTAAGATGTTTTATAAGTATATTAAGGGCAAGAGCATAACCAGGGAAAGTGTAGGGCCCATTAGAAACCAAAGTGGCAATCTGTGTGTAGAGCCAGATGAGGTAGGCCGGGTTTTAAATGAATTTTTTGCATCTGTGTTCACTATGGAGAAAGACGATGCAGACATAGAAATCGGGCAAGGGGACTGTGACATACTTGAACATATTAGCATCGAGAGGGAGGAGGTGCTAGCGGTTTTAGCAGGCCAAAAAGTGGATAAATCCCCAGGCCCGGACGAGATGTATCCCAGGCTGCTGGGGGAGGCAAAGGAGGAGATTGCAGGGGCTCTGACACAAATTTTCAGAACCTCTCTGGCCACAGGGGATGTACCAGAGGACTGGAGAACAGCTAACGTAGTACCATTATTCAAGAAGGGTAGCATGGATAAACCAGGGAATTACAGGCCAGTGAGCCTAACATCTGTGGTAGGGAAATTATTGGAAAAAATTCTGAGGGACAAAATTAGTCTCCACTTGGAGAGGCAAGGATTAATCGGGGATAGTCAGCATGGCTTTGTCAAGGGTAAATTATGTCTGACAAATCTGATTGAATTTTTCGAGGGGGTGACTAGGGGGGTGGATGAGGGAAATGCTGTGGATCTGGTTTACATGGACTTCAGTAAAGCTTTTGACAAAGTCCCGCATAGGAGACTGGTCAAGAAGGTAAGAGCCCATGGGATCCAGGGTGCCTTGGCGCGTTGAATCATAAACTGGCTGAGTGGCAGGAGGCAGAGGGTGATGGTCGAAGGTTGCTTTCGTGACTGGAAGCCTGTGTCCAGTGGGGTACCTCAGGGATCGGTGCTGGGTCCCTTGTTGTTTGTGATCTACATAAATGATTTGGATGAGAATGTAAAAGGTATGATCAGTAAGTTCGCAGATGACACGAAAATTGGTGGGGTGGTAAATTGCGAGGAGGAAAGCCTCAGGCTACAGGACGATATAAACGGGTTGGTCAGATGGGCGGAAAAGTGGCAAATGGAATTTAACCCTGAAAAGTGCGAGGTGATGCATTTTGGACGGACAAATAAGGCAAGGGAATGCACAATGAGTGGTAGGACCCTAGGAAGTACAGAGGGTCAGAGGGACCTTGGTGTACATGTACATAGATCCCTGAAGGCAGCGGAACAGGTAGATAAGGTGGTTAAAAAGGCATATGGGATACTTGCCTTCATTAGCCGAGGCATAGAATATAAGAGCAGGGAGGTTATGATGGAGCTGTACAAAACGCTGGTGAGGCCACAGCTGGAGTACTGTGTGCAGTTCTGGTCGCCTCACTATAGGAAGGATGTGATTGCTTTGGAGAGGGTGCAGAGAAGATTCACCAGGATGTTACCTGGGGTGGAGCGCCTCAGCTATGAAGAGAGGCTGGACAGGCTGGGGTTGTTTTCCTTGGAGCAAAGAAAGCTGAGGGGGGACCTGATTGAGGTGTACAAAATGATGAGGGGCATAGATAGGGTAGATAAAGAGGAACTTTTCCCCTTAGTAGGGGGGTCAATAACAAGGGGGCATAGATTCAGGGTAAGGGGCAGGAGATTTAGAGGGGATTTGAGGAGGGAACTTCTTCACCCAGAGGGTGGTTGGAATGTGGAACTCAATGCCTGAAAGGGTGGTAGAGGCAGGAACCCTCACAACATTCAAGAAGCATTTGGATGAGCACTTGAAATGCCATTGCATACAAGGCTATGGACCAAATGCTGGAAAATGGGATTAGACTGGACAGGGATGGATGGGCGGCGCAGACACGATGGGCCGAAGGGCCTCTTTCTGTGCTGTAAAACTCTATGGCTCTATGGCTATGACTAAGGCTGATGTATGCATTGAAATCAGGCAAGGCGATTGTGATATATTTGAACACATTAGTATTGAGAGGGAGGAGGTACTAGCGGTTTTAGCGTGCTGGAAAGTGGATAAATCCCCAGGCCCAGACGAGATGTATCCCAGGCTGCTGGGTGAGGCAAGGGAGGAGATTTCAAGGGCTGTGAGACAAATTTTCAGTGCATCTCTGGCCACAGGGGAGGTGCCAGAGGATTGGAGGACATCTAAACTAGTTCCATTGTGCAAGAAGGGCAGTAGGGATAAACCAGTGAATTACAGGTCAATGAGGCTAACATCAGCGGTAGGAAAATAATTGTCAAAAATTCTAAGGTACAGAATTAGTCGCCACTTGGACAGGCAAGGCCTAATCAAGAATAGTCAGCAAGACTTTGTCTGGGGGAGATCATGTCTAACAAATTTGATGGAATTCTTCGTGGTGGTGACGATGTATGTGGATGAGGTTATTGCAGATGATGTAGTCTACGTGGAATTCAGTGAGGCTTTTGACAAAGTCCCTCATTGCAGACTGGTCAAGAAGGTAAGAGCCCATTGGTCCAAGGCAATTTGTCACATTGGATCCAAAATTGGCTTAGTGGCAGCAGGCAGAAGGTGATGGCCGAAGGTTGTTTCTGTGATTGGAAGACTGTATCCAGTGTTGTACCGCAGGGATCGGCGTTGGGTCCCTTGCTGTTTGTAGTGTGCATTAATGATTTATCTATATATATAAATGGATACTTCTTTCTGTCTGTCTATCTGTCTGTCTATCTGTCTGTCTATCTGTCTGTCTGTCCTCACGTGTGCGTCTGTCCGGCTATGCGCTCGAAAGTTATAGGGCGTACCTACGCTTGCGTTACGTTGAAAGAAAGCTTACCGTTCCAAAACAGTCGTAAGCGTATTTATGTTTCGGCCGGACTAAAATCGCGCCCGCGGTATCCGAAAAAACGTTAAACATTCCGCTCATTAGCATCTCATTATCCGCTCATTAGCGACAGAGTGACCTCGAGGTCGACCAATCGTACGCCGGGTTGCTGGCGCATGCGGCCGGGCCCTCCTACGGTCGAGTGACGGGACGATTGACCAATCCTATACTTCGGTCACCTGACGGTCGACCAATGCGTGTGCGGGCAGGCCTTATCATTCTGAACCGAGGTGAATCGCTGCCATCTTGATTCTAAACTTTTCATTTATTTTTCCCGCTTTCTGTGTGTTTCTTTTCAAATCTACATTTCCAGCAAAAAAAATGTTGCTCTTAAAACACAAATTGTTTTTAAAAAAAGTTAATTAATTTGTAAGTCTTTTCTCTAACCTCTATAATTATCCAACCTTTCACCGTTTTTCCAGGCCCGGGGCCTAGGCTTCTCCAACTGCCAGCAGTGCAACTCTAGACCCAGGCTCCCGGCGTAGGCAGAGACAAACACTGGCAGAGGAGAGAGGGGTGTGCTGCCTCAGCACCGTTCCCAGGGTCAGTAGGTGGGGAGGCTTCATAAGCAACTGGGGTAGGTCGCAAGCCCCGAATAATAATCTGAAGATCCTGTGTTTGCAGCTGAGGAAATTTCTTCTGCAGACAGCTCCAGGTTAACGGCAGCCATCTTTGTCAAGGAGGGCAAAAAGTTTCAGTGCGACGCCATTTTGATTCAGTGTGGAACAGAGTGCCTGCGCGGCCATCTTAGTGCAGGAACATAGAGTGGGTGGGGCTTCTGTGCTCCAAATCGGGTCCTGGTGACCGAGTCAGTCAATCGGATGTGTGGGCGGGGCCTAATCATTCCAACTGAAAAGCAAGCGGCGGCTATTGTTTGTGGTACAACGCTGAGAGGTGAGGACCCCTTTTTTAATAAAAAGATTGGTGAGGTTGTAAAGTGTATTTTAAAGAAAGATTTACCAATAATGCTTTATAAGTACAGAAAACTTTGTGCTATCCGGAGGTGAGCTTTCCGGCAATCTGGAGCCACCACAAATATCAGCAGCTGTTTTTTATTCTTGTTTGTTTATTTTCCTTTGTTTGAACAGTCAAGCTGTGCAAGGTCTGTAGCTATAGCAACAGCTTTAGCTGCAGAGGTTTAGGGTCACACCCGAGTGTTTAGAAGCTGTTGCTAAGCAACAGTGTTTGTTGTCAAATACGGAGATAAGAATCTCTGTATCTCTCAGCATTAACTCTGGAGACGGTGGGTGCCGGATAGCACAAAGCTTCCTGTACTTTAAGTTTATCTCCACCCTCCCTTTCCACCCCACACACCCCCCCCTCCCCCCTCCACACCCCCCAGCCTCCCCCACTCCCTTCCCCCCACCCCCTGCCCCCACCCACACCCCCTTCCCCCCTCCCCATACCCCTCCCCACCACACCCCTTCCCCCCCTCCCCCACACCCCCTTCTCCCCTCCCCACCCCCCCTTCCCCCCCTCCCCACCCCCCTTTCGCCCCTCCGCAACCCCTTCCCCCTCCCCCAACCCTTCCACCCCTCCGCAGCCCCCTTCCCACTCCCGTCCACCCCCCTCCCCACCCCCTTTCCCCCTCCCCTCCCCTTCCCCCCTAACCGTCCACTCCCCCACTTCCCCTCCCCTGTCCCCTTCCCCCCTCCCTCACCTTCCCTCCCTCCCCTTCCCTCCCTCCCTCCCCTCCCCTTCCCTCCTTCCCCCTCCCCTCCCCTCCCCAATCCTCTCTCCCCCCCTCCCCTCCCCCACTCCCCTCCCGCTCCCCTCCCCCTCCCCACCCACCCTCCCCTCCTACCCTCCCCCTCCACTCCCCTCCCCTTCCCCCCTCCCCTCCCCTCCACTCCCCCCTTCCCCTCCCATTCCCCCCTTCCCCCCTCCACTCCGCTTCCCCCCTCTTCCCCCTCTTCCCCCTCTTCTTCCTCCCCTCTTCCCCCCAGTCGCTCTCTCTCTTTCCCCCAGTCGCTCTCTCTCTTCCCCCCCAGTCGCTCTCTCTCTCTCTTCCCCCCCCAGTTGCTCTCTCTCTCTCTTCCCCCCAGTCACTCTCTCTCTCTCTTCCCCCCCCAGTCGCTCTCTCTCTCTTCCCCCCAGTCGCTCTCTCTCTCTCTCTTCCCCCCGAGTCGCTCTCTCTCTCTCTTCCCCCGTCCCTCTCTCTCTCTCTTCCCCCCCAGTCGCGCTCTCTCTCTTCCCCCCAGTTGCTCTCTCTCTCTCTTCCCACCCAGTCGCTCTCTCTCTCTCTCCCACCCCAGTTGCTCTCTCTCTCTCTTCCCCCCGTCGCTCTCTCTCTCTCTTCCCCCCAGTCACTCTCTCTTCACCCCCGATTCGCTCTCTCTTTTCCCCCACGTCACTCTCTCTCTTCCCCCCCCAGTCACTCTCTCTCTTCCCCCCAGTCGCTCTCTCTCTCTTCCCCCCCAGTCGCTCTCTCTCTCTCTTCCACCCCAGTCGCTCTCTCTCATCCCCCCCCAGTCGCTCTCTCTCTCTCTTCCCCCCCAGTCGCTCTCTCTCTCTCTTCCCCCCCAGTCGCTCTCTTTCTCTCTTCCCCCCCAGTCGCTCTCTCTTCCCCCCGATTCGCTCTCTCTTTTCCCCCACGTCGCTCTCTCTCTCCCCCCCAGTCACTCTCTCTCTTCCCACCAGTCACGCTCTCTCTTCCCCCCCCCAGTTGCGCTCTCTCTTCCCCGCAGTCACGTGCATTCTTCCCCCCCAGTCGCTCTCTCTCTTCCCCCCCGGTAACTCTCTCTCTTCACTCCCAGTCGCTCTCTCTGTTCCCCCCCAGTGGCTCTCTCTGTTCCCCCCAGTCGCTCTCTCTGTTCCCCCCAGTCGCTCTCTCTCTTCCCCCCCAGTTGCTCTCTCTCTTCCCCCCAAGTCGCTCTCTCTCTTCCCCCCAAGTCGCTCTCTCTCTTCCCCCAAAGTCGCTCTCTCTTCCCCCAGTCGCTCTCTCTCTTCCCCCTAGTCACGCTCTCTCTTCCCCCGCAGCCACGCGCTCTCTTCCCCCCAGTCACTCTCTCTCTTCCCCCCCATTCGCTCTCTCTCTCTCCCCCAGTCGCTCTCTCTCTTCCCCCCAGTCGCTCTCTCTCTTCCCCCCCAGTCACTCACTCTCTTCACCCCCAGTCGCTCTCTCTCTTCCCCCCCAGTCACTCTCTCTCTTCCCCCCCCAGTTGCTCTCTCTCTTCCCCCCAAGTCGCTCTCTCTCTTCCCCCAAGTCGTTCTCTCTCTTCCCCCCCAGTCGCTCTCTCTCTTCCCCCCAGTTGCTCTCTATCTCCCCCCCCAGTCGCTCTCTCTCTTCCCCCCCAGTCTCGCTATCTCTTCCACCCCCCCGGTCGCTCTCTCTCTACCCCCCCAGTCGCTCTCTCTCTTCCCCCCAGTCGCTCTCTCTCTTCCCCCCAGTCGCTCTCTCTCTTCCCCCCAGTCGCTCTCTCTCTTACCCCCCAGTCGCTCTCTCTCTTCCCCCCGCAGTCGCTCTCTCTCTTCCCCCCCAGTCGCTCTCTCTCTTCCCCCCCAGTCGCTCTCTCTCTTCCCCCCCCAGTCGCTCTCTCTCTTCTCCCACAGTCGCTCTCTCTCTTCCCCCCAGTCGCTCTTTCTCTTCCCCCCCAGTCGCTCTCTCTATTCCCCCCCAGTCTATCTCTCTCTTCCCCCCCAGTCGCTCTTTCTCTTCCCCCTGTCGCGCTCTCTCTCTTCCCCCCGTCGCGCTATCTCTCTTCTCCCCGTCGCACTCTCTCTCTTCCCCCCATCGTGCTCTCTCTCTTCCCCCCCATCGCGCCATTCCTCTTCTCCCCATCACGCTCTCTCTCTCTCTTCCCCCCCGTCGCGCTCTCTCTGTTCCCCCCGTCACGCTCACTCTCTTCCCCCCCGTCGCGCTATCTCTCCTCTCCCCGTCGTGCTCTCTCTCTTCCCCCCGTCGTGCTCTCTCTCTTCCCGCCGTCGCGCTCTCTCTCTTCCCCCCATCGCGCTCTAACTCTTCCCCCGTCGCGCTCTCTCTCTTCCCCCCCATCGCGCTGTCTCTCTTCCCCCCGTTGCGCTCTCTCTCTTCCCCCCCGTCGCGCTCTCTCTCTTCCCCCCATCATGGTCGCTCTCTTCCCCCCGTCGCGCTCTCTCTTCCCCCCGTCATGCTCTCTCATCCCCCCGTCACGCTCTCTCTTCCCCACCGTCACGCTCTCTCTCTTCCCCTCCGTCGCGCTCTCTCTTCCCAACCGTCACGCTCTCGCTCTTCCCCTCCGTCGCGCTCTCTCTCTTCCTCCCTGTCGCGCTCTCTATCTTCCCCCCGTCGTGCTCTCTCTCTTCCCCCCCGTCGCGCTCTCTCTCTTCTGCCCCATCGCGCTCTCTCTCTTCCCCCCCGTCGTGCTCTCTCTCTTCCCCCCATTGCGCTCTCTCTCTTTCTGTTTATCATCTCTCCTTCTCTCCCTCTCCTCTCCCTCACTCTCCCTATCTCCATCGCCCTCTCCTCCCTTTCTCTCTCCCTCCCTCTCTCCCTCTTCCTCTCCCTCCCCCATCTCCCTCCCTCTCTCCGTCCCTCCC